>NC_134676.1:1202500-1510000 GCF_030463565.1 Pelecanus crispus | reverse complement strand
CGGTTGCTGCGGCAGAGCCGGCCCGTGCCGCGGTGCACCGCCGCGCCGCGCCCCTGCTGCTTCGGCCGCCCGCGCCGGGGATGGGAAATATCTGCTTTATTCCTGGAGATTGCTTTTCCTTACGAGCTTCATGCCAAAGCTGCCGAGAGGAGCGTACTAGGTTACACGTTGTATTCTGGCAGGACTGGAGGAGGCTGGGGGCAGGGGAGAAGCAAAGCTTTTAACACCGATAAAACGCAAACTGGCAAGGGAGGGCAAGGGAGTGTTGCGAGTTCAGATGTTGTCAGAAAGTTATGAAAACGTAGCAGTTTTCCACGCGCCTCTGAAGAAAGAAGTGCACAGTCACAAAAGCACACGAGAGATAGCCAAAGATAATATTTTCGAAGAAAAACACGCCACCCCTCTCTGCTCTCGTCCACTGTACTCGCCCAGAGAGCGCACGCAGCGAGCGCAAGGCCAGGGCGCGCACGACGCGAGACGTTTCAGGACGTACGCAAACCTACCCGGGCTGGTTTGTGTTTGTGACCAACCCGCTAACGAGGACATTTATTCCAAATACGGACTCATATCTATTTTTAACTTCTGGTTCCAGTGCTGGCCATCAACGTGTCCCTATATTATTTTCTCTGTATGAGAACTTCTGCATGTAATCCCTTTCACATCTGGCCTTTGCTCAGCTCAAGGCTTGTGACCAGTTTCATATTTGTCACCAGATCAAATAGCCCTGCGCCGTCCCCGCAGCCTTCGGAAGGGACTCTCCGCAAGCCCGTCCTCCCTGCGGGAGGCAAACCTGCCTTTCCCCCTCCCCAAGGGAGGGAGTTCTCAGCGCCGATGCTCGTGCCAGCTCGTCGCTGCGGCACCTTCTATATTCCTGCATTATTCCTACGCCACATACAAATCTCCGTGTGTTAATAATCAACGAATCATCACTGAAGAAGGTAACCAAATAACGCAATAAACCGGCTCCGCTCGCCCAGTACAACCGCATGAGACAGACACTCATCTCTGGTGAGCACCAGTACAGAGCCGGGCTCTTTGTGCACCCGCACCTGCAGTCGGCGTCTCCAGCCCCGTCCCTCCACGCGCGCCAGCGGGCTGGCCGGGCAGCGACGAGCGGCAGAGGATGAGGCACACGGCGCGCACACCTCCCATGGGAGCTGCTGAAGGAAGGTGGATAACCGATACAGAGCGCTTGGCTCTGCTGGGGCCTCCGGGATGGGCAACCACAGCCGGCAAGGCAGAGGAGGAGCAGCAGGCTCGTACCGTCCTTAAAACCTGCAATTTAAGTGCCTTCAGTTAAAACTCTGAGCTCCCAATAACGTAAAATTGCAAACTTGAGCAGGAGAGCAGTATTACCTACAGCCAGAATCTGGGCTTCCTGCACCTGGTTACCGGGTTTTATTCCGGTTCTGCCTTCAGTCCTGCTGACCTCGGGGAAGTCACAGCTTCTCTACTGCTCACACCGCTCCACCCGGCCCAGCCTCTGCGGCCAGCTCACGGGGAAAGCAACTCCTACGCTCTCACCCCGACAATACAGCAAGGAGAAAGTCAGCCATGCGGGGCTTTCCACTGTCAGGGAGTGCATCTCTGCCTACTTCACCTAACCTGCGTACGGGGCGAGATAACATCACCAAATAATACCTATCTGTCTCACCGGCGGGTTTGCGAGGCTTATTTCATCAACGCGAGTGCAATACTTTTCAGTCCTTAAAATTTTAATCTTGCTGGTATGCACGTACGTCAAAGAGCCTGTGCACCAGCATAGGATATGCGGACCAGGGAAGTTTTCACAGCCAGCACATCCACCAAGGGACTCTGGGGCACAGGAAGAGCAATGAAGATGGAGGGGGGTGGAATTTATGAGAGAGAAGTTAAAGGAGAAGTTTGCAAATGAAAAAACAAATGTGAGAGCACAAGCAGAGCAGAGCAGAGGGGCTGAATTTAATTCTTCCAAATTCAGAGCGTGCAATAATGAAGCACGAAAGGAAAAAGAGGGTATGTTAAGGAAGGGCTGTAAAGAAAGTACAAAAGAAGGAACGGGCTCCGTGTTCCTTTGTCCTTTTTTTTCCTTCTCTTTTTCTAGTTCCTTCCTTTCTTAGGTTTTTTTGCTTTCCTGACTCCTCTGTCCTTCATTATCCTCTTTCCTGTTATTTTGCTTAAAACTGGCAAAAATTACAAACTGCACAGGCGTTAAAACTGGCCTGAATTCCAAATATAAGTCCAAATCTAGGCCAGAGGTATATTTGGCAAATACAAATCCTTGCCAGATTTACGCAGCTCTAATAATAAGGTGACAAGAACCGTGCACAGGATTACGGATGTGGCCTCACTCATCCCTTATAAAGTGCCAAAATAGTTTCCTTTGACTTTTATTCAACCTTTGCTCATGAATCTCAGACCATTAGCTTCGGGCGGGGGGGCGGGGGGGGGGGGGGAGAAACCCCCAAAAGGAAAAACAAACCTGGTTTGTATTTGGGTGAGGGTTTAAACGCGCTGCTTTCCATCAGCCCTCAGATCTGTCTGCCTCCATTAAACAGCAATGCGAGCCTACACAGAACACGGAGGGGCCTCACCTTGCACCCGGTTCAGCCTGAGCGCGACGCTACAGCCAGAGCCCGCTCTTCGCTCTGCTGACCAATTCCCAGACCGACTCCACGCCCCAGCCACGAAAGCAGAATCCGGGTTCCTACTCGTTTGGGTGCTCGGCACAGCTTCTCTTCTGTTTAATGCATCAGAGAAGAAGCAGGTTCACATCACCCTCTTTCCCTCCCTATGCATCTCAGTAGCTGAATCAGAAAAGTCCTCCTCACGTTTTTGAAACCTCCTAAGATCCCACATCACCCTTGTTCCTACCACAGGCCTGCGGCTGGCTGCTCTCCATCTCTGGTCAGGAGAAGAGGGACATCCACTTGCCACTCCTTCACATCTGGAATAATCCCACAGCATCTCTCTGAACCACCAGCTTTTTTTGCATACTTCCACCAGCACATCTTTCCTTTCCTCCCCTTCTACTTTCACTCTCCATCTACACTTAAGTAATTATTTTACTCTGCATTTTAAAATCTTGAAAGCGTTAAAAAAAAATGAACTATAGCAATAGAAACTCGCAAGCAGATTTTTTTATTACTACACAGAGCCGTCTTCAAGTCAACAGGGCTCTGCACCGTGGCAGGACTCCTCCTGCACGGATCCAACTGCAGGACTGTGGCCAAAGCTGTATTTTATATTGCCTCTCTTTTAAGTGCAGCTTGCTCCCCTCAGTTTTGTATCATCAGCAAATCTCATTACATGATGGAAGAAATATGTGGACTCTTATGAGAGAACAAGTCTAGCTTCAAAGCCAAGTCCGTTCCCAACATGTTACAGGTGTGCACCACATGAGCAGGCACAGCAATTGCAACTGTTCGGGGTGTGATGACAGCTCCATATAATGTGATCAAAAACATTTCACATGTAAAAAAAAAATATCAAAGTTAGACAAAGAATAGTTCTGCCATACAAAGAGGTGAAACCTAGTCAAACAAAACACACTGAAAAGGACTGGCTATTTAAATGATCGAGTTAAACAAGACACGGCTCAGTCTGCCATGCTTCACTAGCGTTTATACGCCTACCAAACAGATCTTTACTATTGCCTCGCTAACCTGCCTCTCCGCCTGGCTTACCACCAGAAAGGGGGCAGGAAGGGAACTCCCCAGGCTGACCTAAAACCAAGCATATCCTGCATGTGTAAGCCAAGTACTCTGGAGGCGATAAAAGTCTCTTGCTCTGTTCTGCAGAAAAGCAGAAACAATTCAGCAGTGAATTTCAGGTGAATTTTCAAAACGTAGTCAAGAGAAGCTCGAAGATGCCAAGGCTGGAGCCCCACTGCCTTGAACCCAACCACAACAAAAAGGCACAGAACATATTTTAGGATGGCTGGAACTTTGGGTGTGTTATACATATGGAAAATTTTGCTTATGGGCATGGAGAGATGATTTTTGTATTAACAACAGAAGGCCAAATTGCCTCTGTAACGAAAATCATCCTCAAGTGAACACCCATAAGTCTATCACACCGGCATAACCTGGGCATGCTCTGTAGAAAAAAGGACAAATGTTACACGTGGCTTCTTTCTGTAGTCATTCATGCTCTGAAAACTCTTGGTTTTCTGCAGTTTCCATCACTAGAAAACTAGGATTATACTGAGCAGATTTAGGACACTGACTAAACCGAGCAATAAGGATGATAGTTGGTCATGACCAGGAGAGTAGCAGAGAGCTCTAGGAATTTAAACATGGACAAGTGGAGGGCTACAGGCAATAAGCTCAGTCTCTCGTTGCATCCGGGCATTTCTGTCCACAAAACAGGGATTACGAGAGAATTTATCACCTATTCAGAGATTCCTCTGCAATCCCTTGCATCCCAAGAGACGTTATTTCAGAGGCTGGTGGTGTAACAGAGAGCTACTGAAGCCAAAGCATACTCCCATCATAAGAAGCAGCAATTACAAAGTATTATCCAAGTTACAGTGCATCTACGAGGTATTTTACTTTTCCAGCAGAAGTTGGGAGAAGATCCTTAAAAGGAAGGTCTAGTTAAATTTAGTCAGAGATCCATCAGCCTACCAAACACACTTCCGTTCCTTAGATGTTAGCCTTCGCCATCTCAGATGCTACCAGAGAGGATGGGAGGAGGTATCAGAAGGTGTGTCTCCTCAGGATGACCAGCAAAAACAAAGCACATTTCCAGTCTGTAGGTCAAGGGAGGAAGATGAGATGAAGGCAGAACTGCCTCTCTGCTGGAACCTTTGCCCTGCAGCTGCAGAGATGAGAAACCAGCAGAGAAAATCTGCCAGCAGTTGCATTTGGGAAGAGGGTAAGACTCCACTTGTGAGAAAAGAAAGGGTTTGGTCTTCTGCAAAAGCTATCCAAAGTACTGGAGAGAAAATTCTGCCTGGGGGATGTGAAATTTTGTTTGATCTGGATTCTGTTTCTAAAGTATTGCAAGGTTTTAAAAATAAAGTGTTTTGCTGAATCAGCTTGGTACGCAAATGTTAAAGATCTCCTCTGCCAGATGGACAACCTAAGTTCAGTTTCAGTTTCCATTGTTTTTTCCACAATCCACCAAATATTGGTAAATTTTAATTTATGTTCTTCTAATGTATACACTGAGGAAGACCGCAAGTCTTAAGTCCACAGCCCTGCCACAGCTTAGGCCTGTGCTCAATATTCTACCCGTTGCCTCCCTCACATTTGCCTGTTCGGTGGAAATCAAGCGCCTCATTTTGCGTCCAGCTTCAGTGCTACTGCCTGCCAGTCACTCAGACATCATTCCTGTGAAGACAGCCAAACCTAACAAGTACAAGAAACTAATGAATCTGGACCGGGAAGAGGCATAAGAAGCTTTGGTATCAAATTTGTGAAAGCAAAAATGCCTCTGAAGAAACGTGAGACTCGAGAATGAGGCTGGCAAGATGACCAAGATGAAACTCCATGGTTAGATTGAACATTTAAGTTCAGTCATTCATAAAAGTGTGAAGCTCACTCAAGTTCATACACTGAAAACTGCGCCAGCAAGAGTATGATTCTTCTAGATCATTAAGAGGCCCTGAAAGAGCATCACAGCTTTGGATGTTAGCTCTTCATAGAGCCAGGGCCAGACTGGCTGAGCGTCAAGCCTGAACCTGAGGGTAAACGCAACAACGGAACAGAGGCGTATACGCCCTGGTCCTATATGCTCCTACAGACCACTAAGATGAAAACATTCCAGATGTATGACCCGAAGTATCTCACCTTCTGAACATCAGACCACGCAATATCAACCTTCCCGTCAGATGAGGAATATGTTTATTCTGGCAGAACTAAAAGATATCAATGATTTTCTTTGAGGAGACAGAACACACCATATAGCAGAAACCATCTGGAAATGCTTCACCTTATGCTGACCTGCGATTGTTCCCTCAAAGAAAATTTTCTCCTGACCCAACTGAGCTATTGCGTATGGATGGCCCCAAGTTCAGCCTCCCTTCATACAGGACTGTGCATTTTGTGGAGACTGGACTCCTCATTGTAAACCATATTTTAAGTATTTAAAATTATTTTAAAATAACTAAAACGGAGCACGACACACAAGACTTGTCGATGAAGTCCTTACGGGACAAAAGCATTGTGCCGCTATGGTGAAACACAGAGCTCCCCTCACGGTGATCTCTGTGGACAGCTGAGGACACTAAGGAATGGAGGGGAGTTGGTTGGTTGGTTGTTTTTTCCCCATGAACGTGAAACGTTCCTTTTTCTTTCCTTATTTAAGAACTCTGTGATGGCTCCTCTGTAGAGTTTAATCCGTCTACTGATGTTCTCACCCACCGTGTGATCACCCATTCTGGAATAATCCCTATTTCCTTCAATATTTCTTGCCTCTCTCCTGGGAAATTTATATCCGATTCTGGCATCTGTTCCCCATCCTCTTTTGTGAACACTGAGGCGAAAAATCCATTTATTTTTTAGCAGTGTCTACATCATCTGTCAATAAATTACCCTTTCCATCTCTAAGAGGTCCCAAAATCTACTTTACTGACCTCCTCTTCTTTATGCATTGCAATAATCTTTCATGATTATTTATCTTAACCTCATGTACAGTTGTTCCTTTCTTTCTCTCTCTTTGCTTTCAGATTATTATTTTTTGACATTGAACCTCATTCCACACGTTCTCTGAACTTGATGTTTTACATCTTATATTCTTGCCTTCCTTTCTTACGATTACTTTTTGCCATGCTTGTTCTTCTATATTAGGATGTTAGTAGGCTTTTCATCATATCATTTATTCTTAGCATAGCTGTGTACAATATACTCGCTACACTTATTTTTCAGTAGGTACCGATTCCCATTGATGTTGGGTATTTATTTGCACAGCATCATCTTGCCATTCCCTGCGAAAACAGGTTCTAATATGCAAAGCTCAATGTGAGCTACACTCGGACTGCGACAGCTGCTCTGTTTGCACACCTCGCCTTGCTATCAGTAGGCAACTTAGTGCTTTAAAAACTGTTCCTAGTCCTGTCCTGGCTTCAAGCCCACTTTAACGCTCAGTCAACAACAGTTACTCCAAAAGTTTCACTAATTCTCTCGCATTTCTTCTTTCCTCCCCTCCCCCCCCCCTTTTTTTTTTTTGTTTTGCTAGTTGAAATAAAGAATGATTAAGCAGACTACAGCCATTGGGCCAACCTCTACTGATGCCTGCAAACTTCTCCACGTAACAGTTCCTAAAACAAGCGCTCTCTTCAGATTTTCAGTTACCTTCTGGGTGCTGCTCCGCGTACCATGGGAGATTTGCAATCTCAGCCAACTGAGAGGCCAAAACTGGCTTTGGAATCAATTCGCTGGCTATGAGATTTACATGAAAGTTAAAATTTAGGAAGGAAAAAAAATACTCTCCTAGAAGGCATGTTTGGAAAAACAAAATCTGCTGGCAATGTGAACCAGAATTAGGCATCTTCAATTCTAGTGACATATAAAAATGAAAATATAAATAGTAGAAAGGATATGAACATGTTGATATAGATACCATAATTAAAAGGTATTTAAACAACAAATTCAAAATGCTTGTAACGAAATTCTTGCTGATCTGTTTACATAGCTTCCTCATCCAAGAATTAATCAAAACTGCTATTTCTGGATAATTGACACACACACACACACAATGCCATTCTTTTTAATATTTGATCGTTGGCCTAATTTCTTCTTTATCACATTTAGTCAGCATGTTTGCTTCCCAGAATATCCTTCTCCATCACTTCTCATTCTGTACTCTTTTTAGAACTACTGAATATGCTTAAGACCACAATCACATAGTAAAAGTTTGCAGGAAAAAAAAGAAATGTATCAGAGTACTCTGATTTTACTTAAAAAGAAATATAATCTAATTAAAGTACTGATGGTTCCTGTTAAACGCATGCTCCATATCTTTTTATTTCACATGGTACAAGGATCAAAGCACGGACCTAGTATACCATCAGCCTCGTGTAGTGTGAGAACTGGTGCTGTCCTTAATTCAGACCATATGGTAAGATGTATCTATTGGCACGATGCTGTAGAGAATTACTGTACCCTCCTGTCATACCCTTTTTATCATTTTCATCGGAACTGGTTTATATTTGATTTTGTATATTCTGTGCATCTGACCAAATGTGCTAAATTCAGAGCAGTACTAGAGGCTGAAGGCCGGGGACAAGAATAGAGAAGTCATTACAGAAACTGTCAGAAGCAGTCTCGAGAAAGAGAAATAAAAATTTAACTACGGAAGTAAAAATGATTGTTTGCTTCAAGACTATCACGTCTTCCTACAGAAAGCGATGATAACTTTCTCTCCTGCCCATGGCCTTAGATACAGAGAAAAGCCGTAGAAGGAATCTGTTGCAGAAACGCGGACGGCCGTTGGGTTTGGCCAGCAACGCGCGGCCAAGGCTCTGCCCGTGGCCACGCTCGAACGCAGTCTGGCGTTGAGGCTCAGCCACCCCGAGCCCCCGCGGGTGCAGCTTTATCTGTTTTCCGTAGGAGAACACAGCAAGACCTAACAAAATACGTTGCTCTTATTTAGCTAGCACCTTACCCGATTCAACGTCTCTATACACTGTGAAGTTCAGACTTGAGGTATGTACAGGCTCAAAACGATTATTAATTATCCAGCTAACTCGGCATTGTTTTACACATTCTGTGCCTTAACTAGAGAGCATAACAAAACCATTGTTTTTGCCTGTTTAACGGACCATGACTGGAGCAGCTATGTAAATGACCTAGTAATTCAACAAATTTGTTTTGTTTCACAGATTTTCCCACATGTACACTTTCCAGCTGTAATGCAAATGCTACTCCACATCCAGGCCAGCCGTGTCCCCCAGAAGCACGCTGCTACCTTTAGGTGTATGCTCACTGCCTATGTGACTGCAAACAACTTGGGAGAATAGGAAGGTTCTAACTAATTCGCAAACCCAGGGTTTTTGGTAGTGGTTTGGGTTTGTTTTTTTTTTTTTGGGGAGGGGGGGTGGTTTTGGGTTTGTTGTGGAGTTTGGTTTGGGATTTTGGGGTTGGTTTTGTTTTTTGGTTTCCCTTTTTTTTTTTTTTAAATGCCTAGCAATGGTTTTCCTGGTGGGGTAAGGTTTTCTAGAAATTGAATTTTTCCTCTCCATGAATATTTGAAGGAAGTCACTTATAGGTTTCTTTTAATGCTCAGACAGGTGTGAGCTCAAATTCCCTCTGCCACTAACATCAGCTCAGCTGGAGAACAGCAGCAAATGCTTATTTGAAAGCCAAACTACATTCATCTATATAAAAGGCAGAAGCTCATTAACCATTAAAGCGCCTTCTGGATGTTACTTTAAAAGCTGGTTTTGTATTAATCTGCTTGCAATGCAGAAAAATGCAGTGTCTCAAGCAGATAAAACCAGAGCCTTGGAGCCCAGCTGAACCTGCGTAGCTCTGCACCGTTTGCGCTTCGGTTCGGCGAAGCCCGACGGAGGTTTCGGAGCCAGCCCTGCAGCCTGCTTCGCCGGGAGCAGCAATTACCCAGCGCCTGCACAGGCTCCCTGGTTTTACCTCGGCGACTCCGCGCTGCACGACCCGGTTCCCGCTCCGGGGCCACCCCAACGGCAGGCTCCAAAACCTCCCGCTCTGCAGAAGGTCACTGCAGAAGAGAGGGCTGGCTTGTCAGCAGGAGGATGCTCCTTTCTGCCTACAGGGAGGATAACTTCAGGCAATATTTTGCAAACTTACAATTTGTACTCCAAATACAGATCAAATACATTTGCAGTTCAATGCAAATTTTTTCACCCAGCTTTAGTCTATGCCATGCTAGGCAGAATACAACTGTCGCACAAAATAACTTATTAAAAATGCTCGGACTTGTTTAAGAACAAAATACAATGGAATGTAAACTTCACTGAAAACTATGTAGTACAAAATAATATTTCAATTCTTTGCTCAGTATGCAGACATTAATTGCCACAGTCTACAGTTTCTATTTATACATCTGCTGCTTGTTCCCAAATAAATGGAAATGTCCTTGTAATTTCTTTTCTTCAGGACTGTACGAGACGCTGGGGTTGAATGCTGAAGCTCAGAATCCTGACTGGCAGCGCTTGCAAGATTGACTTGCTGCAAAATATATTAACTCTTGATTGGGAACTGTGACATATTTCTATCTACTTCTAGAAAAATGCTTTTCAGCACGGATTTTTTCCTGTTCATTTTGTTCATACGCGAGACGAGAGAAGCAGCAGACATATTCCACGAAAAGAAGGGATATGTGAGCCAGTCTCTTCTACAAAGCATTTTTAAGGCATCTTTCAAGGCCCCAGCTGACAGTAAATCGCATGATTTTTGTTGCAGTTATCTTATAAAGCTAAAGTGCTACATCTGAGCTCCTCAGGTCCCAGCCTTGACACCCTGCATAGTTAAACTCAAACTGTTGCTCAGGGTTATCCAGAAGCGCTTCTACTTTGTTGTGCAGAAACCACTAAAACTAACGCAGAAAAAAAAAAAAAAAGGTTGGAAGAAATCCTGTCCAGCTGTTCCTGGGTAGGGGGAAGAAGGAACATGGAGCCTTAGCTTACATGGAAATTTAGATACATGTCCATCGAAGAGCAGAGCAGACCATGTCTGAAACCAGTTGCTGTTCTGTAATTCAGCCCTTGGAGACACACTTACAGTGCCCTGCTCTCAGAACATGCAAGGGGCACATTTCTTTCCCAGAGTAGTGCCATTTTTAAAGTTTGGAGACATTGACAATGAGATATTTTGGTTGGTGAACCAACTCTAGATTTGGTTAAAAAAGAAAAACAGGACATACTAATTTTCCTGGATTTAGGCTGAAAAACCTGTCTCAGGTCTTCCCTTCTATACTCACATGGGGATGGGAAGAACAAAAATTTGGTTGGTGGGCATGTATATCCATGCAGCGTTCAACAGAGCGGCTGCAAGGGGAGTTAAGTGACTTTAGAGGTGAATAAAAACATAGACCCAAAAAACCCGGGATGCCAGATGCAGATTTGGAGGCACGACGTGCCAAACAGCTCAAACTCGGCAGCTGAATTCAGGTTTTCAGACCTTTCTCGAACCAGCCCCCAGGCTCCCCCTCCGTCCCGGCAAGGCAGAGCGCCCTGCAGCCGCGGGAAGCAGTGCTGGAGGTGCGACCTGCCCGCTCCAGCCCACAGCTGGCACCCGCAGAAGCAGCAGTGCTGCTGGCAGCCCAGCACGCCTTCCACCCATGGCCACAGGACCACAGCAAACGCCTTCTCGCGGCCCGGCCGCACCACGCTGCAGGTTCCTTTGGGGATGCAGCAGTCCCCGCGCTCGAGCAGGAACCCGTCCCCTCCCCAGCGTCGTCGCGGTTGGATCCCCACCGCACCCGCCCCAGGCTGCCTCATTTCCAGGGGGAAACGAGCGTGGTCAGATCACTCCCAACGTTTTCCCCCCGGCCGGGGAATAGCTGGGGGCTCGGCAGCCGGGAGAGCACGCCACGAGTTAACGCTCTCCCCCGCCACGGGCCGTCCGTTCAGCGACTTCTCCTAAAACCGCACGTGCTGGGCTGTGCCAGCTGCACGGATGTAAAATACTTCAAATGAGAACTGCAGCCTGGGATTTCCAGTTTGTTGGTTTCCAAAGGCCTTTCTTGACCTGTTTAGTTGTTACAGTCAGATTTTCTGTCGTTCAAACTCATCTTAGTTAATGCTACAGCTAGCCAGACAGTCACAGATTTTTCTGGAAAACACATTTCCGCTTGTCATTCCTGAAAACTCACCTTTGACTGCTTTTTAAAAAAGTTGTCACTTGTTTCTTTTTGTATGTCACATAGAAATTACTTTTTTCCCCAAATATAATAGCCGTTTCTTTGTTTTCTACCCACCGTAAGTTGCCAGGCTCCTGCAATACCACACTGCCCTGAAAAGGCTTCAGGAAACAGTAAGAAAGAGCGGACACCACCAAGGTTAGCGAGCGGCTGCTGAGTGGGTGCTCCCGTAAGGCGCACGACCCACGTGAAGCATCACAACCACAATTTCCCCAAGTGGTGGCATCTCTGGGTGCCACCGACTGCAGGAACCGAGAGCCCATCAAACCCTTTTGCATTTCAAATTTACAACTGGAAATTACTGGACAGTTTTTGACATTTCCCTCACGGTTCCTCACATACCTTCACTTCTCCAGCTGCAAAACGGGAACCAAAGCCACCTGACATAACAGAGGTGGTGTGAAAAAGAATTAATGTTCATGACGTGCCAGACACTAACTGAGAAAATCAAAAATCTGCCAGGATGAAATGTAATCTCATTTTAGGAAATGTTGAAATCATTTCTGCAGAAGGTTAAAAAAATAATAATCAGGCTGAGTCAGATACACAGCATGGAAAATTTCATCCCAAATGTTTATAGTTTAGCAATTGAAAGCAAGGCCTTATAATGCTGTGTTGGGTAAACTTAACTAATCTGCAAAAATTCCAGTTCTACTTATAATAACAGTAACAGAATCAAAGCTGTATGGATTAAAAGCAAACGCCACAGCAATATCCGTACGGAGACATGTGCTATCATAGCATTAAAAATAATATTAAAAATTGGCATGTACACAGAGTATCCAAGGAACCCAGGGTGTTTTCCAGACGGCAATTCACCACATCTCACAATAACCCTGCAAAATATATAGCGCACGTTCTTCAGAGAGATAAAGAGGAAGACGCGTTCGAGCACAAAGACATTGAACAGCTTGCCGAGGGCCCGCCGCAGATCGGTGGCCGAGCCGGGCTCCCCAGAAGCCCGGCACAAGCCCTGCCGCCCAGCACGGCGAGCCACCCGCGCCGCCAGCACCGCTCCGTCACTCCAACGGCGAGAAAACGCCACCTTCTCCGAAACAACGACGCTGAGAAGAAAACGATGGCTTGGGAGATTTTGAATAGGAAAAGGGAAGAAACCAGAGGGGAAAATAAATATTCCGCAATACAAGCACCAGTCTCTGGCAAACGCACACGCTGGCCCTCCCAAAAGCACGTCAGGCAAGCGATCGTGCAAGAGCACAACCCGCAGCAGCGCAGCATTGGTCTGAAGCAGGCAACCGGGAGGGAAGTAAGAGCAAGTCATTGTATCTGCTCTTCATTTTGCATTTAGCAACAGGAAGAGAAAATAAACACACGCAATGATTCTGTCTTCACATACTAGATCACTGACCAACTCCTACAACTCCTAAGAGATCTACATTCAGCGACCCTATGTCCTTTATAGAGTCTCAAAGCAATATCAGAAATTAAATACTGTCTTCTAGTTAGTAGCGTAGGAACTTTTTCAATAAGATATATAAAATCACTCCTGCGAACACCAGAAATACTACATGCAGAGGGGAGGAGTACACAAACTGTCCATGCAACAAAATAACAAAAGTGCTTTTGATCTTTTCTCATTTTTACTACATTCAGCAAAGCTTTGTAAACCACAAGGGAAGTTTTCTCCCTACCATACCCTCCATTGTGACTGCCCGTCTGGCGGCCAGTGACCAAAAGCGTTCACAACGCTCCACCTTGTGTGGCGTGCCGGGTAAAATTCAGGATGGTTAGAGCACTTTGAAGCAACACAAACCTAAATATTCCTGGTAGGCAAGACGAGGAGAGGAACTGAATTATAATGAACCAGCAGCTGTCACAATATGACCACAGTAACCAAATCAAAATATCAACTGCTAACCCAGATGAGATTCAAAGGTCACCACATAAGCCAGCAGCTTTCTTCAGCAGCGCCTGAAACCTCAATCTAATCCTTGCAGTGAAATGCTCCATTAAGCTACAGGGGGCTCAGAAGCAAGTTACTGTACAGCGGTAAATGATTTAACGTACTAGCAAGATATCCCAAGTAGTAGGATAAGAAACGTTCCCGAAGAACCCAGCTGGAAACGGGAGAGGCGGTGGGAAGCGACACCCGATGTGCCGTACCTGCCGCAGCTCTCCGCCCATGCACGTTTCATTGCTGGGCCAAGTAACTACTCTTCAGATACTCTTAAGAAAACACGAAATACCTAGCGGAGTAGTGGGACTCCAGACACGCACAAAGCAAGCTGTGTTTGAATACGTGTGAGCCGTGGTTTGAGGGGTTGAGTAACGCATGTAGCTCTGCGACTTCGCTGCTCCCCACCGCTTGCTCCTAGCACACAGGCTCCATGCGAGGCACTGGCCGTGTTAAAATGTATTTTAAAACCAACTCTCTGAAAAATAAAATACAATATAAGCCCTCATTTAAGCACACACTGTCTGCAAACATTTGTGATTCACAGCCATGGGGTCAGTAATACCCATCCCCAGTAACAAAGTCTTTCTTGCCTGGAAAACCACCTCAAACCAGGAGCATCTCCATTCAAGCCAACAGTATACACCAGTATAAAACCAGTTCAAGTTGATGATTGTCAGGCTCTTCACCAGTTGCCAAGAGAAAGAGGAGCATGGAAAGAAAAACTACAGCGTGGCTTTGCAGGTGCCAACTGCGTAACACCCAAGTTTACGGGGACCTTTCCTTGGGGGAGTTCGAATACCCACTGGGAAAAGGGAAATGATAAAATAAGAGTGGAAGAACAGGAGCTGGGAGCTGGCAGTCTGGGCGGCCTCCGTCCGAGTAAACAGCACTGTGCGTTGTTCATCACCACAATATTCAGATTTCTCCTAAAATCACAAACACGGACGCGACCAGCGCAGACTGGCAGCGGTCTTTGCTAGGGCAACCCTTCACCCGCGCGGCCCTCGGCAGCGGCAGCCACCACAGCGCCGGTCCTGGTGCCGGTTAAGAGTTTTTCCATTCCCACGCGGCACAGACAGACCTCCCGGCCCAGGCGCTCGGAGGTGCTCGAGTGGGAGGGCAACGTGCACGCACCCAGCGGCCACCCCTCCTCCAGCGCTAACGCCCCACGCCCAGGAGCGGAGCAGAACTGGGGAGCAAAGGGCTGCAATGGGACAAATTAAGAAGAATCCACTCTAATTATCGGAGAATGATACTGAAGCACGGTTGCAAAATGCCGTGGGTTGCGGGAGGCAGCTGACAGCCCCGGCAGCACACACGCGTTATTGCGCGATCGCACACTTGTCAAAAGCTGTTAGTCGCTTGCCATACGCTTGCACACGCATTAATCTGCGCGTGTAGGAACATCACTGGTCTTATTTCCAGTTGAAATTACCAAATCTCGTAAAACCCAAAAAATTTCAGGGCACTTCGTGCCCAGGCAGTAGGAGGACGCTGCCCGGCTCACCCCGCGCTGGGGCAGGCACCTCCAGTTCAGGGGGGCAGAGCCGCGGCTGGGCTAGCAGCGCTGCGCAAACCCCTCCGACGGCGACGGCCGGACCGTCGGAAACGCCAGCGTTTCCAAAGTGCCTAATCAGAGCATTACGTGGCTTAATTCTTTAACCGGGTGCCTCCGAAGATGTTTTTATCAAACAGCTATCCTTAAACCAAGTGAAACCAGTATTGTCACTAAGACTGGCAAAATCAGAGGCAGGAACGAGATTTTTCTGTAACCCAAGGGCATGCAGAAGCGAGAGACTTAAGTCCGAAAGACTCAAATCGAAGGTTAAACTCGAAAGCACCACGCAGCCCAGTGGGTTTCACAGAAGCGTGTGGCTATTTGCGAAGCGTCTCTGCGCACTACCTAAGCCCCATGGCGTGAGTTAAGAAGGGAGTGTTGAAATTTCCATGCTTTTTTTGGCTTATATTAGACCCTTTAAAACTGTTGTAACCATGTTTTGTACGTGAATACATACAAATGACTACAAGCTCCAACGTTGTCCCATATGTTAAACAACTCACAAATATTTCCCAATATTAAAAGACAAGGCATATTTTAGGGACGTATATTAGAGCTGAAGAATGATATATCGCAGTTGCAGCTCCATGTTTTTTTTGGCTGGCATTCAATCCTTTAAAGCAAAGCATTTGGTTAGTTCATTGACAACTGCAGAAGAAGGGTGTGATCTTGGCCAAGCATAAGCATTACTAATATTTTTACATCATATATTTACTTTAACCAAACTCATTTATCAACCGTAATTAAAGAAAGTAGCTATCATTCACTTACAAATAATTATAGCCTCTCTTCATACTGCTACGGTGTTTGCTGCTAAGCTAAATGATTATTCAGGGGTGTCAAAACTTTCTATCACGGGGCGTGGGGTGGAAGGAGGGTCCTTGCCAAACGCCCCGGGCAAAATCTCACTCCTCTGCAGCAGAATCGGCTGCAGCTACCCTCGCCTGAAATCCAGGAGTTTGCAGCTCACAGGTCCCAGCAGGCAGCGACCCATCACGCTCCAACGCAAACAACGGCTTCAGCGTCCCTCACCAGTTATTTATCTGCTCCCTTTTGTGAGCATGTATTTATCATACTTTTAGAAATCCTCTTCTATTTTAAAAGTCCTCCTCAGAGCATGTCCCTGTTTTCTCTGCCAACTGGCCACTTCTTTGAAAAGGAAAGGCTGAGCCTTAAGGAAACAACCATTTACCTCTTTCAGCAAATATTGCAGTTACGGCATCAAAAGTCATATCCCTCTCACAGCAAGAAAACACAGTCTGTTCAATAAACATCATCGGTGCGCATTTTTGAAATGGCATGATAGCTTAAAAAAAAAAAAAAAAATCCATGTTCCCACCCTTATGCTGAGTACAAATCAACCCCAAAAATGAGGATGAGGGATTTAAGCCCTCAGAATTTTATTTCTGGTTCACTTATTCCACTTTCAACAACGCGGTGAAGTTAGGAAATACGATTTCTTACTTTGTATTCTGGAATTGACAAAGGGAGGAGAGAGATTGTCATGCGACCCAAGGTCTCTGCTCGCCATATGATCATAGTGAGTTCCATCTCCATAGTTCTGTTAACAAATCAGGAAAAAAACCACAATTTTACAAGTTTAAATGGCATTTTGCACAACCTATAGGTCCATACTTCCCTTTAAATTGTAAGCCAGCTCTAAGAAATATTGTTCCCTTTATTGTTTTCCCTTATTGATTCTGCTGGAAGTGATGTGTTCCAGAGCATTTTTAAAGCTGTTTCAAATTTTTATTTCATTAGTAATTGACTTTGGTTTGCTGTGTGGATAATCCTGAATGGGAGACTGAGACGAGGTTCCTGGAATTTCGTGCTGTGCGATTCAGCAGAAAGCCCTCTCTTGGCATAAAAGTCTTCTTGCCCGTAACAGATTGCAAGAACAGCAAAGGAATATTTCTTTTAACGTTTTGCTTTTTAAAATCTATTTTTATGTAGAAATTTGCCATCTTAACCACCTCACTGCTATATATATATATGCACTGGGCTCTAAACAAAAAATTTAGAATTTTTTTTTCACAGTGGGTGTGGAAAGTTACTTCTCATTGAAAAAATAACCCTGCACAGCACTCATCCTTTGTGCGTGGCTGGCGAGCAGCAGCCACCCGCCGTGCCCTGCACGCCGCGCTGCCTTGGTGCCCCTCGCTACTTCCGCAGGGATCAACAGCATCAGGCGCGCGACCCACGGAGTCAAGGGCGTATAAAAACCTCGCCAGGATCGGGCCCCTGATTTCTGAAACGGTTTTGGCGTCACCTTCTGCTTTCAGTGACTCGATTAGCAAAATCTTAAATTTAACCACAAATATTGGCCGCGCGCGGCAGTTATGTAATGTTTTGTTTCTTCGGTTCAGAAGAACTCACGAGAAACTAATTCTCCCAACGTGGAAATACCATCATCATTTTACAAAGAAGGAAAGAGAGAGAGGTCAGGCTGTTTGCAGAGTAACGCTGCAAGTCAATGCACAGTCTTGATTGAAACTCCAGAATTCTTCCCAGGCTCGTGCTCTTTTCTTTATATCTCAAAACTTAATTGTACACTCACATTCAAGTTTTTGCATGCATAAATAATTGTGTGTGCAAATTTAGAATTTACTTTTCAAAACATTTTTCCCTCGGAAGCAATACAAGTGTCAAGTAAAAAAAAAGGGATAAAAATAAAACTGACAGATGTGAGCAGTAATGACGTAATGGATGCTAAGCAGGATGGAATAAGAAAAGGTGTCGGGCTTCCCTCCCTCGGCGGCGGGGCCGGGGTCCCCCCGCCACGCTGCAAATGGGGGACCCCCCTCGGCCGCCCGCGGTGCGGTGCAGCACTGCAGGCATCCACTGAGAACCGCAGCTGGCGTGGCGTCCGCCGCGGGCAGCACCTGCCCCGAGGGGAAGGGACGGACCGAGGACGAACAGGGCAAGCGCGTTCCTCCTCGCCAGCCAGCCACTCGAGGGCACGGAGCTCCCGGCAGCGCCGCGCACGAGCCCTGATCCTTCACGTTAATTAGGAAACAATTAAAAAGCAATTTAAACAAACTGTTTAAATAAGGGCGTAAGGAAGAGCAAAGCCGCTTTTTGCCCAGCGTAAGGGTACTTCATGCGTTTGCAGGAAGTAAATAGAAATAATCATCTTGGTAGTGCAGCGCAAGCCGTGCCCAGCCCCGCGGACGGGCAAAGCCGCGATGCTGCGGCCGGGGAGCATGGGCAGGGCTGCCCACACCGTGCTGCTCGGGGCGAAGGGCACAGCTCTGCTGGGAACAGCACTTCTTCCCTGCCGAAGGGACCGGCACCCTGATCCTGAGGTGTCAAGAATTCGGATAACTGGCCACAGCCACCATCGAAATGGCTGAGTCCAGCCGTCTTGCAAATCTCGGCACATGCCGGGTATCGCCGTGCCAGATAACGGCGCGGTGTCCGCGTTCCCCGGAGGGAGATCCCACTCTGGCGTGGGGAGCAGAGGAGATGGCCGCGCCCCATCCTCAGCAGCGTGCGGAGCAGAGGTGGGCACGTGGGCTGGCAGCCGGGCTACCTGCCCTGGAGCTCGGCCAGTGCCAGCCATCGGGGGGACGTGCGGAGACGCCCGGCTGCCAGCCCCCGCCCCAGGAGAAGGGGTTGGAACCCCCTCACCGCGGGCACGAGGGTGCTGGCCCTCGCCTCAGGTTTGGTGACACCCACCACCCCTAAAAATCCAATGGCAGAAAGTGAAACATTCGGCAACACCACCTCTGCTCCGCCCGCACTGGATGGTGGCGGTGGTTGATAGGGCCTAGCAAGAAAAAATGGTTAATTAATATTCTCGCTACCTGTTAGAGGTAGTGGAGCAGGTGCCAAATTCAATCACAGGATCAGGTTTGAACGTAAAAAAAAAAAAAAAAAAAGGCAATTTTAAAGAGAAGACAGGCTACAGCCAACTTTGCATGCCCATTTTCCTACGCAATCAGGTGCAAAACTCATATTCAAGATTGCAAATTTACATATGCAGGAAGTCTGGTTTGGGGAAAAAGATTAGATATACTTACCCTGGATGGACTAGGATGTCCTGTATTCCCCCAGGACCCTGAGCTAGTTCTGTCTTCTACATCTAGGGACAAAAAAGTTCTTTAGGCTTTATTGCAATAATTCTTTCCTTTTGTATAGGCACTTTTAAATTAATGTTTCAAATTAATCTCCTGTTGCCTTTAATTAAGAATCAGGCACAGGGCTACTACGATGGTAGTGGCTTCTGACCCACTGCTTAAATTAACTCATTTAAATTCACAGCAGAAATGAACCGGACCCTCAGGAACCTGAGGTTTGAACATAAAAATTACTTCAGCAGCTCAGTGTTTCTCAACACTTTAAAAAGTGACTGCACTGTACCAGTTAAAATCCTATCAAAAGCTGCAGCACAAAACTAGGTATTGTCAAACAGTAAAAATAAAACATGATAAAACAGATGAGACAGAGACGCTCAAGTAAGGCACGTTTGGGGCAAATGCACCTCTCGCCACCTCATCTAGGCTCCTGCCGCGGAAAAGCATTTACGCACATATTTGTCTCTCAAGAAAAGCACATTCCTAAAGCCACGCACAGAGAGGGGACTTCTGTCTTTTCCTCTGTCCTTCGATAGAAAATTCATTGCAACCATTGGGTGGGGAGACACGCCGGTAATTTCAGACAGCCCATTTCAGGGTGTTTTTAACCATTTTCCCCCTCCGTTTGAGAGCGCATCTCTAGGGCTACCGCGTCCCATCGCACACGTGCTAGGAGGCGGGGACGCCTGCCGTTTAGGGTACGGACCGAAGAACCAGGACTCCTACAAGTCCCTCTTAACTTTGCAACAAAACGCAGAAACGTCGCGGCCTGCCATTTTCTTGTGCGCATCTTATCCGCGCACCGAAGGCGCGGCCTGACGGGCACCCCGGGAAGGGGAGGCAGCTCCGCTAGTCAGCCGCCGCGGCGTGCTCCCGGACCCCTGCATACGAGAGCCTAGCCAGCCTGCAACGCTACATTTTCCATGACAAAAATCAGGCCACAGACACATGTTGGATAGGAACGCTCTCCACATTTCGCAATTCCCAATATTTCCTCACCGATGCAAATACTTTTATTCCACTTTCCCCAAGTCTTTCCCAGTATTGTCAATTAACCCAGTTTATTGCTATTAAAACTTCCTTGTAACGCTGAATGTTCTTTCAAATGTGGAACCAAAAAAAGAAAAACCACCACACCTCAAAAAACACAAAACAAAACCCCCCAAAAGGCCCCACACAGTAACTTCTTCCAAAGGCACCCCAGCTGCACGGGGCTGCCCCTCTCGGGTACCCTACGCAGCGACGTGCACCTCCGGGCCGGCCACGCTACCTCTGAGGTTGCACCAAGGCCCGGGAGAAGCCCACGGGCTCCAGTGCGCGGGCTACCGCCGACACCGAGAGCGGAAAATCCTCTGCAGCGCGCTCAAGTATGCCGGGATGCGCTTGCACAACCGCTGCCATCACGAAACCTTTCCTAAAATGAGTTGGGAGTCTCCCGAGACTTTCCACTTGGCTAAAAACTTAATGGCTAAACATAACACCAGTTCAGCGAGGCACTTGCGCGCAGGTTTAATGGGAGCCTGCAAATAATTCCACTGAAATCATAGTTCACTCTCGTGTTAATTCAAGTAAATGAGATCACTCAAGCTTAACATTAAGCACATCCTTTAGTACATGGATGAACTGGACCATACTGCTTAAATCCATTACTTTTTTTACTTACAGTACGTCAAATATCAGGAAATGTGATTGACATTGATCTATAAGAGTATTATTGCACATTTCAGTGCTATTTGCCAACTTACTCCTGTGTACCCACTAGCATCCTAATGAAATAATCATATTGCTTGCCTTTTGCCATGCACAAACAGGAGCTTTAATCTAATTGGAAATAATAGGTATTTGGCCTCGCTGGCTAGAGAAACTTTCTCGGAGTGCTGCCGAAGACTACGCACACGAGCAGCTCCCTTTCTACCTGCGTGTTGCTTCATCCAGACGTCTAGGATCGGTGGGAACGTCAGCTGTCTGACAAACAGATATGGTCATTAGCACTTCAAAATATGGGTGCTGTGACCAAACCTGGTCGATATCCAAGATTAAAAAAAAAGAAAAAAACAAACCACCAAAAAACCCGAGACACACAAACCAAAAAAACCCCACACATTTGTATCGTTTAATACTTTCCCCCAATTACGATTCCTATTATCACAATAACAGATGAATGTGCTAATAGCACAAGACACTCTTAGGTAAATATTTAATTAAGCTCCAGAAAAAGAAAGAAAACATGTATCATTTACCTGACAGATCAGATCAACCATTCTATTAGGTTAATTAGGCATATTTTTAAAAATCATTTGTGTTATGTAACAGGCAATTAACTCTGTAGAGCCCCAATCCATTGCCTACTAAAATAAAATATCAGAGGATATTATCCCATCGACTTTGATGGGCTTCATCCCACCCTCGAGCGTAGCTTCCAAAATCCGTCAGTGAGCGGCACAGCTCAGCCCTCGGGAACAGCGCCCGGGGGAGCGGCGACAGCTCGGAGCCCTGCTCCAGCCGGGCGGCAAGCCCGGCACCGGCAGCCTGGGCTCCAGCCCCGTCCCGCTCTCCCGCACCCCCACGAGCCCCCGCCGCCGGCAGCCTGGGCTCCAGCCCCGTCCCGCTCTCCCGCACCCCCACGAGCCCCCGCCGGCGACAACGGGACAGAGCAAGACCAGCGAAGGGCTCTGCGTGGGGCATCACCTGGGGAGCTCCGCTTTCGTTAACAAGGAGGCCTTTTCCACGTAGCTCCCGGTTAGAAACTTCATTTATTAACATACTTATTTTCTGTAAAAGTCAGCTCACCTAAAACAATGCGTGTTGTCAAGGCCCCTTACGCTGGCTCACGGCCAGGGCTAGGAGCAAGATTTGCATGCCAGTAAAGGTTTTTCAGACTGCTATGCTGTATGTTTTTATTTATATTTTAAGAATATAGATGCCGTGGTCTTGGGCGCTCTAAGGCGTCACCTACACCACCACATTTCAGGGCTGTGCTTTAAGCAGCAACCCTTGTCTTGCAGCACTCGGTGCCCAGCAGGGACGGCAGAGAGGGAAGGGGACATCCCCACACCAGCCCGGGCAAGGGGTGCAGCGCTTGCTGAGCTCTTCCCTTCGGAGCCCACCGCCCTGCTCCAGCTGAGAGCCCACCACCACCCCTTCAACATACGCTGGGCTGATACACGCGATTTAACCCGCTCGTGGTGCTGCTTCTGAGTCACGCTCTTCAAAAACCTGTTTTTTCAGGCACAGGGAAGGGCCGCCACGCTCCCGAAGATGCCCAGTACTTTCCAGCAGCACATGGAAATACTGGCTTCATGGCCAACCGCTGGACGGTCCCAGTGACGCGAAAGGAACTATTTACGGGCTTACAGTTAAACATATGTTTTTGTGGTGAGCTGAATTCCCGCCCGGCTGTCCTTTCTGGTATTCTTTGCTGGGTTATCCCCTACCTCTCCCTCGAGCCAAGCGTGCCAATAACCAGAGGGCACCATCAGATGCTTAAAATAACACGGGAACAACACATACCTCAGGGCTGGGGTATTCCTCGTCTCTGCAAAGATCCCAGACCGAGTCCCTGGGCACACCCAAGACTAACCCGGAGAGAAAGTCCTGCCTAGGCGCGGGGAAGCACTGCCAAGCGGGAAGGACACCCCTGGGCAGGGAGAGGGACAGCTTTCGGGGATGCATGAGGGGAAGACAAACATTAAAGGTACGCGGACATCATCCCACGCACCCAAGGAGACTATATTGGGTAGAGAGTAGGAGGCTAACCTCATGGAATAATTCTGTAAGGTTTGCCTAGACTCCAAAATTTTTAGCCATCTCAAATTTAGCTGAGAATTCCTTGCCCGTCCTTTACTTTGCTTTAATCTGAGCCCATATAATGCTCAAGTTCTTCCACCAAAGTTAAAAGTTCTGGACGCTGATCACAAAATGACAAGCAATAGCTCTCGTGCCTTATCTTCAGGGGTCGCGTCTTAGCTTTCGACCAATTTTCTTTGTATTTAGACTTAAATGTGCAAACTACACTATATTACTCTGCAAAACATCAATGAGAAGGCTTAATTAAGTAACACTGACAGATAAATCCATTTCTTTCGCAGTAATCAAATCAAAGCAGGTTGACATAACACAGGAACTTAATACAGTTATTCCCTTGTAATTGGAAAAAGGCCCTTTACTTCTCATTAAAGCAATCTTCTGGGTATTGGCATAATAAGAAGGCTCAGGGCTTTAATACTGCCCTGTAAAAGCCCCAAGATACAGACCCCTTAAGCAAACATGCCAGATTATCTAATTCCTTGATCATAGTGGAACATGTAGTTACTGTTTTAAACTACTAATTCTTTATCTCGGCTACAGACAAAAAGAAGGAACTCGGTCTAAAACACATATCATGAAGCTCTGTAAAAATGCAAGCCCTACCTGGGGAAAAAGATGCATTTTCAAAAATACCCTAGATCTTCAGCTGGGAAATTGAGAGCTTAGCAAGATGAAAATTGTTCTTGGGCATAAACAGTTATAAAGAGCAAATAATAAAATACAGTTTTATCACATCCGTGAATTTGCTAGAAAATATTCTTTCCAGTGGAAGCGGAGCTGGCCAAAGCCTTCTCGCTATCGCCGTGCCGGTACCACGGCCGCCTCTGCTATCAGCACGCAGAAGATGGCAACCACCTACAAACCCTGGGAGAGGCACAACTTCTCCCTCGGCCCGTGGGCACATTCGGAGCGTCGCCGGAGCGGGTTCAGCACCCGCGGGATGGGCTGCGCCACACACAGAGCTCTCGACCGTTCCGCGTGCCTGTGGCCACGAAGGGGTTCTGCGGTGGGGCACAGCGCTGGGGTGCTCGGCGAACAGATGGGCGGCCGCACCTTGCGTGCGTGCTCCTTGTCTCTTTTCATCTTGCTTACAAGTATTCTCTTAGTGCGACCCAGTGAGCTATCAACAGCAAAAGGCAGCTAACTTCTGTCCCCCTCGAACCAGCCCCCAAATCAACAGCACGTCTCCCTCAGCAGAAAAGGAAAAAAAAAAACCTCACTAATTACTACCTCGTTAATCTAGCTTAGTTTACTAATAATTTAGTATGACAGATATTGCAAGAAGGTTTGTAAGCTCCTAAACCTAATTCCGGAAATTTATTATGTACCCTGTAAGCACTGCCACTTAGGTAATTAGGACAGTGAAACCCTAATGACACTGAAGTCAATGCAAAATTCTCCAGTGACTTATTCTCAGAGCTTGGATTTATCCCAGAGTGCATAAACTTGAACACATATGTAATTTTCTCCAGAATCTGGCTCCTGTAAATTAACCTCACTTAATCACAAGCATTAGGCAACGTGACATTACAAAAAGCAAATCATTACAGACAGATTTGGTCAGTTTTTCAGAATGCGATTCATATGTGATTAATACAGTGTGATTTAAATAACTCAAGCTTCACTCAGAATCTCAGAAGTTCTACCTAAAAGAAGGAAAACTGGCATTTAAATGGAGTCAAACCGCTCTGAGCATTTTAAGCAAAGAACCTGGGAAAAGCATATTCAACTGAGTCTAGAAATGATGTTCAGTGCTACAGACTGAGATTGGCTGGATTCAAACCATATTACCTCTATTAATGATTTGGGGAAAAAAGAATTGCAGTCCACGTTGATTACACCCCTGTGTTGGAAGGTACTGCAAGTTCAGAGAGGCCACTTAATGATAAGGATGCAGGGAGAAATCCAGAGCACGGATTTCGGGGCCAAAAGCTACACAAATGCAGAGGAACGAGTTCCAGAAAGCCTCTGGCTGAGCAGCCACCTAACCCTGAGAGTACTTTTCAGCGGCCTGCAGAGTTCTGCTTCGTGCACCAAGGTTCCCTTGACACCCAGAAGAAGGAGGGATGCCTTGGGAGCCCCCGGGCAGGGCGCGAGGCTCCGCGACCCTCCGGCAGCGAGGCCGGGGTGCTCACCTCTGCCCAGACCTCCTGGTGCTCACCATCTCCTCAGTAGACTCCAAATGCGCCCAGCAAATACAGACAGGACCGAGTTCAGCAAAAGCGCAGCAAATACCATCCTGGTCCACCACAACTGCCGAGGTCCGAGCGCTCCAGCATGCAGGCGACCGCTATTACACCTCCACCGCCACCCACACTTGACAGAAGCGCCAGCCTGATCGTTAGGTGTCTTGAAACAACCCCCACGCTCAGGATCTCAAATGAATAAAGGTGCTTCATACACACCTCCCAGCTCCAGAAAAGGAAAGAAGTTCAGAATTAGGTGACCTAATGCCTAATATATGTAATTTCAAATTATTTTCACGGTAGGCCACTAGCTCTGACACGCTGCGTGACTCCCTCAGGCCAGCACCTACTTTATTTTAAGGGGCTGTGATGCCTAAACTGGAGGCACCACGTAAGGCTACTTGACCTTGACTGTAATGCCCAGTCCCTTGAACTTTCTTTGGTAAACGTTTCATTGAATCCCTTGAGATACTCCCAAACAGAAAATTTAGGATTAGAAAGTTAGTATTTTTTCTGGAAAACACACCCAGACCTGGGGGGAAAAAAAAAAAAACCCAAAAAAAACCACCCAACAACAACAACAAAACTACAAAAAAATACCCCACAAAAAAACCACCAGACTCCTCTTTGCAGGAATAATCCAAACAAATACTTGGGAAATCATCCAAGACTGTAGCAGTAACACAGGACAATAAACTAGATGACTCTGGAATATAATTTTGTTTGAACATCCCACCACTTCCAATAACAAATTTGGGCACATACATAAAATCTTAAAATCGCAGGCTAGGAAATTATATTCTCATGCTTTACTCTGGTAAACAGCAACATGGATATCACAGGCATTTTGCTCAGAGAGTTGTGGGGAGAAAAAAAGAAAAAAGAAGAGAGCAGATTCAGACTAGTAAAAGTAACTAAGAACTTAAGAACTGTTTCAAAAAAAGCGGTGCCATTTGAAAGATGATACATATGAAAAACCCATGCAAAAAGAAGTATGCACCTGGTGTTAGACACAGTAACAGTCGTCTAGCAACTAGGTGAGGTAATAGAAGAAAAAAAAGAGCACAGTGGCAGATCTTGTTAATTTTGCAGCAAATCTGATTAGGACCGTTGATTTCTCCACCATTCGTACATGCATGCCGCTTAACCACGCGCCATACGGGAGCAAGCTTCCCGCTGGAGCCATGGGAGCGGGCGGTTGGGATTTGCACCAGGAGCGTGTTTCTGGTTCCCACCATCGGTCTGAGCAGTACTTCACGCAACGCTGCGGGAAAACAGGCTTCCAGCCACCATCGTACTCAGTCTGCTATTATTCGAGGGGGGGACCGAGATGTTTACCAGAGCCCGCCGTCAGTACCCCGACCTTTCCACACAAAGGCAGAGCACGCTGGCAGCCTCTTGCCATACCACACGGCGCCTTCTGAGTGCGAAGGTGTTTCATGGTGCACTCCAAGAACCCACGCTCCACCCCACCCTCCCAACGCCATCATCCCAGCACACGCACAAATACACAGGTGAAAGAACCGGACTGCTACGCTCATGAGAGTAAACAGAAGGAGAAGCATACATATACGTATACACACACACGGGTTTTTAATATGTTCAAATAGCAAAGTGAGCAGAAAGGGCAAATTCAGTTTTCATTGGCTAAATCTCCTTGCTATGAAAAGGCAAGGGTGAAATTCTACTTCTGCGGGAGTTTTCCATTTGATTTCAACTAAAACTAAAACACCATCTTTAGTATTTGTGTTCCCTTAATTCAGAACAAACAATATTTCACATTTAAAAACGGCAACACTCAGAGAAGCAGCACAATCAAAATCGTGACATTTAACTAATGTAGCAATACAGGTGCTGAGTGAGCAGCCTGTACTCAGAAGCATGCCTGTGAAAAATCTGGCCTTTATCTACCAGCTTCACAGCAAGAAATACAGAATTATATTTCTTTAACTCTACTTTAACTCAGTGCTAGGCTATATTCTTTTAAAGGATCTGAATAAACTAAGTATCAAGCCAAAGATAATTCTTGAAGAACGGTCATTTCATGTGCGTAAGTGCAAAATGATATAATTATTTGTCTTTGTGGCTCTGAAATAGAATTGCATTACTGTAACAAACTTGGAAAGTATTTTAACATACAAGAGCATAAAAATGCTTAAATTGATGACTTTTTAATCTTTCATTAATAGCTAGAACATTTATTTCAGAGAAGCCAAGTGTTGTGTTCCCGAATTTACCTATACAGCAGATGGGATCTGCTGCGGAAGACCAGAGTGAAAGGAAAATCTTCCAAATGCTCACTGCTGAACTCAAAGTCAAATTATTTAAGATGACTTTCCAAAGGAGAAAGGTAATATATTGCAGTCAAAATTAATACATTTGCTTAACCTCCCCGAAAATGCTGTAATGTGTTTGCCTTGGGAAAAGATGCCAAGGAAAATGGTGGTTCCTTCCCAGCACTTGACTCCTGCGCACGAGGAGCGGGCGTCTTCTGGGCGCCGTGCTCGCGGCAGGCAAGCCCTGCCGCTGCGGCGCAAGGGCAGCTGGTGGCATGACACGCAGCCAGGCCAGGCCAGGGGGCCTGCCAGTCCTGCCCGGCCTCGAGCCCCGCAAACCTCCCAGCCTTCGCTCCCTGCGCACGCATCTCCCCCATCCACGCCGGCTGGCACAGGAGGATGGGTAGAGAGAGCCTGGCTTCTCCAGAAGCAAAGAGCTGAGGAGCAGATGGAGAGCTCACTGGAGGACACCTAGCCAGGTCCAAGCCTTTGGCCATCAGAGGAGTGGTCCAGCGAGGGCTTCTGGTTCAGACCGTCCGTTCATCCGCGCCTGCGTAAAGCCGGGTGCTGCGCTGCTGCACGCCGCGCGCTCCCCAGCAGGCCTCAGAGGGCACGGGAGACACCAGGAGGGCTGCGAAGGAGAACCCAGCCGTGGAGCTGCTATGGAAACATGGCACAGCAGCGTGGAGAGGGGCAAACCAAGCTAACTCCTGCAGGAGTGACAACTGAGGAGGACGGGAGGCGTCAGCCCACGCTTTCTGAGGAAAGGGTGTTCAGAGCCATGAAAACCCCTCCCTGGCCTGGCTTTTATGGTACCAGTTCGACAGAGGAGAACAAAAGGATGCACCCCACCCTTGCCAGCAGCAGATGACAAGAGCGGTTTGCGTTAAGGAAAAGCTAGACCCTGTTTTCTACTGCATTAGCTCAAAAAAGCTGATGGCGGTTCTGCTCCTGGCACGCTGGGTGCTCCTTCATGGGCCCGGACAGACGCTGGGTTAGCGGGGTGGGTTCGTGGTATGGGCTGATCCCGGAGGGGTCCTCAACACTGACGTCTTTGGAGAAAGACATAATGGAAAGGGCGTGGATTACAAAACATCAGCTGGTTTTTTTAATAGTTTTAACACAGACAATCAAAGATAGTCTTATATGCTAAAAATATTAAAAAAAATACAAAACAAATGCCAAAACACTGATGGTGTGTGGCAAGCGGTGGTCTGTTTGCAAAACAGGCATTTCACTTCTGCAGCAATTCAGGCAGTGTATCTTCACCTGCATCAGTAAACCCTTTTATGCTAACCCCGAGTATTTCCCCAGAAGAGACTGCCAACTGTGTTCATTTGCTGACACGATCTAAAATAGACAGAACAGTAAATGGAGAAAGACAAACATCTTCAGATTTGAATTTCATCTTCAAGGAAAGAAGATAATGTATGAAATAGCGTATTAACCAATGAAAGTAATTTTATATGGGATTTAACAGGCAAAATATCCTCAAATGAGAAGGAAAAGGACCAAGATCTCTACACGAAAGACTTTTTGTACACACGCCATACTAACACGCGATTAGCATTTCTCATTGTATGAATTGCAGTTGGGTCAAAAATGAGAAGGGTGGGAAACATCCTAGACTCTAATTACGATTATCACACTCAGACAGGTATGATAAACAGACACCTCGGCATTGCTAGTTCCTCTTTGAGATCCGAAGCACCTTACAAACAGTGCATCAGACACTACTCATACAAATTACGTTAAACACACCCGTTTTGCGGATTGAGACCTTTTCTGCTGTTCTGTTCTTTTTCCAAAAGAATTTTTTTTCTCAGAGTGTTATGATTTTTAAGAGCTAAGTAAAAAGTGAGCTCAACAAAAAATGAGAAAATACAGAAGAAGGATTAAAGAGCAGCAGATCAAGGGAAGAATAAGTTGGTAACCTGGACATTTGGTAAGCGAAAGGACTGGCAAATTTAAAATGCATACCCATTGATGTGTTCTTTTTTGAAGATTTTGCTCTAAATATCATCAGGATGCGATTAAAAAAATAGACAGGGAGGTGATCTGGAAGAAGGGAGTGCAAAGCTTGAAGGTGACAGCAGTCGAGGACTGACTTCAGCGAGAGAAAGGAGCCAGGAGATGGAGTCGGGAACAAAAGCACAGACTGCGACGGGCCATGGAAACCAGGGAGGAAAACTTACATATGACATGGGAAACAGCGGGGAGACAATAAAGGGATTTATGAGGAATCGAACGTGGTTTTAGTCTCAGACAATAGAGGGGATGTTGACAGACTGCAGGCACAGGACGGGCAGAAGTTGCACCAAGCTCAGGCAAGAGTTCGGGCTTGAACAAGGGAAGAGGACCAGACGAACTGCGGATCCATGCACCTCCAGCACGCGGGAAGTTGCATGCAATTATCCTTTCCGTGACAGCAATGTAAAGAAAGCACAGATTCAAAATGGGAAATTTCTACTACTTATTTGATAAACAATTTACTATTGGTTTGCTCAAGGGATTAGATACAAAGCTTTAGGTTTTTTTCAAAGTAGGACCAGCTGCCAGATATATACAATACACTTCAATCGCTTCTGTTAAAGCCACAAATAATTGGAAAATTCATTTGAATCAGATGGTCATTTTATTTTCTGCCTGAATTTCCAAAGTCTATACAAATATCCACGGACAGTCTGAGGCACCACTTGACAGCATTTGCTATAAAAACGTCAACAGTGTAAACAAATCTAAACTGTTCTCAATCTTAATATTCATAACAAAGAACTACATTGTCCTGCCGTCGGATGAGGTCATAAAACCTCACATTGTATTTAGTAGAGTTACATAAGCTATTTTCTAACACGCTTATGACATAGACTTTGTGCTTGTAAGGACAGATGACTTGCACACATCCATTCCATTTGCGTAACTTCGGCATTTAACCAGTTTCTGGCAGGTCTGCTGGAACTATAAGCAGATAGTAAGAAAAAGGGGAAGGTTCTAGTTATATTGCCCTCTCCAGCTCATCGGGTTACTGCAGGTTTGACTTTGCTCTGGTTTTGGATAGTTTTGGGGTAGGGAGTGCGGTGGGAAAAGGGTTTCCTGAGCAAAATGAGTCTTTTTTTAGTTATTTTAACCTGAGAGGAGATAAAGTTTCATAGGAAAGTGTCTGTTTCTCAGGACTTTCAGTTATAAAATGAATGCGGTTTATAAGCTGTGGTTATCTAATTAATTTACTGTATATTCATACATAGTCTTTATTAATGTTGAAGTACTTAATTTTTACTTGAACCCAATAACCTTGGAGCACTCCAAAGTTACAGTGAATCACACTGCTCCAGGCAAAGCGCACACATTCTGCACCACAACCTGAAAATAAGCAAGGCCAGATTTACTTAAACTCTATTTGTACAACAGTTTATGAAGGTCTCGGTACAAAGCAAACGGACATTTCGGTTCCAAACTAGTAATGCAAGCCGAAAGGCAATGGCGGAAGCTTTGATTAAAACCTACCTAAGGCCAGGCCTTTTAGGCTAATTAGGAGACAACTGCGGACTTGCAGGAGGGCTCATCATGTACCCTCCCTCTTCTCCACCACAAACTCCTGCACAAGTCGTTTCCCCCTTTCCATCCGCCCACTTCCCCCGCGGCAGCACGCCGACACGCCTTTACGCCACGCGGTCCCTCCGGCCCCCGCGCCGCACCACGCACCCCGCGGAGGGCCACGAGCAAGGACAGGGGGGTTGTGTCCATATCTACGTATCATCGTCACACAGACGGCCCGTTGTCTTCTCGTGCAAACAATCACCTCAACGATTAAGCTATGCCGCACCCACCCGCCCTGCCCGATCTGCCCACCAAGCGCCCCTGAAGACCCCGCTTCCCAAAGCTGCTGCGAAAACCCTCGGATGCTCATCTCGGCTACACGGCACTGAGAAGGGCTAGTGACACCCAGAGCCAAAGGTTACCTTCTTATTTTAACATTCGCTTTGTTCCCTTTCTGGGAGAAATCTGCACTGAGCTTCTAAATAAATAAATTTTCAATTTTTTTTTTTTTTTTTTGCACATGTTTGTGTACTCTAGGAAAATGTGAGCTTTATAAGGAAAATATGAACGCAGCTAGAACATTCTGATTTTCTGTGAGACACAACCATGTGATAAGACATACTATAAACAAAACACATTTACACGTGGAAGAGAAAATCACTGCAGAAATCCAGCTTAGGCACCCAACAGCAAATGAATAAGGTCATATTTAACCACCTTTGAGGGGTTTGGTTTTTTTTTTGGACACCAAGTCTCTACAAATGTCAATAGTCAGATATACAGATGAGATTTTTTTTTTAAGAAGTTATGTATACTTATATAACACTCTCAAAGCGTGTTGTATGAATGAGAAATGTTACGCTTCAGATGAAGCAACATTTAGAGAAAATATTGTCATAGAAAAGGCACTCATAGAAAAGGTGCTCGGATGCTCCAGCCAACGGAGCAGAACACGCAGAAGACGTCCCAGCTCCAAAGCCAGCCCTCTCCGGCTCCCAGCGAGCCCTGCCCAACGCTCTCGCTAGGCGAAGCGTCGGCCAGCCAAGTGTTTTCCAGGAGGAAAGCGCCCGCCACAGCCCCGGCTCCAGCCCCCGAGGCAGAGCAGCGCCCGCAGCGCGCGGGCCTGGGCTTTCCTTCACTTCAGCGGGCCACTTCTTTCTGCCAGTGCATCAGTAGTACCATGATACACGGTCTACCGGGCAGTGAATTATTAGGAAACCCTGTGCTTTAGTAATTAAAGCTAGGTAATTCATTCCTAAGGTTTATATCCTCAGCGTTCACTCCCTGCACACGGACCCCGGGTGCTTTTGGCAATGCAGAGACATGCCCAGAGAACACGGGAGCGGAGAGCGACGACTGCATAGCACGCTGCGCACCGCGTCTGGACACAACGCGTGGGCGAGACCAGAGCACTTACTCAGTCTTTCCTCTACACTCCACAGCAGAGGATTTTTTTTTTTTTTCCCCTCCCCGCAGCTTATTCTGAAGTACACGGTCCGGTATTGTCAGTGATGCAATGTTTAAAATGTTGGATTTAATTTAACTCTCAATTACCAAAAATAATATACGAGGAGTTTGATTTACAAGGAGCTCCCCTCTCGCAAATTGCTAAAATAAGCTGAATAATGGTATGGAATAGCATTTAATAATTTGCTACCCAGTTACACTGCATTAGTAATCTCATTAACAGTTGGCAGCAATGCTGCAATATATCACAACAATCTGGGGAGGGCACCAGGGCTCCCACAAAGCAAGGGAAAAGAACAACCAGGTTAGTGCTCTGCTCGTGCACGTTAAGGAGATCTCACGGAATAAGCCGGTCCAATAATTTATAGCATCGTGTAGACAATGGCACATTTAGCACACGATAGGTACTCTCACGAAAAACCATCTGCCCCGATTTGAAAAGAAAAAAATGCCCAAAAATATGTTCTTAAACTAGATGTAGGTAATTTAATTATGCATTTTTATATTTAAATATCAGTATAGAAGAGACCCACTGTCTCCAGTGGAAACCAGGAGAAGCAACAGAAAGATGGGCATTTTCAAAATTAGGTAATATGTTTAGGTGCTGAAATATCTCATTAAAAACTTAATCCAGGCACTCTCAAGCTTAATCCAGGAACTTCTATAAAAACCAAGGCCCTGGCATCTAAATAGGACTGGGCAAAATCTGGCACAGAAGAGCTCAGTCTGGGAGAACTTTACAGCAACTGTGACTGAACCGGAGACCTGACTCTGCAAACCAACCGCGCAGGAAGATTGATGGCAGAGGCACTACAAGAACGGGGCGTTCTCCTACACGTTTTTGAGTGACGAATAATAATAAAAAAAGTTAGTATTTGTTTTCACTCGTGTGCAGTTTTGCTCCAACGTAAACGGTCCCCAACTACTAACCGTTGAAGTTGACTAGGCTGTAAAAGCACATAAGTGAAACTCATAATTAATGGAAGCAAATCCAGTGGGCTCAATTCCTCTCTTTTCTGCCTGCAAAACCTCAAGCAGAATTTAGCTCTAAATACTGTCAAAACCTGGGGGAAAGGGGTTATTTTCACCCCCTGCGCTGGCCGCGAAGCCACGCAGGAGCACGGTCGCTCTGGAGTGCCGCGCTCGGCGCGGCGAGGCTGGCGGGTCTCGGGCCGTGCCTGGCCGCGGGGCGGGAGCCGTCACCCCCCGGGACCATTAAAACCCGCACCAGGCAGAGCTGCAGCAGGGCTGGGCGAATCCTCAGGGCACGGCGGCGGCCCCCAACCCACCAGCCAGAGCCCGTGAGCTTCCCCCTCTGCTTCGCTCGTCTTCTAACCCGCTTCTGCGGCTTCCCCTCCGCTACGAATCAGCGCTCCTTCAGCCGGAGCTCTGCCGTGCCACTCAAGGGGCGAAGGCTGGCTTCTCGCTTCATTAGAAAGAAGGAAAAGAAAAATAAAGTCAAGCATTAAAAAAATGCAAGCTTTTTTTTTCCACTTACAGGTGGGGAATAAATTCAGTGATCAGCTCATTCCCTTTGAACAGACAGCTCGGAATCAGGAGAGCATCTGTTGGAGCTGTTTCTGTATACACCTCAATATGATGCTGTTATCTAAACCAGATTTTTTTTTTTTTTTTTTTTTAAACAGACCACACCAGCAGCTGGGTTTTGTACCTCTCTGGCCAGTACATGACTGGTTAATTCCCAATATTTATGTTTCTTGGAAACAGAAAGATTAGTGAGGAATGTGTAACTGGAAAAAGCTGAGTTTAAAAAAAAAAGTAAGAAAAAACAACCCCCACTAGGCCAGCTCATCCTCCAACTGGCTGTTGCAAAAGTCACAAATTATACCAACTGTAGTGAATAAAAGATACTGTCCTGATTGCAAACCATACAAATCTGATGAAAGGGAAATCAAACGTAAACAGGAGAAAAATATCTAATGAAACTAAAGGACATTTTTTGCTAAACTTGTAGTCCTTGGAGAACAGCGTTTTAATTTAAGCCTATTTTAGAATGACTTCATCTATATGAAAATTACATTAAAACTGCCCTAGATGTATTTGCATTTAAAGTGTATTATGACAGCCCTTAGCAAACACTTTCTATTTACTGGACACTTGCTATCGTAAGACATCCCATATGTTTCTGGGCAAAGAATATCAACCGACAAGGGGAAAATCTACCAGAAATCAGTTCTACAGAAGTTTTAAGTGATCCATTACACTGCAGCACAAACGTACTTTTAAAGCAGTGAGTGAGGTTACTGTATTTTCAAGGACGTGCTGTGACTTCACCTGGTTTAATCCACCCAGTTTAAGGCAGCCTGCGGTGGTGAAGATAAACCACTGGTAAAAGGTTAGCGGTGGCAAACTACTGGCACTTGTGCCACCTTTGGCCCTGGACAGATCTGGGCTCGTAACAACCACCGCCGTCCCCAAAGCCTTCTAAAAGTTCATTTGACATCAGCTCGTCAGAGCTGTAAATTTGAATAGGATGAATTTGATGGCCAAGAAGGGGCTCTAGTTATGTAGTTATCGCAACAAACTGCCTACGCGTGGGTGTATTTTCTTTCTGCTCTTTCACTCTCAGACTTGAATTTACAAGGAGGGAGAAAGGGATTGAGAGACCTCAGCCCCAGGTGCGTCCTCTCTCCGATGGCCATCAGCGTGCAAGATTTCACATTTAACTTCCAATTTTGCAATTCTCCACAACTCTCACAGCTGGAAAATGCGAACCCCAAAAGCCTATTAACTACATGCCCCAATTATTTCAGCGTCCTGGATAAAAGAGTTCCTCATCGCAGTGGATACAGATATACCTCATATCAAAAAAAAAAAAAAAAAAGCTACTTATTCTTATACATGAACTTAGGCATTTAGCAAAGTTTCGGGCGGAGCAGCCCCAGATGCTGCCCTGCCCTGCTCCCCTGGGGAGCCGGTGACCCCCCGGCCAGGGATACGCCCCAACCTCCCGAGGGGCTGGTGCCCCAGCCCGCTCTCCGTTCTTCCCTGCGCCCTCCCTGGGTTCACGCACGCACGCTCAGTGCGTCCTGCTGCGTCTTTCATGGAATCGTTTAGGTTGGAAAAGCCCTTTAAGATCATCCAGTCCAACCATTCACCTACACTGCCAAGTCCACACTAAACCAATCAAGGGCAGACCAGACTGAACCATGTCCCCAAGTGCCACCTCTGCCCGTTTTTTGAACGCTTCCAGGGATGGGGACTCCCCCACCTCTCTGGGCAGCCTGTTCAATGCTTGACCACCCTTTGCGTAAAGAAATTTTTCCTAATTTCCAACCTAAACCTCCCCTGGCGCAGCTTGAGCCCATTTCCTCTCGTCCTATCTCTAACTCCGTGGGAGACACCAGTAAAGCAGGCAAGAAGCGACGAACACACAGGGGAGCCCCGTGATGAGCTCTCCCATGCACGTAAGGAAGTTCGGGTTCCTGAAGAGCCAGTTCTGTTAAAAGCTACCAAATAAAGCATTTACATTTAACTAGCGCATAAATGTTCTACCTGTGCCAAAATACAAAGCGTTCACGCTCAACGCTTTTCTGAGATTTGGCATTATTCGCAATGTTATAATACTACTGAAAACATAAAATCTCTATTTTCCTCCCCACAATGAGTATTTCCAAAGTTTCCATGGAAGCTTTTTAGGCTTCCCTTGATTTTTGAGGAAATGACTCCTACCCTCCCTCGTGCATCTGTTTTGAAGCTGCTCACACACCCCTTACGAAAAGCCATAGAGATCCAGTAGTCTATACTGATAAAATGGGTTTCAAGCACCTGACTTTTAAGAGAGATTGAACAAAAGCATTCCACCATTGGTCAAGAACCATCTTTTCTGTCTTTTACTATTACACTCCGATGCAGTGGGCTAGATTCTGCCTGGGCTGAAACCCCCTCCTTTCTAAAATACGTGCTCCAGTTCAGCCAGAAGCTGGGGCAGGAGTTTGGTCACATTACCCGCTTCTGAACCCAAACAGCTCAACTCATGAGTGGTTAAAAATGAAGCCTGCTTGCTTTGCTTTCTCTGTTTTCTTTAGTTTTTTACGGTGCATTGGTGCATTAAGCTCAGCTCGTGGTTTTTTTGCTTTTCACTACAAACAAAAGTTAGAGATTTCCTTTTGGTTAAGAAGAAAAAAACCAAATGCCAACATAATTGCATTGTTTTTCCCCTGGCCAAATTGAAGACCAAATATTGAGTCTCGTGGTGCAATGTCAAATTGGCAACACTGCACGGGAGGACCACAACGCTCTCTGTTGACTTAAAAAACCCCATTATCCCCTTTCCACTGTTTATACCTTCTTGGGTGCAGATCACACTAATCAGGCACTATATGAAGAAGAAATTCCAGATAACTGCCCTGCGTCTATAAGACACCACAGAACATCTCCAGTGAGAATTACATATTTTGTCAAAAATCTTAATATAGACTATACACAGAAACAACCAAATATGAGAACATCCACAAATAAAAAAAAAAAATCTGTTTAAAGGCTTTAAAAAACACTCCCTTGATGCGAGAGTCGCATTTTAAACATTTCCTGCAACTTCACATCAACTCAGTTTTAAACCAACATTTACTGCTTCGACCTACCAGCACGTCTCCCAGTTAAACTGAAACGCTTTACCGAGGGAAAAAAAAATGCATGTGCCATCATATGCTCTCTTCAAAAGAGGGGATAAATAATATACGTACACATGTTTGTCAACTGAGTACATTTTGGGGGGGGGGGGGGGGGGGGGAGAAGAGAAAGAGCAAAGGACTACATTTCATGGCTTTGTCACTATTTAATATTTACACAAGGAAAAGTCTATTTGTCTTCAACGATGCCACAAATTACTGCCGATGCATTTAGATTTAGGCATTATGTAGCAAAAATAAACGCCTTTTTCTTATTCTGAGCCGCATAAAAATCAATCACGTATTATACCCTTGGAGGTTGCTCAGGTACTTTAAAATAGGCAAGCAGAAGTGGAATGGCAGCTTTTAAACATCGTATCGCTGCTGTACCGTCACCGTAACTGAAACTTCCCTGCCGCCACGCACTAAGTCTTTCTCCAGAAAAGGAATACCGTGCACTTGCAACACCCAGGCAAGGTAACGGTACAAACAGCTTATGATGACAACGGAATCGGATGTGTAACGCTTTAAGTGTCTACTAATTCTGCACTGTAATAAAAAAGCTTTAAAAAAAAAAAAAAAAAAAGACACCCACATGAATGCCAAATTAATTCATTATGATCGGTGCTACCACAATGAACACCAAATTAATTCATCACTGTAGAATACACAGAGCACTACCCACTCGTTATACTTACTGATGAAAAACAAAAGGGTGCCTGTCCTCAGCAGATACAACGTAGGCAGGCGCAGGTATGGCTGACCACGGGCACCCTGACTTGCTCACTCGTGAGGAATCCTTCCTTCCCCTGCACGCAGCGTCCAGCCACCTGCACCAGGCACGCGGTGCTGTTTGTAACCACAGGCTCCCGGCGCTGGTCAGCCTCCGCCAGCGGAGGAACGGGGCCACCTTCAACGCACAGCACGCACTCGTTTCCCCGGTATACAAGGAACCACTCATGAAACCTCCTTTCTTCAAACCAAATTATTTCATTACTTTTCCCAAGGCTTTCTGTTCTTCTTACAGGATAATGATGAATACCAAATATATCTGCAAAACCTCCTCAGTCTTCAATATCTGCCCTGCATGGCTTCTTGTATCAAACTACTAGGCCTTTTCACTGGACTCTTTCAAGGCACCATAATTCAACTGTATTTGATAAAATGGAAGGCTGAGAAATTATTTCTCACTTTTGGAAAACTTCCACTCTTCCACGAACAGCTGAGGCATGACTGCAAACCTTGAAGCTTTTGCCAGGGCTAACTTACCTAATGGCAGCGTTTGATTTTGAACCGAAAGATCACTGAGCGAGGGTCTCTTGAAGCCTTCTTCATCTCCTACCTTCTGAGGCTCTGCCCTTTGCTCATGCAGCATCTGCTATTTTTCAGTCTGACCATATGCTCATAAGAAACTACAGGGCTCCGAGTCTCTCGCTGTTCCTGAGAAGGCCACAATTCCCTTGCAAGAGAACTCATTAAAAAAAAAAAAAAATTTAAAGCCACCTGTAAGGGAAGGATGGAAACTGTTTGAGCATCCCATCCTCCTTGCTGGACCTGAGGCCCAGCTGCCCACGCTAAGGGAAACCGCTCTGGTGAGCGTTAGGGAAAGCAGGGGCTGCTGCAGGGAAAGACACCATCGTTGGCAATCCTCTGTCTTTAGATCATCAGTCAAGCCATCTTGCTAAATTATAAGGACTTTTTAAACCTGGGAAAGAGTCCGTGGCTTTCTGAAAGGCGTTTTTAGCAAATTCTGTACTTCTTCATCTGATGGGCCATTAAGAGAGAAATCGTCCTTAAAGGTATCCTTTGAAATGAAGTTACAGCATTTAAAACTGCAAAGATGTGAAACTGCATAAATTATGTCCCTCCACCAAGCAAGCATATATTCAGCAATGTCTTACTGGAGTATGTTATACCACTCCGATGAAATATTTCTTCCTGTTACATACCTTAACACTACTGAGTGAAAAACAACCACCAGCTCAAGAGATGGAAATTTTACACCCACCATGTCTAGATATGAGTTCCTCTTAGGACATCCTGCCTCCCTCATAGCTATTGAATTTGTTAATAGAAGGGTTTTTCCAGCAGAATTTAGGGAAGAATTTCCATCCTTCCTCCCCCTCTCTCCCTTCTTCCCTTTATAGCATTTTGCTAAGCTGGAGAGCAAGAACCCAGACATCACTCCCAAACCAAGCCTGGATATCTTTAATGGTAGCAATGCCAGCTAAGCTTCTCGTCTTAGAAGAACTGATTTAAAAACCAGAGCATTATGTCCTTTAGAGGATCGAAAGATTATTTTCAGAAGTGCTGATAACAAGCAGACGCTCGTTGAAAAGACCACTGCAGCGGAACTGTGTGCTAGTTCATTTCGGCACATCCTGTTTACAGCCTGTGCTACTTTCTAAGTCATTCAACCATGACAATTGTTGTCCTTCTGAATATGTTAATTGTGATATTTTTATACAGCTCCAGAACATATTTACAGACCACAGCAGACTTTCAACAACAATGAAACTTGTAAGCAGTAAATATAGGACAATCATCCAAAAACAACCAGCTATCCTTCAACACATCTTGGCATTTGGGACACCATCTCCATTCAAAACATATGTCAGAGAAAGCTTTACAGCTCAAACGAAACGAGGTGGTTCTCTCCCGTATGCTTTCGGTTCCGTTGCAGTTTGAGGACGTGCCATATACCTCCAGCGCCGCCGTACAACCGCCCATCTCCGCTCGCTCCCCATCCGCCCTGCAACGGCAGCAGGTAGGGACCCACCAAAGGTCTCCATCAGCAAACGCTGGGGCGGCCGAGCACGTGGAGACGCGGCGCTGGAGGCAGACGCCTCCGGGACATCAGCGAGGCACCGCAGCTGCCGGACCCGACCCGGGCAAGAACTTAAATCCACCGTCTAGTTCCCTCATAAACATTTTACCTTAACAAAATGGAGGGCCCCTCTTCCACTGAGGCGTTGGCAGCATTTCAGGGTATTTCCGATTGCGACAAACCCACATACAGAATTAGAGGCGTAGAGAGGCACAATATATTTTAATTATACGTGTTTACTTTCTTCTAAAGTAAACAAAGAGAGATCAGTCTAATGAAAAGAGACTAACATAATGGAAGCAGCTGGAAGATTGGGTTTTGGTATCCCAATCACTATTTCTTCCATTATTTAAAGTTACTTGTGTCCCCAAATAAAGCATTTTTTACATACGACATAAATCTAAGCCTTTTTTTTTTGTACACTAAGCACAGGTACAAATGCAAGAATCTCAATATTAAAAACTCCAAAGTGTTATGAAGTCAGTATATTTTCCCCACTTAAATTTATTCAAGGTTTCTCTTTAAAAAAAAATCACTATAAACTTTCAGCTCTAGTGGCAAAAGGTTTATTGGTCTTTGTACTTCATTAAAGGTTTTTTATAAAGTCGTGTTTGTTCTTTTGAGTAGCAAATAAAACTACTGAAAAGGGCAGGTTGGTTTTTAAAAGAGACAGATATGACCTAAAGGGAACACATTTTACTGTAGTGAAATAAACTGAGGAAACAGTTTGCAGATTAAAAACCCCTTAAAAGGAAGCATCATCTTTGGGAAAAAAAAAAATCTTTGCCGAGGAAAACAGCTGGAAACAGGAAGCTTTTGTGCTTTCATCCTGCCTGCTTTGATACCACCGCATCCCCATATCATAAAAAGGCAAAGAGACTGATGTCAGCTGCGTCTTATTTCAACTGTGCAGGACGGGGCGGCGGGAGATGCTTTGTGGCTGGCAAGCAAGACCGGCCACAGCCCAATACATGACTTCACGCACACACACGTATATACGCGTACATATAGACACACAGGGATGTGTATTTATAGTCTTTGAAAAACTGATTAAATAATACGGCAAATGAAGACAGGTTCATGGTCTCTTCCAAGCCACAGGGAATGGCACCTTGTACACTTGTGCTCTGCAGTCTCAGCGTTGCTATGATTTTTTCCTGGAGAGACAAGTCACTGGGTGTTACTTCTCCCGTTAGCCTGATAGCGCATACGTGCCTCTTAGCACCTCAGAACTCTGACTAAATGCCACTGGGTGTTTTTCCAACAGTATCGTTATAACTCAAAATTGCAAGCTGTCCTTTTGCTGAGTGATGCTACCGGCTTCTCGATTTTAGAATTTCTTCCTTGCGCTGCTTTGAGTAATCTTCCCGCCAGCAACCATGGAGAAGCTGCCTTTCCGGTGCTCTCATGCATGCCTTCTTCCCAGACAAGCTTTGCAAACAAACTGTTATTCATACAGGACAAGTAAAACACGGCAGGAAAATATGACACAAACCCTTCCAAATCTACTATAATCTCAAGCAAGGCAGCAGCACTTTCTTACTCTTTCCAGGCAACTAACCAAGCATATTCTACTCTCTCATTTTTTTAATGCTTTCCCTTATGATAGTGTTTCAATGCTCTGCATGACATTTCACAAGAAAACAAGAGGTATATACACAAGGACTGACAACCTTCCATTTGAAAGTTTCCATTAATGGAATTAATCATGTTTACACAACTTCCTGCTGTTAAACTTATTTCATATCCTCATATCTTTCATCCAAGCTATTTCCCCTACCAAGAAAAGAACAAAAACTTCCCCAAGGGCATGGGATCTAGTCAATTGTTAGCAGTAAATGCTCTCTCCTGCTGTCTTTCTCTGTCAGCCCATTTCAGATTCTCCTAGCTGCAGTCGGCAAAGGTTGCTGCTGCTCCACTACCTGTCATCTTCTGATTCTGAGACCCCGTTTCTCTGTTCCCAGTCAGATCATCGCTCGTTGCTGGTCAGAGGTGGCTTTTCCCCCCAAGCAGCAGCAGCACTGAACTGATATATAATATATCTGTTTCCCAGCTACCCGCATGGTTCCGATGGGAGACAATTCACTGACCACAGTCCCGGTGCTTTCACTCTGGGTCTTCTTGGGAATGAGCATCCAGAGAAGAAATGCAAGTGCTTCTGAGCCTACAGAGAAAACGTCCCCAAGCCACACAAGGAACAATGTCTTCTCCGCTTGCCTGTGTGGAAGTTATCCCTTTCATATACCTCTAGAGCAGGCCATGTCATCACCGTGCCAGAAACAGGCAGGGCAGCAGTGTTCGTATAAGAATGGTAAATTATTACAAGGTGACATACCAGCTTTTTGAAGCTCAAAACCAGTAGGATCTTCAGTTCTGGTTTGGGTCCACTACTTGTACACCTTAATACACTTAAATAATCGAAGAACCTACAGATACATATATGTGCATACAAAAATGCACACAGAGAAAGATTGAAGTAAATCCAACTGATAACAAAATATAACTTTGCATATGTTGCGTAACAAGTCTACTTTATGAGCACCGAGTTCTCTGTATTCTCCCCTAAGAACAAGCAATTATGAAGGTGAAGAAAGGTAATGGCTTTAAAACAACACGCTAATCCCAATATTAGTGCCTTGGAAAGGGAAAACTGCCAGGAATTTGGAGTAATGCCCAGTTATCTGTCTTACCTTCAGTAATAAAACTGTACTATAAACATGAGCAAGAGAGTTAGGATACACTTTAACCTTGCCTTTTACTTTTTTTTCCTTTTTAAACTGTTCTTTGTAACACCAGTGATAATCTACTGGCTTTAAGAAAAACCCCGTAGATATTCATCACCATGCCAACATGAAGCCTTTTATTTAATATATATATTTTAAGAGTCTAGTTTATTTCACTCCCATGAATGACTGTTTAATTCTTGAATCACTTTAGCTACTGAAATAAAAAAATACTGCAAGAAAACCCCAAAACAACATTGGAAATGGCAACAGCTGACTAGCTATTCTGAGTCAGAGCGATTTCTGGCTGTGAGCCGCATCTGATGAGATTTAATCCCAGTCTATATAGCCTAAGGACTCCTCCGGCCCTGGTTAGCAGGGTACCTGCCGCAGGCAGTGGTCGTTCCCTTACCCTCGCACCTCCCCGGGAGGGAGGAGATGCTGTAAGCCCAGCCGGCTGCTCCAGGACCAGGTTTGGGGGCAGCTCCGGACTGGCTGTCCAGCTGGACTAGCCACCATGACACAGAAGCCTCGCCTGACATCTGGTCATAACCTGTAGTCCTGAAGATGCTATATGCTGTCACTGCCCCAGAACTTGACCTGAACGTGGGTCATAAAGAGAAGGGAGAGATCAGCAAGACAGCCATAGCGTATAAGTAGGGAGAGAGAAAATAAAAAAGGAGAAATTAAGATTAAAATTCCAAGTAAGGAAACACTTAAAAAACCAAACACAAAACCACACAACTAAAGGGAAAGTTTTATTCACAAGCACAGTCAAAGGGAAAGTCTTAAACTGAGCGCTTGCTCCGTGCGGCGTTTCTCCTCTCCCCCAGGCTGGCCGCCTGCTGTGGCTAATGTTAGCCGAGGTTTCGGCAGCCATCCTGTTGGCTTCGCCAGAGCCTGGAGAGGAAGAGCCCCGGCACCGTCCCTCGGAGAGGCTCTGGAGGTGCCTCCTGCGACCTCCCGCCGGGAGCGGGACTGCGCCCAAGACTGGATCGGGTCGACCGCGGCACTCTCCATCCCAGCTTCAGAAGCCTGTGCCGACTGGGATCCGGCAACGCCCCGGGAGAGCCAACGCCAGCTCCACGGGACCTGCCTGGGGGAGGTGGGTTCCACGCCCCGTCTGAACCCCCCCGGCCACAATTCGTTGCCGTTACCCCCATTACGGTACCTGGCACTACTGGAGACTAGTGTCACCACCACTGTGACTGCTTGCCAAACAGCTGTAGCTGGTTGTCTTTTAATAAAACTTTTATTAAAATTTTGCATGTCTTCTTTCTAAACTGTGAATGACCTGGCACAGCGCGAGTGCTGCAGAAAGGAGCTCAGATCAGCTCGTGTCAGTTAACGCTTCAGCTGATCAAAAGTAACTCAGAAAGCAGTGATTGTGGCACAAATTTAGTCAGAGGACTCCCATTACTTTTGAATGCAGGAAGAAGTTTTGGCAAACACGCTACAGATAGCCATGAAAAAGTCAGAGACGCAGAGTTTGTATTCTGGTCTTTGAGTGGAAACGCGTGCATATGTTAAGCATGTCTCTAAGGATGCACCAGCATGCTCCGCACACAGGACATCTAATTTCTTAGAATTTTATTGCTTCAGCTTTAGAAACGCTGGTGCCAGTGCTCCTCATTCAGCACGAACAGTGGATTTAGACTTTCAGCCCTGATGATTTTCTGTCACTTAAACACTTGTATTTTACAGAAAATTTGTCACTACCTTCCGATTTTTCATTTCACCAAATGTCCTCCGTTATGGTTAATCAACCTGAGCAACGAGTCAGCCCCACACGCTGGGACAAGCTTCGCCCTTACTGGTGACCGCACGTGGAAGACGAGGGGCTCTCGGTCAGCAGCTCTCGGGGTACCAGGTTTCACACCGAGCTTCTTGTTCAGTGTATGCAGAGCTCTCTACGCACAAATCAGACTCAGTGTCTGCACTTATTAATCTGGGAGATACCATAGCTGATGCATTGCAACATCAAAAGTGTATAAAAAAATAATGACTAGCTTTAGATGCCTGTTTTCCTGGATGTGCCTAAGCCATCATTCAATAGCTGCAAATAAAATTATAGCAGCAATTTGTTTACAAGCAACATCACAACTGGAACAATAACAGACTAGTAACAAAAACAACAAAAATAAAATATGAGTCAACTTGTTCTTTGCCAGACTGAGGTCTCAAGATGGGCTTGTTCTGCCCCTTGGGAATCCCAGGGCTATAAGCACAATAACAGCAGGACATGCCTCATTTCCTTCAACTGCTCGACATGGCTCTCTCCGAGATGTTTGTAAACTTCCTTCCTCTACGCATCAGGCTGTCAAACTGTCGTCAGTTCTTGGGACTAATAATATCCTGTTGATGTCTGCACAGATCAACTTCTTAAAAAAAAAAGTAGTTATGTATGTGCCTTTGTGCACATACATATCAGTTAAAGAGAAGAACAATCCAGCGACAGACCCACGTAACTCACTTCAGCTGATCAGCTCTGAGGATCGAGCCCAAAAGAGCAAGGGAATCAAAAAAATAAGGGTGGACTTAACTTCATGACAGAGAATAAACAAAGCACCTAAATATATTGGTTCAATCCCAATACAAACTTGGTCTACAAGAGGACTGAATATTGACCAACGGTATCGCCTAGTCTGACGCTCAGAAACCGAGCTGCTTTCTTCTATCGGCAGCTTTCAGAAGCTCAGGATACGCAGTGGCAGAGGAATTCCTCTGGGATGGGAAAACAGGCTCCAGCTCCCCAGAGGCGATGCTAGGTTTTACAGCTTCAGATGAATCTAGGCTTGGAATATGAGCTTGGAAGGAAGTTCACACACACCATAACTTGAAGCCAAACAAAAGCCATTGTGTGGAGAGAAGCATTAACGAGAATTAGTATGTTTTGGATTAATTGTTAAAACACTCCGAGACAGAACTTGAAGGATTTAGATACGAGGGGGGGAAAGAAAAAACAAACCAACCATTTACTGGAAAATTGTACTGATAGAATCAGATTGCCCCTCAGTTTTGGGGAGCTATGCCCTCTTCACCCTAACCCCCATACCAAACATCAGAAATTATTTTCATTCTCTTCTCTTTGGGAAATTAGGTCTGATTCTGATTTTATTTATACAGGAATTAATCAAGAGTGGCTTCACAAAGAACAATGTGGGCCCGCTTGCTCAATCTGTCTGAAAACTACTTATTTCAGCATTTACTTGTGGAATTAGGCATCCACATAAATGTCAGCATCTTTATGCTAAACAACTCGTCTACAACCACATAACAAATAGATGTACATGCTCGGATCAGACCTGAGGCATTCCAGTGCTCCCATGCTCTGTTTCAACAGAGCATTTAAGACCTAAATCATAAGGCCCCTCGCATCATAATTTCTTCAAGGGACGCGAGCCGATCGTCAGGAATTGAGGGATCACGCTGGGCCTGGCTGAAGCTCAGGCACATGAGAGCCCACAAAGCCAATGCTCCCAGCAATGCCTGGAGACCACCACCAAGCGTGCAGAGACCCCAAAATACCAGCTGTCCATGGGTCCAAATGCTGCTCTGCCCAAAAAACGGTGAGGTGACTAGCTCCGCACCCTGGGATGGACGCCCCAGAGCAAGGGGCTGCCCAGGGACCGGACCCCAGAGGATGAGGGTCCCTCCTCCCGACGGGGGCACGGAGGAGCGCGAGCCCCCATCACCTTCTCTGCTGAAAACCCACCCCAGCGCAGCGCTGCTCTCCCTCATTAAACTTTCACATCCAGATGCCACCTACTCGCTCACAAACACAAACAAAAGCCTTAAGAACAAACCCAGCTATTTACGTATTAATCTTGCAGGCACGAAAGAAAAAAAGAAATATGACAGGCAAATTCTTTTGCTGTTCAAATACATTGGGCTACAATGGAGAAAGAGGAGAAATAACCAGCCATTTAGATAGTTTCCAGAGAGCAATGAAGGAGTCTGGGGTGTGAAGTTCTGCATGTTTATATGCATATTCCTCCTGTTTTATATCCCCCCTTCCTCCTCCTGTGTATTATTCATAATTCTGGGATGAATAAATTTTAATCAGAAGGGTAAGCGCGAGACGAGGAGAGCCGACTTGAGGGGAACAGGGGAAGTGGTTGGAAAGGGACCCCACCGCTGGGCGGGAGCGTCCGAGCACTCCAACGCCCTCGGGGGGCTATCGACCCAAACCTGCCCCACACTCGCAACCTCCCGTGCAACTCAGCCCGGCGGACCCCCAAACGTAACCCCACGTCAGCCGTGAGAGCACACAGACCTTTCAACTTTTACCAAGTTACCCTTGCAAAAAAAGAGGTTTTATATGAAAGAGAAAAACCAGAGAGATGTGAAAGCGGTATGGACTCCAAATCTAAAGATACTGGTGTTCTGGGTTTGTGGCGGTTTTGTTTTTCTCCCCCTCATTTAAATGGTTCGGTGACATTTCTTTTTCTTAAATTCTATGAATTTTTCATTAATATAGGTCTTTCATATTTTGTATTGTAAAATTTCTGCAATCGTGCAAAGTAAATCAATGATTCAGTAAAAAATTAAGCCCAGTGTAATCTAACATGAGCAAGTTTTGCAGCAGAGAGCAGAAAACAGCAGCCATTAGTTTGCTGTGGCAACATTTATTTATTTTTTATAGGAAATCTGTATAACGGAAAACACACACAACCTCTTGGAATTTTCCTATAAATATCTAAGTACTCCCAAATCACTGAGCAGAATGCAAATACACTCCTCTTTCTTTCAGGAAATTCTCAATGACTTCCTGTCATAAAGTCCAATAATCACTGTCTCTTCTCTAATGTTTTATAATTGCTTTGCCGCTAATGTGTGTCTCAACTTTCCTTCCAGGATTAAGTAAAAAGTTTTTTTTCCTTTCCATGCATAACTAGTCTATGCCTCTTAGCATCACACTTCTTCAGTAGCCAGAGTTGCATTTGCAATTTTCCCAGGGGATTTCATGTTATTTTATTTTACCATCATTAGAGTAAACTTGAGTTTAGTCTCATCTAAGGAGATTTATACAGGTATCGTATTTTCATTATTCATGAAAGTAAATCCATAGATGTGCATGTAAAAACATAGCCCTCTGTCAGCCTTCATGACTTACTCCCGCAAGCAAAACATTCTTCTGCTCAGAAACACAAGCTAGCCGCGAGTACAGGACACGGTGCCTGTTTATAGGAGCACTTCCCCATCTGTATGCCCATGCTGGCAACACCTACCATTCCCAGAAATCCTTCCCATACTTCCCCCCCTTTATGCCCATGCTGGTACCACCTACGATTCCCAGAAGTCCCTCCCATAAACCTGGGTCTTTACCCTTCTCCGTCTCTTGACCACGCACAATGTTCTACTTACTCACATCTGCTTATTACACCTTTTCCTTTCTATAGGATGTTTGGGAAGATAGCAGAAACGCCCCATTATATATGGGGCCACTGTTCATTTATGTTTCATGTTCTCGGATGGCAGATATTACAAGGAAGTGCAAAGCATTGTTTCTAGCATTTTAAATGAAGCCATCACACACCACTCCCTAATAATTCCTTCCCCAGTTCTCAGCACTGCGCCTCAAGGCTGGACCTTGTTCTTTCCCAGTCCTCACTGTACTTTGTAAAACACACTATGAAATTTGCTTCTATTGCCATAAATAGGCTATTAACTCCCAGGTATTCTGGGAGGTTTCATGCAAAAGGTGAATTCCAAAGGTCAGCTTTACTGACCTATAATAAATAAGGACCTGTATTAAGAGCAATCTATTTACCCCCACTTTACTACCAATTCCACTTTCTACAACTCACTGGATCCAGAAGTCTTGGAGAAGGGGGATCAGAAATAGGGAATCCTGAGTATTCCCAGCACTAGACACACTCCAGAAATTCAAGGTAAAGCCTTTGCTCAGAGGAGTCAGTTCATCATAGCCTCCAAAAAACTGTGAGCCATTACTGAGCATAATTTGCAAGCCAAATCCAATCTTGCACAGATGCCGGGAATTTGTAAACCTTAACTCCATGTAGGTTTGATAAAAAAAAAAAAAAAAAAAAAGAAAAAATTAACTGCTGCCTTCTTTACGCTCACGATATTCCAGACCAGCCTACCCCTTAATTTCCCTTGCCAGCTCAATTTACAGATGTTGCATAGACCAGTAGAGAAGGTGATGGATGTTGCATACTCATAAAGTATTTTAAAATCAATTTTTAAAGCTTCAGGTCCCCTCCTGTTCCCTTAGCTGAAGGTGCTGCCACCGTATCCTGAAGCTGCAAAAACAGGTCTGTCCAGCAGACAAGCTGCAGGGTACCTGTGCACCACCCCTGCACCAGGCACTCCGTGAGCATCATGTCCAAGAAGTGATGTGCACTCACTATATTTCTTGTCCAAGTGATTTATTCTGTGTGTTGGTTTGGAGATTGGGGCTGGAGAAACAGCATTTATACCCTCGGGTCAGGCTTACTGGGATGGGTGTAAGTTTCTACTTGTTAAAAACCACGTATATTTATTATGCGTGAAACGCAGGTTGCGGTGACCTTAACTCTTCCCTGAATTGCCTTTAGGAGCGTGGGGCTCCTAACTGGGACTGGTAAGTACACGGTTGTTGCTAGACACCGGGATTGGAAACTCACTGCATAAGAAAAGATAGAAAAGATCTAATCTATGCACTTACTAATGGACTTCCTGTAAATATCATCCCAATTAACGTATTTATGCATCTTCCAGATACATGTCCACAGGCACACAAATGGCAACGCCAAAGAGAAGTGCCAAACTGCTGTTCTGCCAGACGTTTCAAGCCACAGTCCGGGGGGAAGACAGGAAAACCTCACCGCAAGTTCAACTGAAGTCTTTACCTTTACACGCTCTCCTTTTTTCACAGGTAACTTGACTGTCTCGCAGCAGGAGAACATGTAATTCCCTCCTGCCCTGCTGTGGCTGGGTAGCTGGAGCGTCTCCAGCCCGTGGGCGAGCCCCCCCGTCCCGGCCCCCTCCTCCACAGAGCAGTCTGCGTGGTTGGAATCATGGAATCATCCAATTGTTTAGGTTGGAAGAGACCTTCAAGATCATCCAGTCCGACCATCAACCTAACACTACCAAGTCCACCACTAAACCAACTAAGGGGAGAGTAATAATTAATTCCATGTTTCCTGGCTTGGTGGCTGGATTAGTTTTTAATGAAAGCAAAACTAGGAATCACTGAGGTTGGAAAGGAGCTCTAAGATCATCAGTCCAACCATCAACCCAACACCCCCATGCCCACTAAACCATGTCCCCAAGTGCCACCTCTGCCCGTTTTTTGAACCCCTCCAGGGATGGGGACTCCACCACCTCTCTGGGCAGCCTGGTCCAATGCTTGACCACCCTTTCTGTGAAGAAATATTTCCTGATATCCAACCTAAACCTCCCCTGGCACAGCTTGAGCCCATTTCCCCTCGTCCTATAGCTTGTTCCTTGGGAGAAGAGCCCGACACCCCCCTCCCTGCCCCCTCCTGTCAGGCAGCTGTAGAGAGCGATGAGGTCTCCCCTCAGCCTCCTCTTCTCCAGGCTGAACACCCCCAGCTCCCTCAGCCGCTCCCCACCAGCCCTGTGCTCCAGACCCTTCCCCAGCTCCGCTGCCCTTCTCTGGACACGCTCCAGCACCCCAATGTCCTTCTTGTGCTGAGGGGCCCAAAAGAGAACTGGAGCACCTCACGTCCTCCATACACCCCTTCCACCACCATCATCACAGCTCTGACAGCACCTGGAGTAAACCTGGTCAAGAAACACAGGCACTGACGCTGTCCTTGAGCATACGAGCACCGTGGGACACGGCTGCAGAAAGTCCAAGCAACCCACCGGTAGCACAGCAAAGGCGTCCCCCTCTCCCGGGCTGAGAAAAGCCAGACGTGCAGAGCAAGCACCCAGCCGGGCAGCACGCACTGCCCCGGGAGGCCACCGGCCCCAGGAGGTCGTGGTTCCCCCTGGCCACAGGATGCAACAAGTTTTGGCTATTAGGCTAACATCTTCCGCAGCCGATTAGAAGAAAACAAACAAACAAACCAACCCAAACAAAATACTTTTGGCCACTCTTGAGAACAAGTCCAGGGAAAAACACATTGTTTTGGTGACATGAAAATTAATGGCAACCACTACTGGATTGGGCAAAGACACACAATTTGACCATAGTGGGGTCTCTGAGTCAGGGATTTACATAAAGTATTACACAGAGGGTTTGCTCTGTGCATATATAAACAAGTATAAGAATTACACACTCCCATACACATAGACAACATGAAATTCAATTCGGCATGCCTCGCTCGCCTACCCCAGCGCAAGCACACAGGCAAGGATTCACCTATAACACAGACAAACTGCTTCCAGGGAGCTCCTCTTGGCTGTTAATTGCCCGTGTAAAATAATTGGGTAACAAGTCTGGGCACACTACTTACATTGGCAGGCCATTACAGATTTCTCGAGATAGTCTAATAAAGTACTTTTCAAATGGAGACAATTTTTGCACATTGATCAGAGTATTAATATAGTTCCTCTTGTGCTTCTTGTTGTTCCATGTATCTCCTTACAGTTAACTAATTAGGGAGCCTACGCCTTCTGTATAAGGAAAACTCTTCCCAGTCATCCTCTGATCCTGCACTAACAACATATTTACAGTAATAGCTCCTTTAATTCGGAATTAACCGAGTTACTGTTTGAATTACAGGAACTACATCAGAGTAGTTTCCTTGGAAGAGATGATGTCATTCACTGGAGTGTGACTTCAGCACAGGAAAAGACTGAAAGAGAAACCAGGCTAGGAAAGAAATGCTATTAAAAAAAACAAGTCTGCAATAAAATTAAAGATAATGCACATATTTAATTTTGTCCTTTTTTTTTTTTTTTCCAGAAAAGGAAGGAAAAAATGTCAGGGAGGGAAAAAGCGAAGGCAGCTGCAAGGCTCCTGCGCTTTCCGAGGCAGAAACTCCGCGCAAGGTGCAGTACAATGCGGCCCAGATATCTAGCACCGCCAGAGTAAAACCAGTAATAAATATTTATATTAGTTATCAAATTCAGAGCTCTGCTGCTGACTTATTATATGACTTTAGGCAAGTGACCAAATCTACACTTATCTGTCTGCCAGCGTGCCGCGAGCGCCGCAGGAGGCAGGGAGCCGGCTGAGCGCGATGCGAGCCACGCGCCGGGAGCCAAGGCCTGGCAGCGCCGGGCTCACCTGGCGCAGGACGCGGCGATCCTATCAGTGCCGCGGTGAGGGGCTCTGCGGAAACGCCGCTCCACCCGCAGCTAAACCGGCGGCGGGCACACTGCTGGACACAACCCGGTTGCGTAGGAGATGCTCCGAGCTGCACCATGAAGAGGCACCTCTCCTCCTGTAAGAGGATTAGGACATGGGTTTTTTCCTCTTTGGTTGCCCAACCAAAAGAAAGCTGAATTAATGAGTCACCGCTTTTGCTTATGTCAGCATCACCCTTTGGCTGAAGCACTCATTCCTCATAACATCAGAAAGCGGAGTTTGCCCTGCAGAATGAACCAGAGATTTCCGAATCTCAACTCCTCTGCATAGAAATTTGTTTTCAATTTTCTCAAATCCAGGTATTCTACAGATTGACCTCAATGTAGTCTTTTAAGCTTGCTCCAGAGATTTAGATATGGTTTATGGGCTGCAACATGACTAGTTAAATCAACCCTTTAATAATCTCCTCTTCACAGTTCTAATACACTCTGTTCTTTCCCATTTAGAATTTATACTGACTACAGGTTTTGATGCTTGAAATGTGTTTTATAGAGAATAAACACCACAAGTGCTTTTTATTTTCTTCTAATGCAATCTTTCTATCACTGCCCCTTCCCAGCATGTTGGAGACGGGGAGGAGAAGGAGAACAAACCAACCTTTATTTTCATTTTCCAGCCACGGACCTGCAATTTCTACTCTGTGGCCAATATTTCCTCCAAACAGAGCCTTTCACTCCACCCGCGGTATTTTCACACAGTGATCCTGTTACCCCTCCTGACTTCAAGAAGATGAGGACAGAGAGAGGAAAATTACACTTGGTTCCAAAAAAAACTGAAAAATGCATCAAATTAATCATTCCAAAATGAAGGCTGGTGCAAACTACCAAAGCTGCAGGGAAGCCAGCGGGGCCGTGCCGATTTAGGGTGACCGCGGAGCTGGCCCCTTCCCTCACCTGTGCACCCAACCCAGCCTTCGCTTGCTGCGCCGCACCGACGACTTGCTTTCTATTTTACAAAATGAAAAAATAAGAATAAAAAAAGGCTAACTCTGCATGCCCAGTGGAAAGAGAAACTTTGCTCCGTGGATACTGACCTTGTGCTAGAGCGTTTAGCTCGCAAGAAAGCGCTCCCGAAATACCAGGCGAAGGACATCCCACATGGCGCCGGCCACGGTGCCAGCCCGCGGCGGGCGCCAGCGCCTCGCCCAGCACCGTGCCCGTACCGCAGCCTAGGACTGGTTTGCAACGGTTTGGCTGAATCTATAATAGCTGTATGAACTATAAAAATTTTAGGACCTCGGCAGAGACAAAAAAAAAAATTTGCAATTGGTTACTTTTAACGACATCAGGAGTAATTGTCAACACCCCGCGATGCAGAGGACCCCGAGCTGCAGACTTCCTGCCTCCCCTGCCAGAACGAGCTACATCATAATTGCCATATGCCGAAAGAGCCATTCCATCGCGGGCGCAATACCGCGTTTCGTTCCAAAATTGTTCTTTTCAGCTGAAACGTCTTCTGCAGAGTTTCAGCACAAACATGACTCTTGGACAAGCTTTAAAATTACTGGCTGAGCCGTATGATTTATGAGAGCGTATAAAAATGATGATACATTTCTATGCTATGATAACACAAATGTTCTTCTTAAGCAGCCAAATTAATTTCAGAAAGCAAATTCAGCAGAGTGAAAGGTAAGACACCTGATCACGGACCGGCTGGCAACGGCTTTCTTTTTCAGATTAAGTTTTCCCATTTTCAATAGTTTTTGTCTCCTCTGGCTGCTCTGTAAAAGCAAGGATTGCAGGGAAGCCAGGGAAACTGAAAATAAATACAGAAAATAATCTTGAATGTACAAAATAAACCCATTTGATATGTACAATTCATTCTTCTCTGACCTTTGTCCATCACAATTTTATATGAAACAAATAATAACAGTTGGCAAAAATTTCTTGAGGCAGCCCCAGGTTTCATGCTCACGGTGTGAAGTTTATGGCCTGTGTTCTCTTCCAACGGATGTGCGTAACATTAACATACTTAAATACGCTGTTTCACAAATAAAAGTGTAAGTCGCTATAAAACAATGTCGGCTGTGCTTAGTACCTCCTTGTCACTGCTGTTTCAGAAAAAGCAGCTAGTGCTTACTGCTAGTCTGTCTTGCAGCAAAATGCATCGTTCCCCAAGACGCTTTTCCACTTAAGAAATTTCAACAAAGAGGGAACACTTTGCAGAAAAAATAAGCAAGACAAAAAAAAGGGGGGAGCATGAAAGAAGCAGCTCTTACTACAGAGATGCTTATGACTGCATTTACTAGGACCACTGGGAAAAGAATTCCCCAGGTCAGAATTTTTAAGATGTCAAGCAAAAGATACAGGTTTTTAATAATAATTTTGTTTATAAGCTCAGTAGTTTCTCATTTGGAGAAATTGTGCATATTTTTCATAGAATCATAGAATCGTCTAGGTTGGAAAAGCCCTTTAAGATCATCCAGTCCAACCATTAACCTACACTACCAAGCCCACCTAAACCAATCAAGGGTAGACTAGACTAAACCATATCCCGAAGTGCCACCTCTGCCCGCTTTTTGAACACTTCCAGGGATGGGGACTCCCCCACCTCTCTGGGCAGCCTGTTCCAATGCTTTTCCTAACTTCTATAAGCTCAGCAACTACCTGTGTAGTTGAAATACACACAGTTAGCTTTGCTGGATATAGAATCAAGCCACATATAGAGAAAAATATTATGGGCCTAATTTTGCAAATTAGTTTTGCAAAGACACACGTGTGTGTACATATACATGTATATTTATGTAACTATTACTACGTATATTTACATACACACACCAGACGAGATTTCTAGGACACAACTAGCTAAAAGCCCCAAAGTGTGAGCTTTCACAGGACTGGATTTGGTCACATTCACTTTTCTTACTTGCAATATATTGCTGTGTGCTCTGAAAGAAACCGCATATAGCATCAGCCAATTTGGTGGGGAATTTTCCAGTCTATTTGGTGCTTTGTTATTTAATCTTTCAACATTTAATATCTTAAAGGATTTTTCACTGCCATTGCCTCCCCCAACTTCCTTGGCTGCACTACAAAACTGAAAACTAAGGACTCTAGGGGAAAACTAATACCAGAATAAGGAAAACAATTACTTTTATCAGTCAGAAATCAAGCTTCAAACGTTGTGAATTAAATATAATTTTCTTTTCAAAAGAATCCAATGTAAATTTAAAACTTTGGCTTATTTTAAGATCTAAACTGGCAGTAATTAAACAATATAAATGAACTAAAAGTATTCAAGCATTGCAAATTTGGTGTTCATATTTCAAAGAAATGAGCCACTAATCTAATGGAAATAACCAGCCAAACTCCTAGCACTCTGGCATGCAGAAAAACAACAGCATTTTTGACATCACCAGCCTCTTCGCCGAGCACAGACAGAACATTCCCTTCATTTCCATTTGTTCTACCAGCACAGCCCAATGGCTAACGTGTTCGAGGCTGGAGTTGAAAAATGTGTGATAGCTTATCTTTTTCTCCCACTCTATCAATAAAACCAGCAAGCATGAGATTTACTAGTCCTAAACCACTGAAGGACACTAAGCAAAAACAATCCATTCAATACCCTAGCTAATACAAATCACCGACAGTTCATATTTTTAGTGCCACTGTTCATTTCAAGCAGAAAAATTTTGTAAGTTTAGAGTCAAACTACTAACAGTTATTTAAACGGCTGGGTTTTGCCTACTATAATTCAATTCTAAATTTCATCCAAACGCAAAACTCACGGGAAACCACAATTTAAAGTCACGGCCAACTAACTAATGAGAGTTGCAGTCGCTCTTTTTAACGTAACACAAAGATTACTTATCTGAATTAGCAACGTAATTGCTAGAATGCAGGCGATACATACAGAATCACTGCTACTTTCTAGAAAGTAGAGTAAGTAGTACCAATGCAGACGAGGTCTAAAGGTCATCGTTTAAATGAGGATCTCGTAGCAACTGATTACAATCAGGGATTCAGCTCCCTCTCCATTAAACCCCTCCACCTGGATGAAAACGTTGGCTCTTCTGTGCTCTGCAGAGACAAGGTTCAGTGGCCATCAGAGAAAAGCGATGGCCACGTGGTGCGAGACTAAAGCAGGGCTAGTGATCTTGAGGCCTGGCAGGACAACGCGTAGCGGGATAACAGGAGATGAGCAGAATTATCCGGTCAACCGCGCAGAAGGCAGAGTTTGGATAAGCCTGTGTAACTGTGCAGGAGATGGAGAAACCTGTGCTTTCAAGGACAACCAACAGCCCGTCAGTAAAAAAAGGGCATCACTGAGCAACCCAGGAGAAGTAGAGAGGTTCGGCTCAAGTCAGTATCCAGAAAGTTCAGATGTTTGTCAGAAGCGCCCAGGCTGCTTGGGGCTGGAAAAGCGAGTGGGAAACCTCAGACGAACAGTCTGTCTCATGGTATTTCAGCACTTCCACTTCTGGTCCTGGCCAAACCCAGGAAGTGCAGAGGCGTGCTCAAGAGCATTTTTTTTTTTTCCAGTACTTTGCTATCAGAACATTTTTCCCCACCAACTTGCAAAAAACCCATTTGGTTACATGTGAATTTTGGGCACAGATTTGCACTATCTGGGGATCTTTTATTCATCCCTATGGAAAACGTCACAAGTTATTATTCTTCAAAAGCCTCAGAAAAGGAGAAGGGAGATGTTTGGTTGTGGTTTGGTTGGTTTTGGTATTTTTTTTTTTCTTTTTTTTTTTCTTTCCAGAGAAGGGCTGTGCTGGGGAAGGGAGGGACCAAGCACAACTGAAGGCTATAAATAAGCTACCAACAACCTTGACTGCAGAAGTGTTCAGCTTCTCTAATAAATTAGGTCCTTTTGCAGACCAGAGAGAAGTAGAGAGATCCACAGCATTTGAATAAGCTAAATTTGAGCGCTGGGCATGTGAAAGGCTGCAATGGGTTGTGGATTGATGGTGGAAGCGAGGGGCACAGTGGGGAGAGGCAGGAGGCAGCCAGCTGACCACAGGAAGATGTGCTCACCCGGGCAGATGCCAGGGCTGGAAGGAAATAACATTAAGCAGTGATAAACATGGATCATGAAGCCAGGAAGAGGAGGGTAAAGAATGCAAGAGAAGAAAATTAAGAGAAATTAGCAGATTAGGAAGTTACTTGGAGGAAGTTGCTTATTTAACTTGCGGACACTAAACCTCAGGTGAAGGGTCTCGCTGACAATTATTTTTTGCAAAAGCAAAGACTAACAAAGATCATGGAAGTTGAAATATCTATTTAAAATTGAATGACAACTTAGAATAAGTTACGAAAAAAAGAAAGAACAAAAGAGTTAAGAGATTGAGCTTCCAAAAGACAAAATTAGCAATTCATCCCCAAAATACAACCCTTAGTCAACATAGGTGTCAGAGTCCACAAGGACCCACGGGTAACAGAGCAATAACAAGGCACGAAGCTAAGCAAATCTGACCTCCTGTAGATCAAATGAAGAGGTCTGAATAACCGCAAAGCAATTATTTGGAAACCATCTTACAACAAACCATTTTAATTTGTTTGGATACTTGTTGCTTAGGAAAATAAGGTACATAAGAACAAAACGTAACATTTGCAGTTGAAGAGTACTTTTTAGGAACATTTTCACCCAAGACATTAATCTTTGAAAAGGCAACGTGCAACAGCACTCCGGGAGCAGAACCGATCGAAGTTACAGACGAGGCCAAGGAGCTGGACAAAGAGCACTGCCCAGCCAGCGGTGACCGAGTGATCACGAGCAGAAACCCCAGCATGCCAACCAGCCAGGAGCACTTCTTCCCACGTCCGCAAACTACACATCTAGACCCAGTACACAGAGAATGCATTTAATGCAGTGCTTTTAATTATAAGTCTTCTGGTTTTTAAAAAGTGCTATCTGTAAAGACAGCCTATGTCCACTAAGCTATTTTACATGAGCTCCAAAATAAAGTTTAAGTTTCAATCTTCTAAGGTTTCTGTTTTGCTTGTTAATATCTCTATGGCAAACGAGACAGTTTCTTAAAAGAATTTTAAGCAAGCTGAGTGCACAGTCAACCACAGCATTAAATTAAATAAATAATGAGAAATAACCAATTAACTGTGGCTGGCAACTAGAACCTGCATTTTCTAGCAACTGGGAAGCTGTGCAGGAAGTTGTCAGGACGCATTCGATGTCTGCAAGAAATACACAACTGCCCACTCTCCGCGTTGGTGACAGAAGAACACAAATCTCTGGCTGGGACCACTGTACACTACATTACCTGTTGGGTTTTCATTTTCTCTGTCATATTCAGTATCATGTTGAAGTCAGTGAATGGAGATTTTCTGTTTAGCAAAATTTAAAATATTTTGGTCAAGCCTCAAGTGTTTGCCACCTTTTTTGTATCACCTTGAACATGGCTGAGTCCTGGACTACTCTGCCAGTAGCTCCTAAGCACTCCTGCAACTCGGCCAATAACTAAAAGTAACGATCCTAACCCTGCAGCTTCATTGCAAACGACCATACCGAGGATAAGAAAGCCATGAATCAGGCTCAATAACCTGCATGCCGTAAAACATTCACTGTCACCATCTCGCGATTTGAAACGGAGACGGTCAGCTGTGGGACTAGGTGGGTGCTGCCATTTCGCCCCCTGGTTCACGGGAATAGGTGCTGCTGCTCTTGGAGCTTTCTGCGGGACATCAGCCTCTGTGCGCATTTTGGCATCTCTGATGAAGTCAAGTTTCCACGCTTACTCTTTTCAATTTTGAAATACGACACAAGATGGAGGTTAAAGCAGGTTTTTGTTAAACCAAAAGTGTCAACACGGGTAAACATCTTCCCCAGCTCCAGTAAGAGGGAAGCAGCCCTGCACAGGGAGGCCAAACCTAAGGCAAATGAGCTCCTTGGTCTTTTCATTGATTGTAAAGGGGAGAATGCTATTTGAGCGTTTGAGAAGACAGGCAATAAAATGCATTTCTCTTGCAGGCAAATCTTATAACAGATAGAAAAACAATCTTAGTCTCTTGCTAAAGGCACACTCACTAATTGAAACAGAAATAAAATGAGGAATAGGAAAGAGATAAAGCTACAAAGTTATGTCTTGGTCCAATTAGTAGGTAGGGAGTTAAATTATCAGTTAAAGACATTCTACAAGTTTCAATGTTGAAAATCGTAAGGGAAAATACACGCTGTAAAACTGCTGCCACCTGGTCTTGATAGCACAATCCAGAACATTTGCTAGTAAAATAATATTTTAAGACCTCTAGACATGGTCCGGTGACAAATGCAATTAAACACAGACCGAGATGTAAAAAGCTCCGGCGGGTCACATAGTCCATCTATTTGCTAGGACAGCCTCGTTCCAAACCAGCTATAAGTACTTAAAACACTTTGACGGCACCCCATTCTTCTTTCCTGTAACAAGTAGACTTTCCCCAGGCTGTATCTTGCATACGTTTGTCTAGAACATATCTGCACAACGTGCCACCACCGTCCCTGCACCCTGGCTACACCCCATGACCCACGTTTTGGCAGTCCCCACTGAGGATGGGCTCCCACCCCGGGAAGGAGACGCTGAGCTGGGCTCCCCCAGGTCTTTGCTCCCCTGCCCCCTTCCAAAAGTCCCTCCTTTCTCTCCCCCGTCTCCTGGCTTGTGCTTTGGGGCTTCAAATGAGGCAAATTACAAGGGCAGGTCAGTGCATCTTCACCATGGGCCAAGACACAGCTAAGCTGAGGAAGTGGCATTGAAGGAAGCTTAAAGACACTTTTTTTTGCTCTTTAAGCACACAGCCAGTGCAGGCAAACAGTTGAGGCTCCAACTTACCCTAGAGTGTCATGAACAGCAAAGCACAGAGCAAGGTACAGCCCGAGCCCCGCGCCCCACCTCCCGAGGCACGGGTGAGCAGTGCCATTACGCTGCGGCACTGCTGCCATCCCGCCGTGCCCAGCTGCTCGGTGCTCGCAGCGTGCAGCCTGCTCAGCTGCCTGGCCCACCGAGCCATTTCCTTGGCTTACGCATCTCCAGAGACAGCCCTCCCACCTCTTTGCTCTGCCTACTCCATGCATTTCCACACGTACCATCGTGGTCTTACATTTAATACACTTCTCCTCACGTTACCCTATGTGACTGTTCGTCAGCCTGGGGACTGGCGCTCCCCTTTCCCCCAGGGCAGACACCACCGCTCTCTTCCCTGTTCCCCGTTAGTGACATTAGAAATATCACCTCTTTTTCAGCTATTAGTTAAAACTTACAAATCTGCTCCTTTGGCCCTCCATAGTCATAGAACGTTTAGGTTGGAAAAGACCTTCAAGATCATCCAGTCCAGCCATTACCCTAACACTACCAAGTCCACACTAAACCAATTAAGGGGAGAGTAATAATTAATTTCACGTTTCCTGGCTTGGTGGCTGGATTATTTTTTAATGAAAGTAAAACTAGGAATCACTAAGGTTGGAAAGGCCCTCTAAGATCATCAGTCCAACCATCAACCCAACACCCCCATGCCAACTAAACCATGGCCCAAAGTGCCACATCTGCCCGTTTTTTTTTTTTTTTTTAACGCCTCCAGGGATGGGGACTCCACCACCCCTCTGGGTGGTAAGCATCGTCTGTTCTTTGCTTTGTCCTCCAGTCCTTCATCAGCACAACCGAACACACAGGGCCGAGCGCAGGTCTCCATCTCACAGGGGCCGAGCAGGCAGGAGCCCTCGCTCTCTGCTGCCAGCCTCCTGGGTGCACAGCTCCATGTTGCAGGGCTTGGTTTTCCCTTAACGTTCCTGGTTGGAAACTGTCACATTAGAGTGTAGTCTCATCTCTAGCACCTTTTTTAGTATTTTAAAAATTAGTATAGAGAATCAACTCCCATTTTAAATAATTTTTTTCTACTGTTACTGTTCAATTTTTTTTTTATTTAAATACAGTACAATAAACTAATCAAAACTGCTAGGCAAATGTTTTAAGTAATTTTGTTCTGATGTTCTCTAAATGACGGGGCATACACATACTTATCGCTTAGAAGCAAAATAATAACAATTAATTTGCATAGTATGTTGCACTGCGTACACTTTAATATTAATTTTAAAAGCCCCGCAATAAGCCTGTGGGGTAAGTAGATGCTAGTATATCCTGGCAAGGTCCAACCCAGAAACTGAGTTTCTTCAGTTTTGTGGACAATGATGGACCTAGCTTTTTATTAAAAGTAGCCATAAAAGTTCTCCTATTAGGGTCACAGCGCCATTGTGTGAAGCAAATACAAATAGAACATAAGCAGCCACAACACATCAGGTGGGTGCCCAAGCCCGCCAAGCCGGCCCGGAGCCGCGCGGCAGGGGCTGCACAGCCTCCCTGCCCGCATCCCACGGCTCCCGCGGGAAACAAGCCCCTTCGCGCTTGCTGGCACCCAGGTTTCCGATAGATAGGTCTTTGGAAACTCTGCCCAGGCAGTTTCATACAGAGCCAGAAAAAGAAATCTTCTAGAATGGCAACATCCTCTTCCCACTTTCGGGCGTGCCTGCCACGAGCCCTCCTGCAACGACGCAGCCGGCAGCACGGCTTTATTTGGGGAGGCAGAAAAAGCACGTCACGCCTTGGTACCGCAGCACACCGTTCCCCAACCTGATCTGTGCGAAAGGTCACCCAAGGAATGTCACTGAATATTCACAGCAGCCAGGTACGCTGCTTGCTTCCTACTGTCAAGCAAAAAGTATTTTTTTCGTTGTCACAAACCCCCAATGACAGAGGCTCTTGTGTGAACGCAGCACATCCTGAACTCGCCGGTTTGTTGGGAAAGCCTCACTCCTGCCAGCCAAAAGTCACCAAGTGCCTTGATCAACAGGAGATTGGTATCGAGCATGGCAAGAACCGCAGAGCACGCAATAAACACTCTCAACTGCGTGATTTGCAAATGGAAGCTTCCCCTGAACTGCCACGGTGGGAACACGGGTGAAGGGCATCAGCTCCACCGCTCGCTGCCTGCACCCAGAGATGCAGGCGCATCCTGCCAACGCTGCCGGCATCTCAGCAGGGACCGCCTGCACCTCTCCCCAACCCCTCTAAGGTGGCACACCTACCAGCACCCTCGGCAAAGCGACATTTTTTTCAAATCTGCAATGCTGGTTTGATGTTACGGCACGGGCACGCCATAGACTCATAATCCACCCTGGAGATCAACCCCATTTCACCACGGTCTCAAGAGCGCCTGAAAACCTGGTAGCTTGTACCATCTTAAACGCAAGGTGCTCGAACTGACAAAATACATGATACTTTAATATTCTTCACTGCCCGCCTCGGTTAACCACCATCCAGCCTGTATTAGACTGGGAGACCGCACCTCACAGCCTTCTGCCCGTGGAGCGCTGCATGGCACCCATCCCAGCGGCTCCGCCAGCAGCGGCGCACAGCGATCCCACCAGGCACGCTCAGCCCAGGTGCGACTGCTCCAGAAAACAGCCCTGAGCTGCAGCGCGATACAAACCAGAAGGGAACCGCTTTTATTTTCATGCTGAATAGCTGCACGAAAGCAAAAGGAAATACATTCTCTTAGTACAGCAGAAATATTCAAGTGTGTGAGTCAGTAGTTCCAAAAATACATTTCATAAGCTGCAAAACAGATATGTATGTTGCCATGGCACTTAAGCAAAATTAACAAGTCTCAAGCTGGTTTCATATATGAATAAAAATCCAAGCGATCGTAGTTTCCTCTGCCCTCAGCTGCTTTATTGCTTGCACACTAAGGTCAGTTTTGCCACTGATTTCATTTGGTTTTTTCCAGATTTGACTTTCAAAGCAAGACTTCTAAAGGGCATTTAAAGGTGCAGGTGGGTGCTTAGCAGGATTTCCACAAGTGCCTGGATACCTGATTCTCAATGACAGTTAGATGGCTACACGCTTCTCGAAATCCTGTTAGATACCTGTCTGCAAGTGGAGGCACCTAATGCCTGCACAAATCTGGCCGTCAGAGTGATCCTGCGCTGTTACAGTTAATGGGAGCTTTTCCACAACCTGAGCAGGATGGAGCCAGCCCTAAATGAATGCTTTGATTAAATTATCTCTTGCACATAAAGAGCAAGGTGCACTTAGGTGGGTGTTAAAAAAAAAAAAAAAAAAGAAAGAAAAGAAAAAAGAAAACCACATTACTAATCTGGGCTCTCATTCACATCTGTTTAAGTCTGGAGCATCTCCAACAAGGCTTACATTCCCGCAGTTAATGCCAGTAGGAGCAAGAGCAGAATGCGAACAGAAAGGAAGCAGGGCACAATGCAGGCGTGGCCGTGCCAAGGCAGGGGGGCTGTGGATTCCCTCCGCAGGATGCTGTCTTGCTCCACCAAGGAGCTCCTGAGCAAGTCCCCGGGTACAGGGAGCTCAGTCCTGACCTCCCCTGCCCAGGAGGACGGGGACAGCGGTGGCACCTCACCCGACCTCATCCCGCTGCTCTCTTCCTCTCGCCAGCACAGGCGGAGGCATCCCCACGAAGCAATGCCTCCTTCAGCCTTGACGGCACGTCACCTTCGCACTTGGAGGTGCTTCACTTCCTTTTCCTCCCCCTTTTCCACCTGCACCAGCAAGCCCCGATCCGCTCGTTGCGGGAGCATTCCGCAGGCGGCACTCTGGCCCAGAGCGTTTGGAGATTCCCCATTACACTGACCACGTACCTCCTCCTGTCCCAGCTTCAGCTGATTCAACAGGCCAGTGGCCAACTGCAAGGCGCAGACAGCTCTTTGTCCCCATACGCTGCCCAAAGGCGCAGCCAACCAAGGCAAATACGCCTTCATTGTATACAAGATGATTTACGTACGTACATATACGCAGTACGTACACACCGTGCTTTCGAACAGCCAGGCACCTGTGTCCTCACTGCGCTCCCACCACTTGAAAACTGGTCCAAAAAGCTCGCCCTAAGATACACACATGTATTTTCCACTGCACCAGCCAGAGCCGAGGGACAAACACCAGCAGGAGGACTGGGTCTCAGGACTTACTGTCACCACCCCTCTCAAAAAAAGTCATCCCTGGCTGTCGGAAGGATGGGATGTTGCAAGCTCTTGCTTAGCAGCACTTGTGCCTGGGAGCAATCCCGTTCAAAGAAAAGAACACAAATCCTGCCAATCAGGTTTACAGGATCCAGCCCCGAGTCTCCCCAGAGCTGGCAGAATCAGCCTTGCTAGACAGAATCCATTTTCTTAGAACAAGACGTGGTACGGTCCCGTGCTCGGTGCTCTTTTAATGCCCGTTTGTGATGGCCAATTTTTAGTTAAATCAGCCCATATAGGAAAGTGCTAGAGCTTTCAATGTGCAGCATGCAGTAACGTGAACCCAAGTATGCTTCCCCCGGGAGTAAAATTAACAGCCAAAGAATCCTTACTATGCATAAGATAAGACCACCTTTTGCTTGTAGGGGGAAGCTATGAAAGTTAAACCCCTTACAATCTTCTTTTAGCTCAGAAGGTTTCAAATGAAAGCAGAGAACAAGAGGGGTGGATTTTTTTTGGCAAATGTTAGATGTAAAGTCTCATAAAAAATTTTGCAATATGCAAATAATTTCTCAGCAATTCACTTGTTTTTGAAGATGTGTGTCACTATAATCATGCACCATAAATCAAAATTAGGTGAGAAAAATAATAAATTAGCAATTTTCAGAATTTAATAATCTTGCCTTTATAATTGACTCCAACATATCAGCACCATTTTTACATTAACAGCCTTACTTTCAAAAATAGACATAACACTATCATAACATTTCATGCTTTCGGGTTTTTTTTAAAGAATGTCAAGAAACAACTCCCAGTGAGTGCTTCCATCAATCAAAGTTGAGAAGGAGCTGGGGGGAGAAAATAAAGAAAAAGGAAAGGCAACCCCCAGCCCTGGCTGGCAGGAGGGATGGGGGGCCCTGCCTCCAGCTGCCGGCGGGACGCCCTCGCCCCAGCACCCGGCCAGCCCCGCACGGCCCCAACGGCTCCGAGCCCCGGCCGCACGCCCGCAGCTTTGGGACGGTTCGGTTCAGCTTTCCACTCCCCAGCTGCTTCTAGAAACGGGCGTAAGAGTCACCCGTGTTTGCCAAAGGTGGCAGCGAACAACGGAGACTACAAATGGTTCTGAAGACCCCACCGGATACTTTTTAAGAGCAGTTAAGCTACCAGTTGCTTTTATATTTAACTTTAAACACACACCAATTCATTTTTACTGATTTGGATTACATTTTCGTTACAGTTCACTGCAATGAGATAAAGGTGTCTCAAGTTGTCACATCTCTATATAAGCCCTCCTGAAAACTCTTGGAATAAAGGAAATTTAGGGTTTGAGGAGATGGTTTATTTCTGTACAGATCATCATGCTAAAGTCACAGGTTTACAGAAATTTGGCTGAACACTTCCTAAGCAGAACAAAACAAAGAAAATGTATTTTTAAAAAAAGATCTACTTTATGCATTGCAAAGCAAGAGGTGGGACTCTGGGCTCTGCACGCTAACCTCTGGTTCCCACCGACCTCAGACCCTGCACTTCCCTGGTGGAGAACCAGACAGCGTGATTTCACTTTTAGACATTTTGCCAGTCTCCTCAGCCTGGTCCTCCTAGCCAATTCAATAAAGCGAGGCTGGCCAGGGCACAACGAGCGCAAGGGCACTTGCTTGTTGATTGCTTTTGATATTTGAATATTGCTGAGGATAACGCACGGTATGGCCTTTGATCCTTTTTCTTTGCTTTCCTCCATTTAATGATACTGGATTTAGCGGGCATGTGAATTTCTGGAAGGCAAAAAAAAACCTCCTAAAAGTCAGCTGAACTGCAAAGAGGGATGGGAGAAGTGAAATTACCTATGGCCAAAGATGTGACTGCTATTGACTAAAATATACTTCACAGTAGGGTTTCAACTATATTCAAAACTCAGCTTCTACATAATAGCACTCTTAATAATAAACCTATTTTTTCCCAGCAACACTTCTTCAACTCCCCCTGTGTTATCACATCGCTACTCTCCAACCCCCATGGCTTGATTTCTTTACTCAATGTGACATCTGTCCACACTAGATTGCAATAACCTTGGGCGACTGAACATGTCTCCTTATGAGTCCATGAAATTCCTAACACAAATATGGCACTATCCAAATAAACAAACAAATACTAATAAATAGCTGTTAAGGCACTCAAGACCTCCAGAGCTTGTGGCTTCGTTTTGCCATCTGAGACGTCGGGGGCACGTTCCCGCTTCCCTTGCGAGGACAGGTCTGTTCCAGCAGGACCGGCAGCAAACGGTGCGGTCACGTGAGATCCTTTTCAATGCATAAAGACTTCCTTGTTGAATTAAGTTTGTTCATGCTACAACCCGAACACCACATCTGGTGCTCACAGTGACCAAAACATTCCTTGTTAGCTTCCCAGTAAATAAATTATTTTCTACAGAAACACTCCAGTGACTAAGATGAAAATAGTGTGGAAAAGGAAATGTGCCGGACCATTTATACTGTTTTTATACGTCGTTTAATGGGCAGAGTGCTGTTGAATACCAGGCTGCAGTTCAATTGAAGTGTTCCACTGTCATCACCAGCAGCTGCAGAACCCCCGAGACTGAAACACAGCCCTCCCATTCAAGCTCATTTCATCCATTGTTACTTATAATATGATCTAAAGGAACATTTGCAGGATTTCATAGAAAGTTTAAATGTTGTTTGATGAGAGCCATTAGATATTTAAATCTGAAATGAATGACATACAGTAGCAAGAGAGGCAATCACAGCACACCTAACACAGAGCACTAAACTTCATGGCTATCATCTTCACTTGTTCATGGCTAATATTTGTAATGGCACGTACGGCACCGCAACGGCAACAAGATCCCTGCCGGATAAAACCCGGACTGACATCAGTCCTTGCTGCAGGTATTCTTTTTCCAGAGAACAACCATTTTTATACGAGCTGAGCATAAAATGAAAAGAAGAAAACACCTAAATGGCAGCTCATTCTTTTTCAAAGTCATCCCACTGAAATCCAGAGGAAGATCTACATTCAGAGAATGAGGTATTGACTGGCACAATTTTGCTACCCAAGCGACTGCACTCTAAGCTTGCAGCCCTGTTTTTCCCACCACTCCTGCCATGAGTGTCTCTGGAAAAGGCCCTGTCCCTGGTCCAGCAGCACCATTATCCAGGGAAAGGCTGGCCCTCACACAGGTATGAAAAGATCTCAGTCATTCACAACCTATCTATGCCATACTCCTCCCACTATGCAAAGACACATCTTTCACTAAGCTGCTTCCGTGGAGGCCTATCCTTACCTGACGCGTTGCAACCCAACTGATAAATTTTTCCTCTCCCATTTTTGCCCTTTCCAAACCCTACCATTTGCCTCTCCCTACTCTTCTAATTTGAAGAGTATTGCACAAATACTCTTCCTTTCTACCTCTTCCTTGTTATTTCTGGGTCCTGCCTCTACACCTCTTCAACTGACTTATTTTGCCTTTTTCTATTTTTCTTCTGCTCTTCTCTGCACTTCTACTCTCTCTTTTGGGGACTTCAGGGTTTTTTTCTTATCAATACATCCCATGAAGTCAGACCCTTGCACTTTGTCTCCATTTCACAGAGCAATAAATAGGCATTTGCTAGGCAATACCTACTCACTCCCATGCACCAAAGAGTTATTAATTTGATGTTCACTAACTTCCCCATTCAATCCCTTCCCACCTAAAACCAAGGTGTCATCTTCCCCGATTCAGCCTCCAAACCAGTCAGATCACAACTTCAGAGCTGGCGTATTACCTCTCCTACCTCCCCACTCTCTGCCCATCTTTTGGCTTCCTTCCATGCACTTTTCCATGATTTTCAACCCAACAGTGGATGACTGACCTGTTCTCAGCCCTCTTCTTTCTATCCGTTCTTTCCTTTTTCCCATTGATATGGTTGATGGTTCTCACCATAACTCTTCTCCACCTTTGAGTCTTTTGCCCCTCTCTCCTATTACAAAGGAGCTCCTGCTGATTCTCAGTCCCGGCTGGCAGTACCAGCAATCGCTTGCTTCACTCCTCTTGCAACGTGAACTGTCTGGGTGGAAATCCCATAACCAGGTAGGCATCCTCCACCACAGACTCCTTCTCTGCTGCTTAAATTCTGTGCCCTTCCTACTAAACAGCTCTGCTACTCCAACTTCATTGAATCGCACACCCACAACCCCAGCTGCCTTTTACTCAGTCTTCGTTTCTTTTCATTCTCCTGGCTCTCGCTCTCCCTGAGCACAGTGCTTTGCCAATTCCTTCCAAAGAATAACTTATCAAATAAAACATGACTTCCTCCCTGTTCCTCCCCCCTCCCTCCTACAGCCTTCTCCTTCATCCTCTCTCAAGAACAGAAGGTTCTTCTCAGTTCTCTCTACCAAGCCCATTATTATTTTTTTCCCAGAAATCCAATCCACACGGTCTCCTCATTGCTTATCTCACCATCTCCTCCTCTGCTCTGACCCTAAACCTCCGTCTTCTCTCCTCTCCACCTCCAGCTTTACCCTCTCGCAACTCAAAACACATCTGAAAACCCCCTTGACTGCACTCCCTCCTTGCATCCTTCTCATGGTCTTCCAGTCCCCGTCGCATCAGCCATACATACATTATTCACCAGCTCTCAGATTGGTTCAGCTGCTGGGATGAGCCAACCACAGCTATTTATGCCGAACAATACCATCTCTTTGTTTTCTTGTGCTCCCCAATCTGTCTACCCATCTGTTCTCCCTTGTTTTATACTCCCATTTTAAGCTCCTGGGGAAGGATCCTCCTCTGTTTTGGGCTTGCTCAGCCACAATAAGGTTACAGTTCAGGACTAGACCACCTCAGTGTTAAGGTTTTTCAAATAAATAAATAAAACCTAGATTTTACTTGGATCCAACTTGTTAAAATCTGTCTTTTAACAATAACAACTCTCTTCACTTAGAGCAGCAATTTTCTCAGAAATATTTTCCTCAGCGTACTCTAAAAATGAACCAACTTTGATTCCTGGGAAATTCTGTCTAAAAAAGGGTTGGAGGGAAGCAAACAACTATAAAAGGTAGCAAACAACAAGACTTGTCTTGGACAAAGGTGGAAAAACAATGATATTTTGCTTCCTGGTTTTCAGGGTTTTTTTTTTTTTCTTCAAAGTTTTGAAGAAAATGTAACAAAGATAAAATTATGTTTGTCAACATTTTTTGTTAAGGAAGAAAAGGATTTCCTATTCGCTTCTTGTCCCACTTCTGATCCCCACCGCTCTCCAGATGAGCAGGGTTGGCTGGTGACACCGGCCAGCCCTGTGCAACTGGAGCAGAGTTCGGCACGAGAGGCGGTGCCTGCAGAGAGACAAGCACTTGTCAAAGTATTTCAACTGCAGTGGCTTCAGATTTGCTCTCTCCCTACTGTGTGCTGCGAAATTTCCCTACATTAATGCAGCTTATCGGGTAAAAGGTACAGGAATAGCTAAAGCAGCAGCGCTTCAGGGAAAGGGACAGGCTGACCCTCAAGGTAAAAGGACTTAAAAATAAACTGTTTTCTTGGTTTCTGCTCAGGACGATTGCTTAGAAAAAAAAAAAAATTCTCTCTTTAAAAGTACCTGGCATGTTCCTTTAGTGCATTACTAGTCATGAGAAACAACATGCTATAGAGGAGCGGTAACCCATTTGTTATACTGGATGCACACAACCTGACAGCCAGGCTATCTGTCTATGAACAATACTTCACTTGTGCCATCGCTGTAAATTGTGGCTGGATTTTCAGGAAACAGGTGCACATAAGCCTGCTGTCTACATTTAGGGCTTGAAGCAAGCAGGAAACCTCATTTTAAGCATGACTCCCAAAGTATATCCAATGACAGTAACGGGAACTTGTGAGGCACTCCGGGTTCAGAGACACAGTCCCCTAATTCAGAATCCCAGTGAGGGACTTAATGATTCCCAACTTGAAATAGCTTCATTTTTCACTGTCATTTTCAAAACCTGTATATTTCAGACTGACACAGCCAGGAAACCCACTGCAAAGGAATTCAGGATTTCTAACCTAATATCCATGCCCTGTTTTTCCCCCCCGAGCCATGATGTAGACTGTACAACAATATCAAAGAGTTATATGGACAAGGAATGAAAATCCTGTGCTGAAAAACAAACATATGAAGTGCTCTCTCTATAGAATGGTAACCTTTTTAGAGGTCTATTAGTTCTGCAGGTTTGGTGGTGTTTGGGGTGGTTGGTTTCCCCCCCCCTCCATTTTACGGACAGGCCAGTTTACTTTCCTTCCTTTCATAATCAAGTGATTTTAAGTAACAAAAATAGCATACAGTGAGTATGGTAAAGCCATCAAATACTGCAAGAACTAATGCATGGGGAAGAATTAACCGTACATAGTTAATTAATTTTCAAAATGTATTTCATGTATTCTTCCGTTTCGACGAAAGAGCTTTACATTGTGAGGAAAAGGCAATCTCCAGCATCTTCCTGGCCAGAGCCTGGAGGGTAAGCACAGCAAGAGCCGCTGCTCGCGTTCTTACTGCGACCGCACAGGTTTTCTGGCTCCAGGTACATGCGAGGTGACACCGCGTCAACCAAGAGACACCAAAGGCTAGGCACTGCTGTACAACGGTTTGCGGTTGTTTTTTTTTTTCCCCCCTGTTATCCAAACTAAAACCACTTTTGTAAGCCTCCTGTACGTGGATTTTTTCCCTGGAAACACACACACTGCAGGGAAGCAGCCGAATGCAGAGGCCCTGCTCGTACAGTGCATTCCCTCACCACGGTCTTGGTCTCTTCACAAATCTGTGATTGACAAAGTCTACTAAAAACAGTTCTATCTCCTTAAAAAAAAAAATGCACTGAGCCAAAGGTTACATTCTAAAAACTGAGCCCAAATTGAACTAGCCAAAGGATAAAGCATCAGGAATTTAAAAAAAATGGGATGTATTTTTAAGGAAGTATCCATTTCATTAAGACAAAGCTGTTCCAGTCATTTCATTTGTAAGAAATGTAAACTACTTCCCCACACATGCCAGAGTGCAAGATACATTCAAAGGTATTCAAGGCACTTTCAGTGGTTCAAATCTATGATTTAGCTCACAGCAAAAGACTGACAGCTCAATTAAAGTTTCTTATTATAGGCATCCCCTAAACCCACTAAAAATGTACTCTCCCTTCAGTGTGTCACCGTGTACTTATTGCTGCTATTAGCCAAAGAAGGCAGGGTCAAAGAGCGTCCTCATCACAATTACACCCTACACCACAATTTGGGGGGGGGGGGAGAAAAAGACAATATAAAAGTAAAACCTTTCTTTTGCAAAACTGACTTTGTGTGATTTGTAATTAATTTAGATCTTGTACAAAGTTTTTCCACTGTGAATCATTCTGCAGCAATTTAGTACGTTTGGGTTTTTTTTTTTTTAATCTCGTAAGATTCAGAACAGGGAAATTAAGGAAAAAATCATCCTGATTCATTACCTACATTACATGAATTGCATGAAGAAGGCAAAAACAAGCAGTACAGTGTTCTAGAGATTTTTTTTGACTTTAATATAATACAGTAATAGATGAGAACAGCATTTTCCTTCATTTTAAGTAAGTCTTCTATTTGATATTATCTCACTAAATATTGTTGAAGAAGAGAAACATCCCATTTACAGGATAACATCTACTTATGATTAAGGCCCTTCCAGGCTTTAGACAAAAGACACTATCCAAGAAAATATTGATATTTATCTTTTTCTTCCTGACATAAAAGAAAGTCCTGCAAGATCTCCCAACACTGAATTCACAGGCCACAGACTGAGACGCTGCTCCGAATCAAATGGGAACAGCTTTAGAAATTACCACCTTTATTTTGTTCACCAGAGCCCTCCATCTGTAGATTACCACTGCCCAGAAAGGAAGAGAACAGACAACGGGCAGTGTGATTTGAACTGCAAAGGTGATTTGTCAGCTTTAATAAATGAACAAAGAAGTGAACTAAACCCAGAAGTTCAAGCCCCACAGCTGAGCCGTCGCATTGCCCCAGCACCCCATCTCCCCCAGCTGAGAGCAATCGCTCTGTGAACCACCTCCCTCCCGCTGTCCTGGCTCTGGTGATGGGTTACACCTGCGAACACCCTAACCCCTACGGACCTCAAGAAAACTTTATAACAGAGTGGGATTTGCAGCATGAGCATCAGCAGCCCTAGAGTTATTTGAAGAGGTCAACGATCTTGGTCTGCAGGAGCTCTGTCCCAAGAGCTGCATGAACATACATTTTCAGATAAATATTATGAAAGCTTAAAAATATTTTTAATTTCAACCAAAATAAAGCCTTGGTGACCATAACACACCTGTAACCCAGACTCTGTTCCTTCAACCCTGGCTCGTATTTCACAGCTGATGATGGCCCAGCTCCAGGAAGACCCCCGAAGTGGCTGGCACAAGCCCAGGAGGACGCTCCCGACTGTTTCTAAAGACACGGCACGTTATCACTGTCATAGCTCATCAACCTTCGGGCTACCACCCTGACCACGGTGGCAACACCAGTGATTTTACCCTCCCCACACACACACCTTTTGTGGGGTCAAGGTCTCATTTCTAGCCCTCCCGAAAGCAAGCGCAGCGGCAGGGAGTTTTCCTTCCGCTCGGCGATTACGCCTCTCCCCGCTCGAAGCGGGGGCAGAGGCGATCCATCGCGCGTGCACGTTCACAAAGGACTTGGCACGAGCACCCAACAATGCGAAGCCCCGTCTGGGGGCACAGCCCACATCCTGCCCGCTCACCTACAGCCGCATGGACTCCCAGAGTTTAGTAGGTCCCACAGTGTTAAATGAAAATGGAATTTAATCTTGTACATTTATATGAAAAAGGGCAAGTGAAAAAAAAAAAATCCTGGTGCTTTTAGTCCCTTTTCAATAAGTTATATCAAATAATGTCTTTTGCTAACTACATTAGAGAGCAATTATGACTTAATGGCTGTCTAAATCCATTATCAGTGTACATTTAACCTTTCAATATTTAAAGATAATATTTAATTTGAGCAAATTAATGGACTGCCTGTGAGACCAAATATATCTATTTAGTCTCTCCGGTTTTCCATCAGTGATATTTCCCTTTAGATATCAACTTGTGTGACAAGCAAACTGGTAAAGTTGTTCCTTGCATTTGTGCTTCAAATAAACACTAAGAATACAGTGCTACAATGACCCAAGTAAAAAGTAAAATCTCAAATAACTACCAGATTTATCCATATTACTGTTCACATTATTGTCATATCCCTTCACAGTTATTTTTGATCCCATACAGAAAATATATTTATATAGTTGTCCGCTTTCTTCTTACCATTTTCACAATTAACTACTGTTGCATTAAAAATTTTACAATGATTCCCTCCCTTTAATCTTTGAGTTACAAAAGCATTCCTACCACAATGCACATTCCGAATTTTCATGAGTACAAAGGTGTTTATGAATTTTCAAGACTTCCTCAGAACAAAATTTATATTTCAAAATAATTTACACATTGAAGAATGACTACTGTATAGAAATTGGCAGTCCAACAGGCTATTTAAAAAAAAAAAAAAAAAAGCCAAGTAAACAAAGCCCGATTACCTAAAGACCAAACAATTCATGAAAGACCCTGCTCCTTTCATATTACAGTTGCCATGGAGTCTTCCCGAAATTTCAAATTAAAATGTACACTACTTAATACCAATTCTTATGCCTGTTCCAGTGACCAAAACCCCTCATTATTTAAAATGGCAGATTTAAAGCGAGTTTTCCACACCTTTATTTTGAACAGCTAAATCAACGGCCAGGTTTCCAAAACCAAATGTCTTCCTCCAACTCACTGATAACAGAATGTGAAATTCGGATCAGTCACTTAGATGACTAATTACATAGCAAGGAAAGCTAGCACTGCTTTTGTGAATACTGACACAGATACAAAAATTTCAGTTTAAGGAAGAAAATTCGGTCTGCGTTCCAGGTGTCTCACAACTCCATTTCAGAAAGGGAAGGCAAAGAAGCAGGGAACACCTTAAAATATATGCCTCTTCAAAATTTAACTGTCTATGCATGATGCTCCCATGATGTCATCTTTGTAGTCTCTTTTCTCTTAAGTAAAAAGGTGATAACGTTCAAAGTTTGCACTATTTAAATAAGCACAGGCAAATTATTGCACTTCACCAATGCAAGCATATAAGTGACTGCAAATGCATTATCATGTCAAAACCTGGTGGAGTTACAGAACTAGGTTGACATCTTATTCACATATTGAAAGGTTAGAGGTGTTCCTCTGTGAATAAGGCACTTTAAATATAGTTTGACTTTGCACATTATGCGCACTTTTGATTCCATGGTACTACTTATCAGGTTCTGTGACAAAATGCAAAAAAGTTTTTTAGTTGCATGAGCACGAGTCTGGCACGAATCCACTGAATTCAGTAAAGTTACATCCAATTCATGCCACTGTATACAAGTGGAATTTAGCGCATTGCTGATGGGTGGGGTCCCTTCCTCTGGCCAACTCAAATGGGACTCTTCCTTGAGTTAAAGGCCTTAGGATTCGGACCAGAGTTTAATTAAAAATACACATAGGTTATATTTTGACCCCTGCACATTAGAGAAGTCTTAGCAGTAGAATTGCTGCTTAAGCTGTCATTCATACAGAATTTCAGAAATACAAACTACACTTAATGTCTAAGAGTGCACGCAAAGCGGAGGGAAGTCAAAATCACAGAATCGTTTAGGTTGGAAAAGACCTTCAAGATCATCAAGTCCAACCACTAACCTAACACTACCAAGTCCACCACAAGCATTGGCTTGCCATCCTATTGCAAGTAAAAGGATTACACTGGTCTGCTAAACTGGGAGAGCACAGAAAGTTTTAAGGAAAATACTGGGAGGAAGAAAAAACAACCCACACACACTTAAGGAAGGCATCTCATCACTGATATTCAGGCAAATTTCCGTATGACTTCAACCTCTAAGAGATCACCAGCACCACGGGGGGTGACAGTGCGAGGATCTACCTCCCCACCTTAGAGAGAGCCAACAGCAGAGACGAAGCGCACGCACAAGAGGGGCATTGGGAGCCTCTCAACTCAAACACAAAGGACTCCACCCTACCAAGTCCAGCCATGCAGCGGGTCTCTATTTTGGGGCAGCATTTTTATTTCAGATCGGGAGACCTGATTTAACTATTTCAGCCCTAACAGTCACAGAATAGAACAATGAAACAGATGCTATCTCCTGCAAATAAAGTTCTCTCAAAACATCATAAATCTACAGATAAAGCAAGTATGTTCATTTATTTAAGCAAGGAGATTTTGAAAATGACTGGCAAAAACCTGCTACATAGACACATACATACATATACACGCTATGAATTTCTACCAAGGCATCCCAGCTTACTTTCTACAATCTGAAGTAAAGCGGGAGTACTCAATTCACAAATTCCAAGTGAAGATTTTCCAAGAAAAAAAGCAACCAAGGTAAAACCCAGACTTCCCAAGGAAAAGTCCACAGAGTAAGAGTAGGAAAGACAAGGTACACCAGCCTCCAGGTACCTCCTTTCAAAGCGTTCAAGTGGAAGTCTCCTGTTCACCGCTCCTTACCTTAGGGAAGCAGCAGCACTCCCACTGCCAGGGCCCACGTGCAGCCAACCAGACCGCACGGAACCCCACAGACACAGCCAGCCATCTCCATCCACACCCCTGCCCTAACTAGCTCCTGCAGCTCACTGGTAGCTCGGCTTACATGGCTCCAATCAGGCAGCCCACCCAACACCTGCAGGGCCTCCACGCCCACAGGTAGCTCCATAGGTCAGGAGGCACCATGAGAGGCTGCAGCTGCAGCAGTGGTAGGATGGGACCGGACCGGACCCCCTTAGATCTATGGAGATGGCACCTGCTATCATGGCTTTGTTCCACGGCACTCTGCTCCCTCCTTGGGAACGCTACAGAGCAAACTCAACTGGGGCAAGTGCATGCATGCATCTCAGACACACAAATGTCTGGTTGACTTTTCCTATCAAAAAAGGCACGTTCCTGCAGAGACATGCCACACGTTGGGGGAGGGGGACAGATGGAGAAGGGAAACATGCTATTTAAGTGCTGGAACAAGAACAAGTGAATATAAACTGGCCATATTTAAATTTTGTCAAAACATTACAATAAGACTTCTGGCCATCAGAACTGAGATGCTAGAACACTATTCCAAGACAATTTTTGGATCAAAAACCTGAACAATTTTGAGACAGAGCATGACAATCTAAGCAATACCAGGCACCTGGACCTGCTAATCCAAAACCTCCCTTCCAGTCCTAACTTCGTTTTCAGATACTCTAATAAATGGCATTGCTATACATCCCCACGTCTATGAACACCAAGGAAATGCTTTGCAGTGCAAGTCTTTCATTATGAAGCCCAACGGCTGGCAAGTGAAGACACAAACATGGGAATGATTAACTGCGAGTGGCCAGCCAGCTATCTACGGAGAGAAACTGCTCAGGAATGTGGGATTACCTGTTTTTAACAAATCCATTAGATAAGAGATTGTATTTTTTTCTGTTGTTACTTGTGAGATGCAACAGGAATCCCAGCTGTTCATGGGATCTTACCCCACACTATCTCATAGCTCATGTGATTTACTCCGGAATACAAAGGGCTACAACAGCCATTACAGCACTCACCAGCATGGCATCGGGCAGAAAAAAGAGCGTAATGCCTTTTGTCTTTCTACCGGAGCTTGGTTTGAATGACGCACCAACTGAATGTTGTAAGTATGACCACTGATGACTCTTTTTTGGTTACATATGTTGTTGGTTTGTTTTTTTTTTTTTTAAGAACAGTTGTTGTTATCCAGTAAGGCTATTGTAAATATTTTTCTTAAATACCCTCAAGAGTCTAAAACAAAGAGTGGGAAACTAACAACCCATAGACAGGAATGGTTTCCAGCTTATTTTGTTGCAAAGTGTTGTCTGTAAGCTAAGAAAGCTTTCTAGCTTAAAATTTGCATTTCTTCCAAAAAAGAAAAAAAAATATACCTTCTCCTTCTATGGCTACAGCAGGACAACCTGCAGTGCTCCAGAAAGGTGTCTGGTTTTGCCCACAGCCTAACAGACTTCAAGGCAAGAAGGGATCGTTGTGATGTTCCTGCCTGAACTCATCCACGAGCCTTCACAGAGCCCTCCTCGCCCTAGCAGGCCCATCATCACTGGCCTTCAAGGTGCGCTGTCCTGTTTGAGCCATTTTTCTGAATTCTTGAGTGCAATATTTATTTATTTATTTATAAGTGCAATATTTATTCCACTTGATAGGGAAAGTAATTCTGTTTGTAATACAACATTTGCTAATGACTACAGAGTAGACACAGAGGCTTTGGTGTTTTGTGCATGTGTTTGGACAGTGAAAACGATGACACAGTTAACTTTAAATGCTAGAAACTACCAGAAGGCTTTTATTGAATAGGCAGCACGTACCAAAGATATGACACCCAGGTCTCTGTCTGCAGAAACTTTGTCTATAGCTCAGCTCTTTCCAGAGGAAAATACCACCAAGGCTCACTCAACAGGGAATTACTGGTAAGCTTCTTAGGTGCAAGCTCCGAGCCAAAATTAATCTTGGAGACAATGCGATCCAACCCTATTCAGCAGGAGACAGTTAAGCCCGAAGCAGTAGAACCCAACACCACTGAAAATGAGCTCTGATGGTCGGTACAACTGAAGGCAGCGGATGAATGGATGCTTACACAGAGCAGGTACTCCGCAAGAGCTGAACGTTCGGAAGATCAAGTTTACGTTGGGGCCCTCTGGCAAACACCAGAATCAGAGAGTGAAAAACAAACAAATATTGTTATGCCTTAGCAAACCTTATTAATTTCAGAAATTACAACCTCTGAAACCAATGCCAACAATTAGGAATCAGAGATTGTCCTTTGGTTGTCATCTTAAAAGCTCAAAGAGGACTATATCTACAGACCTGAAAGAAGATAATTGTTGGTTAGACTTCTGTTTGTGACCATCAGAAATGTTACCTTAATTTGGCCTTAATGACCTATAATCTCTTTTAGCATATGGCTTTTAGAATCGTTATTATTCAGCTTGATCTATGGCTATAATGGAGCAGAACAGAACTGTGGGTATAATTAAAATAAGTTCCTGTAAAAGTGGAATATGTAGTACATCGCTAATGTGTAAATGACTAAATAACTTAATTAGGTGAAATGAAGTGCACTTATAAGCACAGATGCTTAAGCCGAATCATGATAATGTTGTGTGTGTGAATATATTTTTTTTTAAATATGTTTATAACCCAAACAGTAGGACAAGGAAATACAAAGTGTACACTAGTTATAAGGATGGCAACGAATTTTTTAAAGGGAAGTTTTCGTTACAAATTAATGTGAAGCTGGTAGAGAAAAATCATTTTTAAATCACTTCAAAACGCTGAAAGGAAACAACATTTCAATAGGCTGTTCCAATCCCTGCAAACATCTTCTCCCAGCAAAATCTCAAGCTGAGTATGAGAGAAAATTATTCTTCTGGGCAAGCCTAAAAGAATAAATAAATAAATGGAGCCCTCCTTTTCCAAGCCCACCTATTCATATCATGCCTTTCCATGCCTGTACCTATTTCCTTCATTAGCATGAGTATGTAGGGCAATGAAATGTATAAATCTGCAGAATATAAGCAGACAAAGAGCCCAATCCTTCTCATAGGAAAGTCGGCAGGAAAATTCCCATTGCTTTCAATATCCGAAAGACCGGGTTCCAACTCGGGGAAAAGCACATAAAGTGCACTTGACAATTCAAAACATGGGACTGATCTTGACAGTCTTCCATCTGAGACTGTCAAACTGAATATGAGAAGCTCTAAAAATCACTTACAGCACTTTTATTCATCGATTCATCCATATTCATTCTTCCTCTATCACTGAATCCTTACTGTAGGTGAATGTAACATAACCATGAGCATGATGAGATGAATAAGACAAATTATTGAATGGGTGCTTGAAGGAGGCTTCAGCCAAACAAGCAACCAGGAAATGTGTACTTTAATTTTACAATGAAAGACAAAAAGGAAGGGTACAAGGCAGTACCTTCACAAGTACCTACGAAGCTGTAGCATGTCTTCTTCCCCGAACGCAACGATTCTCCTCGCTGCCCTCACTAAAACATTTTAGACTTTATCCTATTAGTTTCCTCACAGAACACAAGATCCTCAGACAGCACAGAATGGCACAACTTGGTGGGTATTTGGAGAGTTACGCTGATTTATTCCAGTTGTGGATCTGACAGATTATATAAATCCACCACCACTTCCTTCCACATGGTATCTATTATTTTTTATTACTCAAAAGAAAGTCAAGGTTACCAAGTCGCAGTGCCCAGATAACATTTTCCCATCAGTTAACCTTCTCATATTTATTAATTAGCTGTCTCTAATGAGAAAGAGAAGTGCGATATTTGCAGTATTTCTGAGTGAGCCAGACACAAGAAGTGTGAATACCCACCAGAAAAACTGTTTGAGCGCAGTTCATAAATCCAGCATTAGACAGTAAGCAGCCAGAATTTTTGATGATTCTCTATAAGGAACTTTTCCAGTTTCACCGATCAGTAAATGAGATGTTCTTCCTTGAAGTCCTCTCAGGAAACTGATTAAATTAAAAAAGATCAAAACCCTTTTCAAGTTGAAAATAATTTGAAAGTGCTACAACGAATGCAGGAGAGCAAAATAGCTCTTGTATGTAAGCAAACCCATTTTAAGGCAAAATTTGGACTGAGTCAAAAGTCTCAGAATAACTATTTGGAATCTGTTGCTATTAGTCACCAAGTTGGAATAAAATCAAAAGATGCTAATAATGGAGACGTGCATTCATGACTGCATAGACACCCTGCCACTCGGAAGGAGGCATTTTATAGGACGCGCTGTTAAGAATGAGATGAAATGGCAACGCAGAGAAAATTTCCTCTCTTAAGGTACAAAGGAGAATTGTACCTCGCAGGAAGGGGAGAGGAGGTGTTTCCCTCTCCCGGGAAGCGTCACCCTCAGAAGAGGCTCCATTTCACATCTCCTCCTTGGGAGCCAACTGAAATCAATTAACTCTGCAACTGGAACCAATTAACCCTCTAAAAAGCACAACACCAAACACAGTGGCAGTCTTTAATAAATGTAATAAATACATAAATAACAACATAAAACGCTGCAGTGAGAGAACAGTTTTCCAGTCTATGCGATGTGGGCTCTTGATTCTTCAGAGACATAAGAATGAAGGATTTTGTGTTCTAAAAAACCAAAAATTAAAAAAAAAAAAAAGGATTCAAGTAGACCCAGGGGACCTTTAAGATGGGATTCATCTCATTTAACTTCAGCCATCTAAAAAGCAGGCATCTAGTCACCGAGCTGTCTTTACAATCAGTATGAAGAGACGGGTACCTTGAAAGAGCCATCTTAAACGCTTATCTTAAAAAGGGATAAGCCTCCCTATCTCTTTACAGACACCTATCTCTCTCTGCCGACATCGGAGGCACCTAGATGATTACGTTCGATTAAGATGCCAGTCTTTGACAAAAGTCACAGTAGGCAAGATGGGTGCCATCTGTGAACACGCAAGCAAGCGAGCAGCCCCGTCCTTCCCTCTCACAGCACTCCCCTCGCTCGCGTTCGGGAATTCTCCCATCAGCACCAACGAGAGACCAGGAAGAGTGCTATTTCTGAAATACATTTTTTATTGCTATGTCTGTTATTTTTTCAATCCATGTCTGTTATTTTTTCAATTCCCTTCAATTTTTGTTCAGCATTGTTATTTTTCAAACTGACTTCTGATAAACACAACAGACAAATTTGAAAATGTTCTACAGATTATCCATTTTCATTTTTGCTCTTAATTTCCTGTTGAACTAGGTCTTTCAGACAGCAATGGACAGGGAAGAGGCTTAAACAGAAGAATGTGATTGTACAAATATTAGCAAAATGGCAGCGCGACTCCGGAGAGCGCACAGCGCTTGCGACCCCTCGCAAGGGCGCTGCAAAGCGCCGGTCAGCGCAAGGGGTTTCATCCCACCCCTGCGGAGCCCACCAGAAGTTTATTTTTTCCAGCAGTGGGGATAGGAGTGAGCTGAATAAGAGGAAACAACTTTATATTAAAAAGAATAAAGCTGCTTCTTTTATAATCCTGCACTTTCTATTTAAGCTCTTTCTATTTTGGATTAAGAAAATAACAGCTCTCCATTAGGCGTGGCATTAGGCATTGCCCTGTTTACAAACACATCACAATTTTGCCCAATGGCAGAGCCAGGGGATTTTTTTTCTTTTTTTTTTTACACTTAAGAATATGTTAAAAAACAGTTAGATATACATTTGTTAAAGTTTCGAATATCATACTTTTAGTATTACAAATCTCCTGACCTCCTTGTAGTCAGATACTACGGGTTCAACGGCCACGAGACACTTGGGCACTTACAGGCAGCGGGACTCCAGAAGCACAAAAATGCAAATACTAACCACCTGATATGTTTTCTGGTGAAGTTTTGGCTTACAGTGTTTTCAGGTCCTTCCTCCATTCCTATTCCTTCACTCCGAAATTTTAAATAGATAACCTCTTCTGCAGCCTAAGCAAGGAAACATTGCAATGAAAGGGGACAGTTTTGAATCAAGGGCTGGAGTCACTGTACTAGTCCGATCCAGACGGCCATGCGGTCCAGCGGTGGTTTTTTGCTGGACGCAGGAGAATCCTTATTTTTGGAAGGTGTTTCACCACCGCCCCACATCACACTCACAGTGCAATGGCAGAGCTCTCTACCCTGGATCTGCACTGCAAAAAGACTAAACCTTGCCCCACAGTGTTCGGATAATGAAGGTTTAATGAACTGCAGTGTTTTTCCTGTCCTGCAGAGCTTGCATTCACAAGTCCGAGGAAAGAATAAAAACAACTCAGTAAAGGGGAAGAAATAGAGAAAATGAGATGACAAACATCTGGACAAGCTGGGAGCCATGTAAAGGTAAGAAGCGACCGTGCTGCTGATCCGATACTACTGAAATAACCTGGATTCAACTGAGTTCTCAACAGATGCTCAAAAAGAAGTAAAACGTGGGTCATCATATATAATTTTTTTTTTTTTAATTTGACAACGCTCTTGTGCTTCAGCTAAACTGGGTTTGTGGTTAAAAAGAAAGTGACAATTTACTGCCAATAATTTTACTGTTAAGGATTTACGTCCCAGCCAGGGAACCAGCACTGCCCTGGAAAGGGGGCATCTCCCGACCAAGGCACGCGATGGAGAGCCTGTGTGCTGACGAAAGCTGTCCTGAGCTGCGCGTTTACTTTCTGATAATTGGTAATTTTGCCATGTTAACTTCCTAATTAGATATCAACACATTTTCAGTATCTGTTGTACACTTCAGTCACAGGCAGGGAGATGTGAAGAAGCATCAGCATTTCACACTGACCAAACCGCTTAATCAAATCTTGACATGAGCATGAACCTGAAGCACTCTCACCACTACACTGCCAGTAGTGCCAATTAACCGCTTCAGTTTTAAAAGGCAGAGATAAAAGAAAAAAAAAATATGGAATATAAATGAGAAAATTAGGAGAGGGAAAAAGACAATGTCCATTAGTTAATAAGCTAGTTCATAAATTAAATGCTCTAATTTGTGGTGTTTACAAAATATCTAATTTTAGGACCATGAATTTTCCTCTGTTTATACAACAAGACACAGTGTTTCCTAAGTAAGTAAATCTTTCCAAAGAGTATAAAATCAACAAAGTGATTAGACACAGAAAGCAAAAGTTAAGCAATGCATTTGCTAACAACTCTGATCCTGCAGAATAAAGCATTATCTAGTCTCTAATCAGGACTTAACACATTATTTTTCCCGAAGGACTGTAACGGACAAAATTCTGTTAAATAAAGTTGGCTTAGGAAAGCCCAGATTAGCACAAAGAACACAAGTGGTCCCGAACAATACCAGTTTAAGGCAAACCAGAACCAACTGCTCTGGCAACAGAGAGCAACTAGTAGCTGACGCTAGTTAGTCACAGCACGGGAAGATCAGTCTGTAAGGTCTGACCAGAGACGCTGCATCAGTGGTACAGGAGCAAAAAGAAAGCGTGCCTGAAAGGTTACAGTCACATCAGGAATCACAGAACATGTCATTTATTTGTATTTAAAAGATCAGCAAAAAGTTTCCAAATCTTTGCTTCCATTTCTCCTTCAACCCTCCGCCACAAACATGCAGATACTACTGAGAAAGTATCCTAGGTCTGAAAAATAAAATAACGTTTCCGAGTCAGATGAAGTCCTATCACAGAACTTGGTGCTATTTCCCATGGGGAGGGCATTCACAACTTTGGGTTGCCTACACAGCATTCAGTGCAAAGGAGCAGATTTCCGAAAGGCTACGTCAGAACGCTTGTCTAAATTTCAGGCAGATGTGATTTACGCTATATGAAATGCTGTGTGAACGAGGTTTTGCAGCGCTGTTAAGTCTTGAGAGCCCAAATCATCTCCCCTGTGCGCAGCCCAAGCAAAACAGTTAATCCTGGAGAAGCAGGAGGGGCAAAGAGCCGGGGTCCTCCCGCACACACGGCAGCGTGAGCTCCGGGGCGAGCCCAGGACTTGCTGCGATGGTCTCACGGCTGCAAAACTTCATCAAGCTATTAGGCCACTTTCTTGCCTTTCAGGAGGTCTGCTGGCGAATCTGCCTTATCACGAGCGCAGCAGTCTCATCCCTGCCCTTCCCTCAAAAGCTCTGCAGCATTTAAACAGTTACAAGGCCGAATGGACAGCAGTCATCTAAGGATAAGGAGCATTTATTCCTAACGCAACGCACCTCGAGCGGCACGGCACTAAATATTTACTCTGCATTTCAGGATCAGCTGCTATGTGTAGTCCCCATAATGAAGTATGCAGACCTGTAAGGAGCTAAAAATAATTTAATACTTATTTCTGTATTGTAACTGTACATGCAAGCTTCACTGCTGTCACCTCTCCCTTTAATGAGAATCCCCTTAAAAATGAGGAAACCTATGCTATTCCCTGCAGAGCTGCCAGCAGGGACGGACCGTGCTCACAGGTACTCCCACATCACGTTATTGCGGGAGAGTTCACCCAAACAGCCTTGTGGGACTGGCATTACAGAGACAGACGACGTCGCAGCCTCATCCCTGCATGTCTTTGTTTCTAAAATACTGAAGAAACTCTTTTGTGTAGTTTCATTAGACACCGAGATTTCAGCCTCTCCTCTGTCAGATCTCGCGGTCATTTCAAATCGGAACTGCGCCCACGGAACAGCGTCGGATCTGCATAAAGAGACCGGCAAGAGTCGCAGGGAGGAGCACTGCACGTCGTGTTAGAGTTTGGGGGATTTATTTGGGTTTGGTGTATTTGCAGAACAACTTGCTTCCAGGCTGAAAGTTTATATGCCAGCCTTCAGCAGAGTTCAAACGCTCAGAGCCAAGTCACAAACTTATCAGAAAGGTTTGTAATGGAAATGCTGACAGACCCTTAAGTCTAGTGGCACTGGCAGGTGCTCCCACAATACAAGAACATAATTCAATCAAGCTTTTGGCTGACGTCACGAAGCACAAAACAACTCAAATGCTTTATGAACAGTACCAGAACCCCTGAGATTCAATTACGGTCTTGATATTCGATCAGGAGTCATACTTAGCTGTTTTTAATATAACAAAATCTTTGTACCAGTTATTTATCAAATAGGTCGATCGTATTTAAATGTACAGTCAGAGGAAAAAGTGCATCGTGCCACGTTAACCTGACAATCCCAAATCTTCAGGAACAAGACAGGCTTTTATTCAAGAAAAACAGCACCAGGAGAGAGTCTAATTTTTATATACTACAGAACAAAAAGAACTGAATCCCTATTTTCTCAGGGATTACACACATGCCTAAGAATTAAATCAGTGATTTCATTTTTTTTCCATCTTTGGACCCCTAAAATTATCCCAGCAGAGGTACCGATTGCTGCATAGTGAATGTAATATGCAATAGGCTTGTTATTTTGTTTGTTTATTTTTAAATAAACTTTGCTGGAACCCACAGAAATAGCCCACGGGCCTGAAAGGATCTGCTGTAACAATACGAATCCAAAGGGAAAATCTCCCGTTGGAAGCCTCCCTGGCCATGCACCCTTATGAACGAAGCACCATCCAGGGAAGAGCCCCTTCTGCAGCAGGCCTGCGAAGATCACCTTCTGCGGCTTGCCGTACACACACGCGATGAAGCAGGGTGCCGCAGACACACGCACATAGGACGAAGCAGGGTGCCAAGGGCAGCACTGGCCACGGGAAGCGTGTGAAAGGGCAGGAAGGGCCGGAGCTGCTGGGAAGGCTGCCGGCAGCGTGCCGGCTCGCAGGCAGCGGCTGACAGCCTGCCACTGCTCACAGAGCCCCAAGCAAGAGCGACTTCGCCTCTCCCAGCAGCCGGAGAGCACGAGAGCCTCGGCTACTCTGCCCCCGCCTCGGCACAACGCGGGCGCCCGTGGCAGGGCCGGCGGCGGCCCTTTCTGCGGTAGCGACTTAGGCGCTGACGCAGATTTCGAGTAAAACCCCGAGCGAAGGAAATGAAGCCCAGATGCCAGGCCCACAGAAGCCAGCTGAAAACGTGAGCAGGCTTTCGGCGAGGAGAGGACCAAGCGGCTACTGAACACGCAAGTGCAGCGCCCGGCATCGCTCCCCGGTACCCCGCTGAGACAGCGGAGCAGAAGGCACCGCCAAGTGCCAGCTACATCATCATCTTAACCTCGGAAGCCTTTTCACCAGGTGAAAAGAAAATCATTATATTCAACAGATCAAGTCTTAGGGGATTAGACAAATTCCGCAAGAGTACTCTGCAAATACAGCAGTGCGTGTGAAGCGTTGTTTCCAAAATAGATCCATACCCAGCACGAACAACAATAGATTGCAGCTACGTATTGTCATTACTACCAATAGTAGTCTTGAAAGACATCGTCAAACAGTGACTGTCACAATAGCTCTCACACGAACAATGCTGTTGCTGCACCTTCGCATCAAATACTTTCTCACTGCTCTGAAATCCAACAAGATAAACCCATTTTTAAATACACCTGGTTGTTTGATATGCAGATCAACTGCACTAGTGTTTACCTTGGCAGAAAGAGTAAATATGCCAACCCTTCTCAACACTTTTCCTGTTTCTGTAAGTTTGCTAAGAAAAGAAATTACACAACGGTCTTTGAAAACATTAGAAAAATTATCTAAGAATTTGGTCATTGCCACCCCTCTGCTTTGCCAAGAAGCTCTAGGCAGAAAGCTTTCACTGCCAACAGGTTAAAGAAGAAAATTTAGCAGGCTACATTTTAATCCATGTTACAAGACCACAGACTTGTGCCCAAGCACAAACCCCAAAGTCACAGGTCTGAAAACCTTTGAAGGGCACAAATGGTAAGAGGCAGATTTCGGCGTTGGGGCTAGATCCTGCGAGGCACAGGACACCTCCCAGATGACAAAAGAAGTGGAGGCCCCTCAACATCTCATTGCCTCAGACTGACAGGCAGCATCAGCTGCGTAAAGTCAGATGAGGAAATTTGGTAGCGACTTTTACTTAGCAGTTAATAGTACAGAATAAATAACACCAAATTAAATTATTCAAGGGACTCGTTTTAACTGTTGTTATTCCTCCTGTCTTCCGAGGTGCAAGAGGAACTCTACGGACTACCCACAGACACTGGCAGATGGTACATACTATTACATGTATATTAATTTTATATGCCTACATCTTCAGCAAGACATGTAAAATGCTCCCAGGCTATGCCAGCTCTTCTCTCTGATGACCACACAGTGAGCTTACTTGAACTAGAAATTTGGCCGAGCAATGACAGTGAGGGATCGGCCTCACCTAGCCTTTGACAGCCAGATCACAGCAAGCTACGCCTCGGCAAATCGCTAGGTCCTTCGGTAGAGAACAGGCATCGCCAGAAAACCATCCCCGGCGCTGATCTGAAATGCCCTGGGGCAATCTCTCCTCCGCCAGCTATGAGGAGCCCTAGGAGACGTAGGCACCTGACTTTCGTAAGGCTGCATTTCATGAGCTTCAAAACAATAGGCTGCCTCCGAGTCAGGACGTAAAAAAATAATTTCCACTTCTTGAAACATAATTTCTATCCCTTTTTAGTTCTGCTTTGATTATGTCAGCCGCCCTGGTATCATTTATCTGGGAAAATTTTGGTAAAAGATCTTTAAACCATTACAAACACTTACCCTGTTCCTTATTAAACAATTGCAGATCTGTTATCTTGGCTTATGGGAACTGATCTAAGTAACATCATGGTATCAAACACTGAAAACCACAGGCCTGGGGCCACCGGGGCTCTACTCTTTTTCTGGGCCTTGCAAAGGCACAAATTTCCAGATACAAAATGTAGTTTACCATTAGAAGTAAATGTTTGATCTGTAAAGCTTACAAAATGACTTTGTTTATCATAGCAGATAAAAAAAAAAAAGGAATAATTTTAAACTCAAAACAAAACTGTTTATATGACAGCTTTTAGTGCTCCATGATTCTGTGCATTTAAGAGAGATTCAAGCAATTAACAGCATAAACTTTCATTACATAGTTCTATTATACATGTTTATGTGACTTAGTTGTTCATCTGTTATTTAAGTGATTTCCTCATTACAATAGTGTGGTAAAGATATTTGCTGATCTTGTCAAAAAATGTCAAGCAGTTCATTCGCAACATTCCCTGGATCCTAAAGCGTGTGCTTAAATCCTTTTACTTACTAGGTAAGTAAAATATCGAAGCAATTCCTAAATTCAGTAATGGTATAAATCATGGGGGGAGAATAAATTAAATCACATGCTCTTTCTGCAGTAGCCAAAAAATAAGTGTAAGTGGTGAAAGATTAAAATTTGTGTAACCTGGTGTTCACGAGATGCACAGGCTGAAAATTATTTGTGCCTATTTAATGTTTCTTGGGAATTCAGTCAATGGAAGCTGCATTTGCCTCTGACAAAAATCAATATGAATTTGGGAGTGGCACGAGTACAAATCTAATGGGAAGAAGCCAAATTGTACCTCACGCTCCCAAATGCCTTTTTTTCCTGCATCCCTTACTGAACACGTTAGACAAGCTTTGTACTCCTACTTAATTCCAAGTCAGACCTAAGTTCACTGGTTTAACAGATACACGTTGTTCACAGATACCTCGTATCCACCGAATAATCTAAAACGTTATTTCTGTTACTGCTAAATTTGGCAGTGGCAGGCACAAACATCTCCTCCAAGTGACATTTGGCTGGATCTGGCCCCCAAGCATTTCAGTCTCTCAGACAGCTAATGCGTATGTTTTTGAATTATTAAATATATTCAGGAGTCTTGACAAGGTAGACATGCAATGATTATGACAAAAAGTATTAAAAAAAAAAAGCTACAGTATCCAACAGGCATGACTGAACTGTTTCAGATACAATTTGCTCAGATCAGATTCAATGCAACCTTTCTGAAGAGTATTTGTTTAGACCCTCTTTCATTTAATAAGGCTAGTTTTCTTCCAACATCAGAAATCAAGGGGATTCATGTCTTTTTTTTTTCTTTCTTTCTTTTTTTTTTTTTTTTTTTAATTATGAGGATAGGACCTTAGCTTCCAGATTTAAATCTACGTGAGTGATCGTAGGTGGCTGTGTCTCTGGAACGTCCTCTGCAGGATACACTCAGTTTGCCACTGCAAGCAAGATACAAACTCAGAAGTAACCTCTCTTCTTTGTAACTAAATATTTAGCTCCTCCAAGTACGCACTACAGTGTCTCAGGCCAATTCAAATACCATAGCGTGGGTCTTTCTCTGCCCCCACAGTACTCTCTTGAACAGGACTCGGAGGGGAGGAGGATCGAAGGCTTCACAAGTAAACATAGCTGGAAGGATGGGAGGTAACTAGCATTCTTCTTCTTCTTAATCATAATTACGAAACATTAGGGACGAAAAATATGGAAGCAGTTGCCTTTGTGTATCTACGTAGCTAAAGCCTCAAGTATTTTTCAGCACGCAAAACAAGAGGAGTATTCCAGGGCGCAGCCAGGGGCCAGCAGCAGCAGAGCCGGACCGGGCGAGGGGCCGGAGGGTCTGGGGCTCGGAGGTGCCGTGCCCTGCGCACCGGCGCGCTGGAGACCTGGAATGGCGCCTGGCAAACGGGGGAACGTGGTGCAACACGCAAGCAAAGCCAACACCCAAATTCAATCATAATTTTCGGTGTTTTCTGACATACACCATCACAGATGTGGACTACCCCTCAGAGCCACCTATGGCATTGCAATAGCTATGTACCTACTACACTTCTTTTCCTTCATTATTAAAAGTACTTTTCTGATCCATATGTTTAAAATTTCTCTCCTTTTTTTTTTTTTTTTTCCCCCCTTCTGAGTAGCAATTCTGCATTATAACCCCCAAAATAAATCAAAGTCTTCCAAAATCCTCCCTGGTAAAGGGCGTATTCTTCCCCAGCGCACACACGCATTATTCCTACAGACACTCATCGGGACCTGTGCACGCATCCTGAGGTGTGCCTAACCTGAGCAGCTACCAAAACGTTCTCAAGATAAAGACTGTATTTAATTCAGTTTTTCTGACGATCCACCAATAATAGCAAAATTATGCACCTTTCCCAGAAGGCCACACTCCAAAAATGAACTGTACTTAAAAAACTGTATTTGGTTATAATTTACTCACAGACACATCCAAAGTAAAAAAAAAGGACTTCAAAACCAAGCTGAATTTGTGGCTCCCTGGTTAAAGATGTATTAATCTGTAATCGCTGTTATTCTAATGCAGGACAAGCCCTAATCAAACTAATAGCAAAATTAAACGCAAGTCTTTAAATCCTTTAAACTGACTTTGCTTTATTCAGTGAAGTCTGTGCTAGCAAAGATTTTAGATTTTTTTTTTTTTTTTGTGCAACAGGAATGGCCAATCATAAGAATTCAGTTATTCTACTGCTACTCACACCCACACAATATTCAAACATATACATAGTGGGCAATCTATAACAGATGCTTGAAAACTTAGGTAAAATTAAATACTTAAAATAGAAGAAGCAGAAATTGAACATAATCAGGAAGATGTGGGCTTTGATTAACAGTTCGAAAACTGAACTACGCCAAATGTGACAGACCTAGCAAATTCTTTAGCACCACAATTGTTGAAAAACTGCTTCAAAACCCACTCCCAAAATTGAGCACCAGTGACCATTATCTTCCCCTTATTTTACAATGGCTCGCATGTAGATTATGACAAAAGCTTTTACTGCAGAAGCTAAAGTAAACTATTCAGAAAATTTTAGAAGATCCGGGAAAATTGATTTTATTTTGGCAACTGTCCTAAAAAAAAAGGGGGGGGGGGGGGGAGAAAAAAGAAAAACTCCACTTCATTCTAATGCATGTGTATTGTTCAATTTAAGTAACAGGTATTAAATCACTTTACAAATACAATATAAATTTGAGGTAACTCCAGGGGAGTTTTCTCAAAAATAATTTCAGTCTTCACCAATTCTCCCTGTTAAGGTCAGAGTCTCTAAACCAGCATGGCTGAATTGTTTTAGTGCTCTCTGCTGAACACCTGCAAACATCAAACAAAAACTCCTGGTCCTTTACTGGGTTGACAAAAGCCTTTCATGTGAAAAATGCTCCATGGGAATGTCACGGCTGTGGCTCAGGTTACATTCCTTTCTCCCTTGCAGCCCTCACCATTTCTTAACATGGTAAGAAGCCATGTTTGTGAAATTAAAGATTAAAAGGAAATGTGGCTTTACTTTATTTTCATTCACACATTACAAATCACAATAGAGCATCATATATTAGATGAGTAAAAAGCTGTTAAGATGACTTTAAGCATGAAATATTACCACACTTCCTAAAGCACAGTTATAGTTTCACTTCACTGCTTGGGATTACTTTTCTTTGGGGTCTTTTTTTTTTTTTTTTCTTTTTTCCCCTCCCCCCTATAAGAGAAGTTTCGGGTTAATGCAGAGGAATGACATCTGCGATTCCCCGTCTCAGTAAATATCATTTTTACAAGAGGACCATTAAGAGAAGGTCAGCTCAAACTTCAGCAGGGCATCTGTCCAGGAGGAGGAACAGGCTGCATTCGGATCGCTGAAATTCCGTATTATCAATATGCATAATTAGAATAATAAACTGTGTTCAAACGTTATTAACGGAGCTATCTTTAAGCCTTCCATACAGTTGTAGGAAACATCTCTCGAAGCAGTTGTCTGGGCGCTACCATATCAAATCTGAATTTCTCAAGTCCTGGCTCATTACACCACCGCACACCAAATACCCTTAAGAAGCGAGACTCTCACACACAGCTAGCTGGCCAGCAGCAATAGCCACGCTTCTCCTCCACGCAACTGGGTCCTCAGGCCACACACCCACCCTCCCACCGAGTCTCACTGCGGGGCAATTCACGGACACCTAGATTCTGACAACTTTTTTGAAATCACTGATCACCCGCTACAGACCTCCCCACCTAATAACCAAGCAACAGATACTCTCATAGCAAATTCCAACTGATTTTCCCTTAGGAGAGCGTACCCGGTGCTGCATGCCATTGTGCAAAGAACCCACCAACATACAGCACACGCTCCTTTATCAAGCAGGGAGCTTCACCCTCCACCATCAGAGACTGGGGTATTCAAGCATTCACGTGTCATTACAGTGGGGGAGAGTTCAGGTGTTATTTCAAATGGTCTGTATCTTAATATTACTAACTTACTTCTGCTCATTAAATTATGGGTACGTCTAAAACGACGCGTCAAAGTTACTTTAACGCTCTCAGATTTAGAGACAATAAAAAACCAGTATAACCCCTCGATCTCACTCACTGTTTAGGCTTGTTGTCCTGTGGTATCCCTCATCAAAACGACTTGGTAGATGAGGTTTACGATGCATTTATTAAAGACAACTGTCTAGTCAACTGCTGCTAGACCCAGCGTTAGTTGCTGCATTGGCTGGTGTATAAGCATGACAAATTGATTTGTCTGGCACAAACACTCTTCGCTTCTCTCCAGTGAAAATAAATATAGTGAATATTATGTATGCAGTTAGATCAGTTATTAAAATTATGTAATTCAGAGAAAGGCAAAAACTAGGATTAAAATCTTTAGCTTGTGAGATATAAGGCAAATTACGTTTGGGCAGTTATTCAAACCTAACAGTAAAATTCTCCAAGTCACTATATTCATAATATAACCAGCTTTGTGAAGATAAAACAAAACCACATTACTATTTTGAAAGGCTGACTAGAGTAAAATTCACAAAATGGGTGCTTAATAATGGTAGGCGGCATTTAATCTAGTATCTTAAAAATGTGCATTACAGACTACCTTCAAAGTAGGAAGTCCTTCTTTGGAAATAAAAAGTTAATTGACGTACTAGTGCATTTAATAAAAATGGCTATGCTGAATACACAGAAGAGGTTCCTTTAATTGAGTACAAACTGCAAATACCAGGCATGAAACCATATGCAATGACGTGTTTATATCCAGATATCCACTGGCAGTTTGCAGTGAAGACTTGTCCAAATTTACCATCTGATTTAGAACAGTACTCTGTGTATAACAATACTACGTACAGTGTGTTGGTATGTGTAATTGCCTGTGCTTTTAAAACACTGCAACCCTCTACCCGGAGACGAATTTGTGTCCTGTCCAAAACACCACATCCGCAAGGCAGGGAACCCTCTTAAAAGAACTTAATAGAAGAGTAAGGAAATTTCAAATGCTTAAGTGTCTTTGCTAGTTTTACTTCTAATTTGTCAGGCATATAAAAGCCTCTACATAAAACTTTAGTTGCCAGACAATTATTGTACACATGTGTTCTACCGCAAAGAGCTCCGATATTTCTTTTGTCATCGAACAGGACTCCTGTTTTTATGGAATGCAGAAGTTGCCCATATAGTAGTACTACCACAGCCAAATAAACAAACGTACAAACAAACAAATCCTCCAGGCAAATTTCAGGGAGTCTTCAAAAGCAGCCCAATATTTAGAAAGAAAATGCCCTCGTTTCCCCCAGGAAAAGAAACTAGCCTGAAGATCTTAATTCACCGAAAAATATTCCATCAGCAAACAGTCATCTCTAATACTAAAGAGTTCTTTTCCCGGAAGAGGTTGGTGTTTATACTCGGATCCTTGCTTATTTATTTATTTAATTTCAGCAGCCTTCAATTCTTCCTCACAAAATTAATTCTCACACAAGACGTTTTGATTATCATTTCTGACATACGAACGATAGCATCTGAAATTGTAAATAAAAATCTCCAATGCTCAATTTGAAAAAGATTTAAACTAGCTCACCTTCAACAATTACACGGAGGAGAAGTTTAGGGATTTTTTTTAAAAAATCAGAAATGCATGGAAATACCGTGAAAATGTCCCAGTCTTGTGGAAATAATAATAATAATAAATAATAGTAATAATAGCCAGCGCTTAGGAATAATTCCGCTCAAATCTGAATGAATCTGCTCCCCAGAAGAGATTAACACAACCACAACAAAGGTAATGCCTATGGATAAATAACTAACAACGTTTTAACTACAGAGGAAACAAAAATTTTACATACTTGAGCCAGTAAAATGTCCACTTGCCAAGGAAGTTGGTCCATTTTTCCCACTGCTCACAGGAGGTGAAAACATCTAAAAAAAACAAAGAGGCATTACTACTGGAAAACAAGAGATTCCCGAGTCCACCGTTAGTCAAAAGTTCCTTCCACATTCGCTGTGAGCGACGTTAACAGTTTGTCTACCACGAAACATCATCCCCCACAGACCTGCAAACGAGTCAATATTTCTTACGGCCCCCACCAGCCCCTCACCACCATCATCACGTTTTTATTAGGCTCATTAGCTCCCCAAACAATATTCGCTTCCCGAAGAGTTTGAGCAATCCCAGTCCCCAGCAGCGTTATCCAGGCTGGGAAGCGGGGCTCGCTCCCCTCTCCAACTCTCACGCTGACAAAGGCGAAAAAAGTTTTTTTTGTTGAAACCTTGGCCATAAATGTAGCAATGTCCATTTCCATCCCGCTTTAGGATTTGCCTGTCATATGTGAACCCAAATAATAATAATGCAAAGTGCCACCTGCCCTAAATTCTCATTTCGTCTCTAACACGAGAGCAATTTGAAGCAAGGCTCTCTCCCTCTCCCCCTCTCTCTCCCTCTCTCTCGCTCCCTCTCTCTCTCCCTAGCATTTATTTCGACCCTAATTGGTTTCTCTCTTCTTCGACGTGTCTAGTGGATAATACGCACCTTCCCTGAGTCAGAGCCTGCAAAAAGCGAAGGAACAAATGGAAAAAGTGCAACAAGCAAAGAGGGGGCTGCAAAGCTGCCTCAGGCTACGCTTCCTGGCCAAACTTCCCCAAGCCATTCCTCCAAAGCAAAGGCTGGAGCAGCAGCAGCAGCAGCAGCAGCAGCAGCAGCAGCAGCAGCAGCAGCAGCCTCCTTTCCCCGGGGGGGTCAGGGCTTTGCGGGCTGTTGCTGCTCTTTAGGAACATACATGCATCTCACAGCACAGGGATTCTCCCCTGAAATAAATAAATAACGGGACAGAGAGATACTCCGGACATATTGGGGGGAAGGGAGGGGATGGGGAGAGGAAGGAAGGGGCTGGGAGGGGGAGGGGGAGCCTGACAAAACTAGACAAGTGTACACGTCCGGATTAACGTTTGGCCTCCAAACCAGCCCGGCCAGCAGCAGCCCAAAGAGACAAAAAGTACTTTTTTTTTTTTTTTTTTAAAAAAAAAAGCACCATCTAGCTGGGGGGCTTCGGAAAAGATTGGAGCAGTTTTAATGACAGCAGAAGCCATATGAGATTTCAGTGAAAACTTTAAACTGAGACAGTCATGGATTTCTTTGCACTTTCCACGTGCCAAAAAATGAAACAAGGGAAGAACCGAAAATAGAATATAAGCAACTAATCGGCAATTAATTAGTTCATGTGCCCACAACGCTATAAAACATAAAGCACAATAAAAGTGCTAGATATTGTTATTAACTAATGATGAGAAATGTTCCGTTTTAGGGGCGTCTCTTTTTGTACGAATTATTTCAGACATCCAAGACATTAAAATAAGCTGTGAACGCGATTGCATCTCCCATCACATACAATAAGAAATAATAAAAAGACTCTAATTTTTGTTTTTCTTTTTTTTTTTTAAATGCAAAAAGATATTTACCATGGTTCTAGCTGCTGATTAAAAATTGCCCAATGTACTTAGATCACAGTTTTGTTTTGGTTTTGTTGGTTTGCTTTTTTTTGTTTGTTTTTTTTTTTTTAGTTTAACAGATCAGCTAGAAGATATTTTTTTTTTTTACAGCTGTTGTTAATTTCCACCGTTGTTTCTTACCGCACTGAAATCCAGTAAATCACTCAGTTCTTTGTCCGTCCCTAAGGCAGCCATTCGCTGTTGGTGATGCATTTTAGCAAAATCACACAAACCTAGAAACATGGAAATAACCGCAATCAGAAACCCAGTCCCGAGCCTTGCAGGAAACACAATCGGATTTTTCAGGGGGGTGGGGGTCGGGGGGTGGGTAGTTGAGAAGAAGGGAGGGAAAAAAGATGGAGGGGCAGCAAAAACAACAACAACAAAAAAAAAAAAAAGCGAGGTTGTATTTCCAAAGAGGCGATCGAAACCCGGTAACATCCACTCTAAACCCAAATCCGGAGGAGAAAAAAAAAGAAAAAGCCTCGCTCCCGGAGCATCATTTATGCAACAGGAGGTTCAGCGAGGAATGAATGAGGATCCCGGAGAAGAAACTACAGCCATCCGCTCCCAACTTTTTCCCTTCTCCTTCTTCCACGCAAAGTAGCGTTTAGAGGCAGAAACGGCAAATAGCGATAACAGCAATGGAGGGGGGGGGGGGGGACACGGGAGGGGGGGGGGGGGGAAAGATGCAAAGTCGCAGGCTACGGCGGCGCCGGTGCGGAGGGACGCGGGGCGGGGGCGGCGGGGCCAATTAGCCCCGATTCCTAATGGGGGGGGGGGGGGGGGGTGGTAATAACACCGACCCGGGAGCGGGGCCCGAGCCTGTGCGGAGTCATCGGCTCCCTCCGAGCGCCCGGGGGAGGGGAGGGAGACGGGAAGGAGGGAGGGGAGGGAGGGAGGGGAGGGAAGGGGCGCGGAGCCCCGCGCAGCCCCGCCGAGCGCCGGCTCCGCGGCCGCCACCGCTGCCCACCGCTGCCCACCGCCGCCGCGCCGCCAGGCCGGGACCCGCCGGCCCCGCTCCCAGCGCCGGCCCGGCCCCGCCGAGCCCAGCCGAGCCGAGCCGAGCCGAGCCCAGCCGAGCCGAGCCGAGCCGCCCGGCCGAGCCGAGCCGAGCGGCGCCTGCCTACCCGCAGATCATGGAGCTGCAGCTCCCGGCCCGCCGCCTCCCGCCCGCGCCGCACTTTTGCAGGGATTATACTTTAAATTTTCCCCAGCTCGCGCACATACACATGGCAAAGCGAGTTTATACGAGGCTGCAAATACACGTGATGCGGAGACTTTGCCAAGAGGAACAATATTTCCCCCCCCCCTTCTATTATCCACTCCGTGTCGGTTTTTTTTTTATTATTATTATTATTATTCTGCTTTGTTTTGGTTCGGTTTGTGATTTCCCCCCCCACACACACACACAACCCCACCCCGTGCCTACAAGCTAAATTTCCAACCCGAGGTTTTTCGATTTACATTGCTGCAAACTTTGCAAAATCGGCCCTTTGATTCGCTTTACGCTCAAGTTTCTGGGGACGATGCCAGCGGCCCCCTCCCCCCTCAGCACGTTATACTTTTTATTTTACATTTTGCTATCGCAGGCCCGACGCGCTCCACAAAAAAAAAACTAGTTCGACTTCATTTTCCGGTAGGAAATAAAAGCCCCGAGTTACCACGCTTAGCGTCTGCACCTTAGTGTATATCTCGCACGTGTAATTACACCGGGTATATACAACGTATATTTCTACACGCGAGCAATTATGTGTGCACACACGCGGTGTACTTTCTATTTGCATTTACACACCGAATAACTTGCACCTCTTTTTAAATAATACATCGGGATCGACAATTTAAAAAAAAAAAAAAAAGAGAAAAAACACAGACAAGTTACTCTAACAGCAAATTGTAACTTTACCTTAAATGGCCACAAATATGTTCACAATATTCCAAGGGGGGGAAAAAAAAAGAATAAAAATGTAAAAAAAAAAAAAAAATTAAAAAAGAAAAAAGAGAGGAATCTTCTGCCAAAGTGCTTTATTATCTCACACGTGTGTGACCCTCCAAAACCACGGAAAAAGTACTGTAAGTGTCAGTCCTGCTCCGGGGTACTCCACAGCTTTACAGGCACCCTACACCTGGCTTTGTTGGGATTTGGGGTTCCCGACCACCAAACGCCCGCCACCAGCTCCCCCACCCCGCCAGCCGAGCCGCCAGCCAGCCAAAAAAAAAAAAAAAAAAAAAAAAAAAAGGCAAAAAGAAAGAAAAAAAAAAAAAAGGTCCGACAACTTTTCCCTCTATTGTTTTTACAAACACATGGTGACTGACACACTGCGAGCGCCGTGGCGGCTCGGGGACTTTCCCCTCTGTCCTTCCTTAAAAAAAAAAAAAGGCAAAACCCCCCGAGCGAGCGCGGAGCCGCCCGTCCCAAACTTGTTCCAAGTTTACAGCGCTCTCCTCCTCCTCCTCCTCACCACCACGGCCTCCCCCGCGGAGACGCGGATAATAGCATCTTTCCCGGGAAGACACATCGCCAGCCGCTCACATCCGGGCAATGCCCGCCGCCTTATAAGCGCCGCCGCCGCCGCCGCCGCCGCTCGCAGACAATGACGAGGGAGGGAGGGAGGCGGGCGGGACGCTGCGCCGCGCCGCGGGGCCACCAAGATGGAGGGGCCCGCCGCCCCCCGGCCGCGCCGAGCCGAGCCGAGCCGAGCCGTGCAGCGCAGCGCAGCGCCCGCCCCGGGGCTCGGCGGCAGCAGGCAGGCCGGCACCCGGCACCCTCCGCCGGGCCGGGGGGGCCCGCATCCCCCCCGCCCCGCTCCTGCGCAGGGACCTGAGCGGGGCTTTGCAGCCTCCTGCTGCTGCTGCTGCTGCTGGCGCTGCTGCTGCTGCCCTGGGCGCGGGGGGCGCGGGGGGCGCGGGGGGGCAAACAGAAGGGGAGCGCGCGCAAGCGGTTCCTGAGAACTGGAGTGCAGAAGTGAACGGGAAAGGGTGGAGGGAGCAAAAATGGGAAGGGTAAAGGCAGCAAAAGGAGGGGGGGCGGGGGGGGGAGTCAGTCCCTTTTTTTTTTTTTTTTTAAATATAATGAGAGAGCACCGTTCGGAGGGCACGCAGACGGCTCCTGAACGTTCAAGTGTGAATGGGAAAGGGTAAAGGGAGCAAAAGGGGGGGGGAGCCAGTCTGAATTTTTTTTTTTTAAATACAATAGGAGAGCACCATTCGGAGGGCGCACAAACGACTCCTCAACATTCAGGTGCAAAGTGAAAGGGTAAAGGGAGCAAAAATGGGAAAGGGAAAAGGGAGCAAGGGGGGGGGGGGGGTGTGTGTGTCAGTTTGACTTTTTTTTTTTTAAATATAATGGGAGCACACCACTCTGATGGTGCACAAGCGGTTCCTCAGAATTCAAGTGCAGAAGTGAACAGTAAACGGTGAAGGGAGCAAAAATGGGAAAGGGTAAAGGGAGCAAAAGGGGGGGGGGGGGGGGAGTCAGTCTGAATATTTTTTTTTAAATATACCGGGAGAGCACCATTCGGAGGGCACACAACTGGCTCCTGAACATTCAAGTGCAAAGTGAATGGTAAAGGGTAAAGGGAGCAAAAATGGGAAAGGGAAAAGGGAGCAAGGGGGGGTGGGGGTGGTGTCAGTTTGACTTTTTTTTTTTTAAATATAATGGGAGCACACCATTCTGATGGTGCGCAAGCAGTTCCTGAGAACTGGAGTGCAGAAGTGAACGGGAAAGGGTGGAGGGAGCAAAAATGGGAAGGGTAAAGGCAGCAAAAGGGGGAGAGGGGGGGGGAGTAGGGGAGTCCCATCTTTTTTTTTTAAATATACCGGGAGAGCACCATTCAGAGGGCACGCAAACAGCTCCTGAACGTTCAAGTGCAAAGTGAATGGGAAAGGGTAAAGGGAGCAAAAGGGGGGGTCGGGGGGGGGGAGTCGGTTGTGAATATTTTTTTTAAAATATAATGGGAGAGCACCATTCGGAGGGCATGCAAACAGCTCCTGAACGTTCAAGTGCAGAAGTGAATGGGAAAGAGTGAAGGGAGCAAAACAGGGGGGTCAATCTGATCATTTTTTTTAAATATAATGGGAGCACACCATTCTGATGGAGTGCAAATGGTTCCTGAAAAGTAAAGTGCAGCAGTGAATGGGAAAGGGAAAAGGGAGCAAAAAGGGAGGGGGGTGGTCAGTCTGATAATTTTTTTTTTAAATATAATGGGAGCACGCTGTTCTGATAGCATGCAAACAGTTCCTGAAAATTCAAGTGCAGAAGTGAGCGGGAAAGGGTAAAGGGAGCAAGAGGCTGGGGGGACACCAAAGGAAGGAGGCCGTGCAAGTGGGGGACAGGCAGCAGGGCCCAGGCCTGGGAGGGATTAGCAGAAATAACAAGTGGGGTGCTGCTCGGGGTGGCCGGGGCAGCAGAGCTGTGGACCCCGTTTCCCCCCGCAGCTTGCTCAGGGGTGCTGAGAGGCTCTGTGTAACAAACAAGGCACCTTCTGGCACCCACCTTACTCTGCTGGGCCTAGAGGTGACAGTGTAAACCGAAAAGCAGTAATAGAAAAGTAAAGGCACCGTAAATTCCCATCTTTCGGAACCGGAGGGTTCCACGCAGTGCTGTGGGAGCGGGGAGGGTGTCCTGGCCCGGAGCAGGGCTCCGGAGGGCCATCGAGGGTGGGTGCCATGGGGGAAGCGGCATGGCGAAGGCTGCCGTCCCTGGGGCCTCTTTGGGGGACACCACCCATGCAGACACCCGCCCCCCATAAAACTTTTAGCTTTCTAGATCCCAGGGCTTATTTTCATGGGTCGGTGTCATCCCCCAATCCCCTCCTGGACTGGTGTCTGCTTTTCCACAATGCCCCACGCGCGCACTGCGGGTTGCTCACAGATGCTGTCGGATAAGGACGCGCGGTCATTTGTACCCCACGGGGAGATGGGGAGAGAAAAGCAGAAAGGACTTTACAAAAGGGCCTTTTCAAAGTGCACGGAGCGCAGACATAGCGTGTAATACAGAAATACCTGATCGCTCGTAACTGAAAATGTCAGCAGGTCAGCACTGGGCCCCTTCAGCCGTGCTCCAGAATCATAGAATTATAGAATCATTTAGGTTGGAAAAGGCCTTTAAGAGCTGGCTTCCCCCTGACCACCAGGATATCGAGGTGGCGTGTCCCCCCACGTTGGTATGAACAAGGCCATCTTGCAGCGCGGCCTGAAAACCAAAGGAGAACAAGGGTGCTAAGATGGCTGCCTGGGAGGGGGGTGCCCCTGCTGACATGGAGGTTCTCCTGTGGCTGCGTTACACAGGTGTGAGCATACCTGGTCTAGACGAGGGGTGGACTCCCTGTGCGGCTGGAGGCTGGGTTTGTTCCTGGAGTCGGAACTGCCAATACCCCGCTCCAGTAGAGTCCTCCCTCAGGAGCTCCCAAAGCCACCAGCACCGCCATGTCTCATGCAAAGTAATGGTTCAGAGAGAGCACTCACCTGCTTCATGGCGCTGCTAGCTGGGCCGCCAGCCCTCATGGAAGTCAAGCTGGAGTCCCGAATAGCATCTCTGATGTCTTCTCCTGTTGCCAGCGGGTACTGAACACAGCGTGACGCTTGGTGCCTCCGCCGCCGACGCCATCACATGTTGCGTACGGGTCAAGGAGGCCCTTCTCTGTACCTCTTCCTTGAGCACGAGTTGCTGTAATTTTGCCTACTCATAGGCTACCGAGCACCCGTTTCAGGACAGCTTTGCAAAGCTGTTGTGCATCCTGCCGTAGGGAAGAAGAGCACAGATGTCCTCCCGGGAGGAGGTGGCACCCGCTGCCACGAGGGCTCCGTCTTCTGCCCTGGCTATGGTGTCTGGGAGAAGGGCCTTGTTCGCAGGCCCTGGCATGTGGTGTGAGAGTATATAAGATGGGTGACACTGTGGGACGTTGTGTATTCACAGAGCTGCAGTGGTCTCCGCAGGTGTAAGTCACCCAGACGATACAGGCACGCTAGCGTGCTTTAGGTGCCAGAAGAAGTCCAAAGCACGGATAATGCGCGCAGTCAGCATTTTGGCCTCAGGGGGCTGATGGGAACATTTAAGGGACAGCAAACGCAGTCAATGTTGCTTACTTTTAGCGTATTTGCTTCAGTTTGTCTTCAACAACTGCCTTGATGGCCTGAGTACCGAGTTCAGTGAGGCTCTGAGGCTGGAACTGTTCCTGAACAAAACCATTGAGGCCGCTGGGACCTGGGCTGCATATTTCCTGGCACTCCCTGCCGTGGGTGTTACTTTGAACGCCTTGTGGGTGAAGAGCAGATGTAGGAAAGCAGCAGGAGCAGCGTGCCCCGCGAGGGATGGCAAGCTGCGAGCTGTGGGCAGTCACAGGTGGGGCCCAGTCCCATGGCCCCAGTGCAAATGGTGGCACAGAGTCCCACAGCCCCAATGCAGGTGATGGGGCCCAGTCCCACGGCCCCAGTGCAGGTGATGGGGCCCAGCCCCACGGCCCCAGTGCAGGTGGTGGGGCCCAGTCCCACGGCCCCAGTGCAGGTGATGGGGCCCAGCCCCACGGCCCCAGTGCAGGTGGTGGGGCCCAGTCCCACGGCCCCAGTGCAGGTGATGGGGCCCAGCCCCATGGCCCCAGTGCAGGTGGTGGGGCCCAGTCCCATGGCCCCAGTGCAGGTGATGGGGCCCAGCCCCACGGCCCCAGTGCAGGTGATGGGGCCCAGTCCCACGGCCCCAGTGCAGGTGATGGGGCCCAGCCCCAACTGGGGCCCAGTCCCACGGCCCCAGTGCAGATGATGGGGCCCAGTCCCACGGCCCCAGTGCAGGTGATGGGGCCCAGTCCCACGGCCCCAGTGCAGGTGATGGGGCCCAGCCCCAACTGGGGCCCAGTCCCACGGCCCCAGTGCAGATGATGGGGCCCAGTCCCACGGCCCCAGTGCAGGTGATGGGGCCCAGCCCCACGGCCCCAGTGCAGGTGGTGGGGCCCAGCCCCATGGCCCCAGTGCAGGTGGTGGGGCCCAGTCCCATGGCCCCAGTGCAGGTGATGGGGCCCAGCCCCACGGCCCCAGTGCAGGTGGTGGGGCCCAGTCCCACGGCCCCAGTGCAGATGATGGCAATTCCCCTCCCAGGAAGTCTTGCAAGGGCCTGGGAGCTGCGAGGGATGGGCCACCCCCTGCCTCTGCTGTACCCCCAGAAGGCCTGGGCCAAAATGGAGCTCAGGGGCCGGGGGCAGGCCCGGGGGCGGCTTGGGGCGGCCAGCAAGGCCCAGGCCGCCGTCCCTGGGAGGGACACAAGCGGCTTTCAGAGGGCGAAAGGCTGCAAAGCCCCAGGAGCGAAGCGGCCCTGCCTGATGGCGACGCAAAGGTACCCAGTGCCCTCGTCCTCGGCCGGCAGGCTCTGGGGCATGGCAAGGGGCGCGGAACCAGGGCAGAGGGGAGATTTTGGTGGCGAGGGCTCCTCGCTGTACCCCAGAGCTGGGTGTCAGGGGCCGCAGCAGGCTGGTAGGGCTCAAAGCACAGCCATTTCCCTCTATTATTGAAGTTTTTTTATCTGTGAGTTATTATTCCCTTGGCACCAACAGTGGTCTTAGCGCTATACGTGGTACAAAGAAAAGACAGGGCCGGTGCCAAATTGCTTATTGTTTAAAATGCGGGATTTATTTTTTTTTTTCCCCTCAAAGTGAATCAATGCAGAGAAAACCAGAGGAAAAAAAGTAGCATGAGCCCCCAGAGGAGAGACAAGGCTTTATTTAATTATTTAACCCAGTAACGCATCCAGGATCTCCAGATACCACCGAAGAAATGAAGCGTTAGTAGATATTAGACTGGGAAAAAGAGGGCCCCGTGAGTCCTGGTTTGGACGGCGTTCATTCCCCACGTACGGAAAGGGAGAGGGGAGCGGGGGCTGCTGGCGGCGGGCCGTCACGGGGGTCCCGCAGACCCTCCCGTGGGATGGCTGTCCATTGGGCTTAGCTACTGCAGTGCAGCCCGTACCTCGTTTAAGCTCACTGCATTTCCTGGCCTGCTGCTGCTGCTCTTCATCATGATTATACCGGCCGTGTCATTTCAGTGTTTCAGAAGAAAGAAATTGTTAATGTAATAATTAGGGATGTAAATTACACCTGATTTGTGCCTGGCCTGTTCGGATATCAACCGTGTTTTAGTTCTGGATTAATCAAGTCCTAATTAAATCCATTTTTAATATTAGCAATAACTGAAGCATTGGTGGTATTAAAGTAATATAAAAATGCACTACTTTCAGGGAAAATAGAGGTAAATATAATTATTCACCTCACAACAGTGAAATATTAATAAACCACAAAATGTAAATTTACGGTGACACGTAAGACTTCACACATAGTAACACAAGTGAAGCTCGTTTCTGTAGCAAGACCTTGTCTTTCTGGAGTACACTAGGTTGGCAGACTGAAAATTAATGCAGAAGCTACGGTTAATAATGGGCTGTGGGGTTTTGTTTTTAAATTAAATAGGAAAAGGAATAACACAACTGCCGTACTGGCCCCAGTGTTATTTATTTTGCGATTTTAATCCACTGTATTTTATACTGTCCCCATATGTTCAGTTTTCAGTGCGCCACAGAATTTTCTACGGACAATTCACAAGTGCAGATGTTGCTGCGGACGGAGAGGGGCTGCTGGCAGTTGGGCCTTTTACCACCTCAGAAGACATGTGAAGCCATTTGGAACCACACCATGTTAGCGGAAGTGCTCTGTTAACATGGTAAGCGGTGTTACAAGTATGAGCACGAGACAAAAATTCACATCTTCAGGTTCCTGAACATATCCGTTAAACGTATGTCTCCAAAGAAATTTTTTCACCCTGTCTGTAGACTTTAATAGCAGGAGAGCAAAGTACTAGACTGCGTTTTGTTCCAGTTTGGAGCTATGATTGTGCCCTTTGTCATTCCTATAAAAATCCGTCAAAATGTGGGCTTATCATAAATCCGTAAAAAAGTTGAGCGTGCACATGTTCAGTGGATACTCTTTATGGATTTGCAGATAAACTCTTTGGAAATTTCATCAGACTGTTTTGAAAATAAATTGATTAATGTTATGAAGCGCTGTGTTGCTACAATAACTGATGCCACAGAAGAACCCATGCGGAAATTGCTAATTCTGGCGGCATGGCATGCACAGCCTGCATACCGTGCCATTAACGAGTCCTAGGGCCACGCACCAAATGACAGCGACAAAACAAGCGGCTGCATGGCACTTTGCGCAGTGAGCGCGATCCGCTCCATGCACGGGACCGTGCAGGGGCCCTCTGGAAAAAATGGCATGTGACGAAGTAATTAATGCCTGTGTCAAAAATGTGTGCTGAAGAAGCTGGCTGCAGCTACAGTGTTGATGCTCTCCTGTCCAACACTACAAGCGGTGCTGATGGAATGGCTGCCGCTGCCTGGCTCTCCGTGTCAGCATGTCTGGGAGAGGCTTCTTCTCCCAGGGCTTTCCTGGCCGTGCTCAGGCACAGGGCTCAGCGGGCCCCCCGCCAAGGCGGAGGGCGTGCAGCACCATCCTGCATCTCGCCCTGCGGCGGTACGTTTTCCCTCCCGGCAGGGCAGTGACTGCCCAGGAACAGGGGAGAAGAGGAGGAGCAAGTTCCTTGCGTGATGGCTCTGCACAAACAGATAAAAAGAGCCGTGTTGGGGCCAGGACAATAATTAAGACAGAGGTCTTTTCTGCGCTTTTTTTCTCATGAGTCATTTCTAAAGGAATGAGGTTGAAACCACAACATTATTGCCAATGACTCCTTCCATGGGTGTTGCCTTTCGTTGCTTGGATATGCTTTAAGCAATGCATAGTGAGAGGTAATTTTAAAAAACTGGGTATTTTTGGCACTGAATCGAGAACGTATCTGTGTTCTGCCCAGAGATAACACCTTGCAGTTGTTCCCCATCCCCTTCACTTACTTGCTATTTAAGACTGAAAACGGGCAGAGGACTGTAGGCCACACACATCTCTAAAATATTGCACTTCATTTTATTCATAATGGCGTTTCAGATATTGAGTGCTGAACCACCAGAATAGAAAAGCAAGTCAATAGTTGTCACAAGGTCAGAAGTAAGAAGATAAGACCTGATGAGTTTCTTTAAAATAGTCTAATGCCAGGACGCCCAGCCTGTGCTCTGTGAAGCTGCACTGTGTAGGAACTCACCACTTGTGTGTGACTATGCTGATAGTCCATGGAAGTGTCCGCGGGCTAGCAGTAGTAAATTTAGGGACCGTTCACCAAAAAAAGTCCAGGTATTGCAGAGCAGCAATATGTGGTACAGGAAAAACCTTAGAAGTGTTTGTTCCAGACAGAGATGGTAGTGGCATGTATTTTTAGGCTATGTAACACACGTGTGTGAAAATGTTACTGCTGGGTTTTTGGGGGAGAAAGTCTGACACCCTCAATGTTTGAGATATGTCAGGATTCAGGTTGGGTGAATTATAAACTGGTAAAAATTGTTATTCTTTCACTTGCAGCTTCTTAAACACACAAGAATATTCTCTGTGCCTAGGGCCACCCTGCCCTCAGAGCCAGGGAGCGGAGCCTCAGCTCAGAGACCACGGGCAGTTGATGGAGCGTAGTGGAGGACCAAGTTAGTCTCCTCAGCTGTGCCTCAGAGCCACACCATCCAAACCCTCTTGGCACCCCATGAGGTAGGAACTTGCTCAACACCAAACTGGGGGTGGGAATGAAAAAAAAAAAAAGGCTTATGAAAGGCTTCCAGACCTACCCAATGGTACCGGTATGCGTCCTCACATCTGTGACGGCACACCCTTGAGAAGAGGTAGAGACAACTGAGACGACTAGGTTGGGCCAAGATAGTCTAATTATTTTTCCTCTTGCTAATCTTGTAGGTTAAAGAGATGTGATCCAGAGCTGCCATGTTAGTTTTCATGATGAAGCAGGGGTGGAACAAAGTTGAACTTAATAAATTGTATAGAATAAACCCCTGAGCCACTGAACTGGTTGCTGCTCCCCTCCCCCCCCAAAAGTGGAAAAATGAAGCACAAAAAAAGCTTATCGTTTCCATGTGACCTCTAATACATCCCTTTGCGCTTCCTTGTTATATTCTGCCTCGTTCAGGAAACAAGGCAAAAAACAAAGGGGCAGAACTATGGTTGAAGTACTTGACTTTGCAACATCAGTAACTATTTTTATGGCTTAATTATATAGTTAAATATATTTTTTTCTATAGTTTGTAGTTTATTTTATAGTTACAGACATTTTTAAGTCTCCTCTGCATCATGAGTATGTAAGGGCTAAGTCACATTTGCAAGGAACCTTGAATCGGTAGTACATTCTGTAAATGGTAAATATTTTTAGTAGTTAAATCCCATAGTCATTGGGTCAAAATTCTCATTAGAACTAAATTCTCATTAGAATGAATGGGAGTTTAAGTAAGGACTGAAAATTTTCACCATGGTAAAACTTCTGGCGAAAAAGGAAGAGGAACCAAGAAATTTCCTAAGAAGAATCAAAACCCTTGCTGCAAACTTTAGTGGCAGAAGTCGGAGGGGCTGAACTGGAGGAAGAAATTTGGCCTTTGCAGATCAAAATGCTTTTCCTGATGTCTTCAGGAGTGTTTGGAGTGTCCTATCCCCTGTCCTTTTGTCACAACAGCTGCCCTCTTCAAAAATGCCTGTTTCAACAGAAGACGCTGTCAGCAGCAAGGCTTTCCTAGACGTGAGGGTGGGACTGCATGACATGTCCTGAGGGATGTGTCCAAGTCCTAGGAGATGTCTGGTTAAAAAATTGTGAATTTTTTACTGCCGACTTTGATGGGATTAAATAGGTCTTAAAACAACTAAAATCTTCTCTGGAGCTCAGCTGAAAAGCCTGTGAGCCAATGAGAAAAGCACACGGTCCTCGGGAGAGCAAGGACATGCCACTTCCATCACCTGTACCTCTGGCACTTCGTTTTAAGCTTTGTGACTCTTCAGCACTCTACAGTTGACATTTCTTTGTCAGCTTTTTCCCTTAATATTATTCTGCTCTTTTTTTGCAGTTGAAATGTATTGTTTTTCCTTGTATATTTATCAATGCGTTTCTTTAATAACAAAGAATAAAACATTTGTCAAGGTCTGGCCCTTACGTCTTTCAAGCTGAGGATTTTATACCTCTTCCTCAAGTCTAACGGAGCACGTAAGAGCCCAGCGCACTCTGATCAGAGGAGGTTGTACAAGTCAGAGCTGCATTGTCAGTAGTTTCGGAAAACATTGTCGCTATAGAAATTCATAATGACTATTGAATTCTGTGCTCACGTTTTCTGTCACAAGAGATCTGCACTGCAATATGAGGTCTGAGGACTGAAAAATGTGTGTGACAGGAATATAGTGTAAAATGTGGATATCATGGACTGGCCAAGATCAGTAGGAATATCGTAGGATTTTGTGTTTTCCTGAGAGAAAGGTACAGGGAGTGGAAAAAAACCCCAAACCTAATTTTTTTAACCTTGCTAACTGAAGTTCTGAGCGTATGGTCCGAATTACGGTTGTGAGCTATGCAATCTATTTTCTAACATCTAACAAGCAGCAACTGAGCTCTTAATTGGCTCAGAACCATTTCTTTCCACAAGACAGTTTCATCTTAGCAAGAAGGAGCTGAAGGTACTGTCTCTTGATGTAACCAGCCGAGGGAGTAGTCACTGTGTGTTGCCTTGTCTGGTTTAGGAAGGTGTTTGAGAGGGGGGTAATTTCCATGTTTGCAGGACTGGAAGCAGTTTGACCAACGGGACTTCTGTTGCTGTCACATCCAGCTATTACTAGCACTCAACAGTGTCCACAGCATTTCTTTGCAGCCCAGGAAATCAAGAGATCATGATTGCTACAATACCAACACCTAACCAGCTACAGCCTCTCTGCTGGCAGAAGTCTGACCTTTTGCAGCTCCTCGGCAGTCTCATTGTGTCCAGTCTGTCCACAGAAACAAAAATCGTGCTTTCAGCTTTCTTCCCTTCTCAGATATGACCGGTTGTGGAACTGATGGCTTGAGAGTTTGGAGGGAAACTCTGGGAGAGCATATTAGGATTTATGTGAGTAGGAAACGTTGTTCAGGCTAAACCAGAATGTGACTCTAAAGAGGAGTTGTTGTGCCAGAATCACGTTCTGCAGGGATGCTTCTTTACAGAAAAGAGATGTCTCTCTTTGGTTTATCCGAACTATTTTTTACGGTATATAAAGCAAATTTAGAAAATAGCACTCTTCTTCCAGAATAAGAATATTCACAAAGTTATTCTAGAGTAGACTTACAGTAGCCTCCCTTTATCAATAGACTTTATTTTAGAGGCTAAATCTGTAGGTACCTATTGTGAAGTTTATAAGTAGTATAGCTTAGTAAACATATATCCAGTACAGTCTCATTTCCACAGAAACAAAGGAACAAAATTAATATAACTTCACTAATTTCAGTACAGTTTAACTGAGAATAAGTTTCATCTATTGCCTCAAAAATATTTGTTCTCAGATTTCCACAGAAAGATAATATAGGAGTGAGAAAAATATTCTTCTGTACTTCTGTGAATTCCTATTAAAATTTGGTTTACTTTCTTATTCCCTAGTGGAAGAGTATGTTTAACTTCAATTAAAATGAAATGTCATCATTTTAGGACATACTGCATAGTTTTAACTGGTAGGCAATACCTTAGTCTGTTAGGGAGGAGACAGTGGATTTGGAAAAAGGCCGGTAGGTACGGGGGATGTTTCGCATTCACGGTGAAAATGTGTGTGCATGTATTCTGCCAGCACACTGCAGGGGCAGTGGGTTTCCTCTTGCCTGCTTTCCTTTGTAATTCCAGGGTCTAGGGCTATCTCTGTTAGACCTTTCTGGGGACAGATTTCCTAAATCCTTCAGCCTCATCATCAGTTTCATGGGTCTGAGCAGTCATGGCCCAGTTGGAAATGCTGTGTGCTGTAACCATCCACCGTGTTCCTTGGCAGCAGTGGCAGTCGGTGACATTTTGTTCTTTCTAAGACTGTGCAGTATGTTCTATAAGTGAGGAAAGTCCACGCAAGTCAATTTTAACATACAAAAATCTTTTTTTTTTTTAAATATTCCATTCATAGCCTCACCCTACACGCTATTTTTTAATTCAAAAGAGGTTTTCCATGTATTTTATTTTTTTGCCATTTAGGTTTGTCATGTAAAAATTTCTTTTTGAGCCAAACTACAATGAAGTGAGTTCTGCCCGTTTATTTCAGTCAAGTAAATGGGCATATGCAGGTAGTTATGGAAATACATAGGTCGTGATGACAGCTTGGCTAAGAATACAAAATGTGCAATAAAGCAATTTCTTATAAAGATTTCAGCGGGTATCTTTAATATTTCCTAAAGAACCAGCATCTGGAAAAAATGTTTTTCCCCTGGAAACATTTTTAAAATATTATATTTTTTCCATTAAATGATAGGGAAATGTTATTTGGAGGTGTATCATAGCTGATTTAGTTAGTGAAAAGGCAGTAAAACAAACATTATTGTTACTGTTTGTCTACTGCTTGTCATCTAGTTGCTGACTAAAGTACAGCAAAATATTCTACTTAATATAATTTATGGCTTTCCTCACAAAGCTGACAAATGAAGGTGGGAGATGTTTGGAATGAGACATGCCACCTAAAATGTCCGTTTCACACTAACACAAACAAAAATGTATGTGAAGTGTCTCTGGACGAAGTCAGTGTGCTGATGAGTGTCATCACTGACAATTTGCATGTGCTGTCATTTTGCAGGACCAACCCCTTCGTTAGGCTAATAGAGGTTATTTCTCTTTAGATTTTGAATTGAATCAACATAGTATATGTATGGAACAAAACTGTTCTTTTCTTCCTTCGGGTTTTATTTTTTCTCCGTTCTTTCTTCTAATTTGGAATTTGTGAGTAGTCATAAATATAACTGTACAGATATCAGAATTACTGGTTCAAATACAACTCCATTGTAATGTTTGAAGACAAATCTTATTTTCCAAGTAATGGAAGAAGCTTTGAGCTGTGAGATAACATCACAACATAACTTTTCATAAAAGATGTATCTGAAAAGTTTAACTCTGAATGTGTTTTGGGAAATGTTTAATGCCCTTACTTTTCTTATGTCAAAGTTTCAACTAAATTTTTAATTCTATTTTAAATTCTTATTTCCAATATGGCAGATAAAATTTCTTGATCACCCCCTACTATGTCAGAAAAACACAGCATGTAATTTCTTCCATAAAGTGTGAGAATCGTCTTAAAACTACCTGGTATTTTACTGTATTGATCTCTTTGGAAATCTGCTTCAGAAACTCAGTCCTTTGACTGATAAAAAAAAAGTCTTTCAATTTCTTATGTAAACATAAGCATGACAATATTTTTATTAGTATCATCCTGTAACTTACATAGTGCTTTCTCTCATGTGTTTGCTTCTGGAGTTTGTTTATGAATAATAATACTAACCATGCTAGGATAAACATTAAGTTTCTTACATGATAGATTCTTCATTTTCTTCTAAATAGCCTTTCCCTGCCTTTTTTTCATCTTGAATCCATCTTTTCTGAACAGGTTGACTAGAATTGCATACAGCGTTCCACATATGGCCCTTGTAGCATCTTGTACAATGCAATTAATGGTTGCCTACATCTGCTAGAAATAACCTGGATCACATCCTAGGATCACTATGATTTCTTACAACCATGTCATATTGATAACTGATATTTATCTTGCAGTTGAATAGTATGTCCAGATCATTCGCCTGTATTATTTCTAACTGGTCTCTGTCAGGTTATAGCCTTTTTGTTATCAAACTGGTGGACTCATCTTACCTAATCTGAGCAGGCCAGGAGTGGATCCTTAGCTCTAAAAGAGGCGTCAACCACGGCCGTGATGAATCGCTCTCTGGAGGGCTCCCTATCTAGCTGCATTTGACTAGAGACCTGTCTTCTGGATGGCTCTGTTAGATGAGGTGAATCGCTCACTAAGTATAATTTTCATTATATATTATTAAGCCTAATCTCCTTTCTATTGCTTTGGTCTTCATTGAGCAGATCTTCCAGTATGATGCTCCTGTCATTGCCATTACCTCCCTTAATTTGTCACTGGAACATTTCATTAGCGTACTCCTCCCCTTACTACAGAGATCATTGTTGAAATAAGCAGTGAGATCAGTTCCAGCACTAATCCTTGATGAATACTGTGGGTTGTATTCAACCAGTATGTTCAGAAAACTTACTGTCAGCTCCTCTTTTATCAGTTAAATATCATGGTTTTTCAAGCTAAACTAACCCTCTTTCTGGGTTAGATTATCAAACACTTCAAAGTCCAATCACACTAGATCTAGATTGCTTAAATCATAAGGTTTCCTATCAGAGGAAAACATTAGATTTGTCTAACATGATCTGTCTTTCATAAGTCCTTCTCTCACTTATGTCCCTGCGCTTAATTATTGCTTTCTTCAAAACATATTCTTAAACTTTGTATAGCTAATGGTTTGGTGGCCGCTAAGCTTTTCTTAAAAGATGTCCACATTTGCCATGCTTCAATAATATGTTTGTGCTTCTTGTTTGATAGACTGATGATTAACTGTGCCAGCTCTTTAAGTCACCTGGGCTGGAGATCATCCCCAGGTTGAGCACAGTAAAGTTTTTGAGTACTGCTTCCATCTCAGATGTGATCGTTTTAATTTCTATGACTTTATTTTCATTAGCAGTTTTGTCTGTATTTTTGGTATTGAACTAATATTTTTATCTGTGCAAAGGTAGGACAAAGCTTGAAAATCCTACAAGTCGTATTGCTCTTTTTTCAAACATCTTTTTCATGTAAATGAGGACATTTGAATAGAGACTTAAGCTTTGGAAGTCTTTTAGTTAATTCTAGCAGATACTGAATTAGATATTATGGACCTTTCTCTAGGAGGCACTAGGAACTTGAATCTTATTGACCTCTAAGGCAGGAAAGAGTTCCATGGAAGGTTTTAGTGTCTTGCGCCAATAGTCCATGGGACTATCTACAGTCATTTCCCAAATGTCACGGGAAACAAAATACGAATTTATTTCAGTATTTCGAAGAGTTACTATTTTCCTCAGTATCTAGAGAACAGCTGTCTGTCTGTGTCTTCTGAACAATTTCAATCAAGGAAAAACATTCTAAAGAAACACTGGAAGAAGAGTCAGCATATGGAGCCTGGGCTCAGGCCACCGGCAGCTCTAAACCCACGGTTACTGGGTGGTGCGGATGTGCTGCAGCTAATGTCTTCAGAGAGACGGGACAAGTGTCACAATTCACGCAGGAGCAAATTTGCTGAATTGATAATGGAAGAATGCTAAAGAAAATGTATCCACTTGGAGATTTCATATTCTTTCTGCCTAGAATTTAATCGAACAAGAATAACTTAGTTACTTGTTTTTGTTGAAATCAAACACACTTGTTCTTCACTTGCAAAAATAGGAAACTTCTTTCAAAGTGACACTCTTCATGAAAGAATACAAGTGTGCAGCTGCTGTATGACTAAGTGATTAAAAACCTTAGTGATGGCTAATTCATTGGAGGTGATATGTTTACACTCAAGGCCAAGTATCATAAAAATAGCTGCTTAGCTTTTTTTTCCTTAATGTGCAGTAAACCACCAAATAGTTTTGAGTAGGTCTGCAAGAGTTTTCATATCCAGTTTTGCCCAGCTGAAGTCAGGCTCTGACAACCAGAATTGTCTGGTGTCTAATATTCCTCTTTTATACATGAGTCCTCACCCTCATAGTTTTTACATGAAAAACTATTTTAAACTATCTAAGGGCAAGGGGGAAGTTCACAACATTTTACACAGCCTGCTTAAAAAATGCCAGGATAGATGGCATTTTCTTGGCTCATATATCATGTGGAGGGAACCTTATAGAGAGTTTATGAGATTTTATAGTCTATTCACCCAAATGGTATCATTTAACATATTGAGTGTTTTTTGAAGTCTCTACATGGATGGCAGAAAATTGTTGTTGTTATTATTATATATTATTATAATACATATATTAAGAACATATTGTTGTTATTATTATATATTATTTTTATTATTGAGCCCAGATGCATAGAACATCATCAGAGGTCTTTGGGTTTGGGTACTGTGCGCTGACATACATTGCTTGTCCTTATAATCTAATTAAAAGATGATGTAATAAATACATGGGAATAAGAACAGAAAAGGGATGAAGAAGAAAATAATTGAAGGAACACATGGTGGTTGGATTAGTTATTTGCACAATTAGCTACTTGAATTAGCTACTTGACAAGCAATATAGAAGAAAGAATAAAGGGCTATCTCTGACAAGGACAGTTTTTAGTGAAGCTGCTACTGTAAGTGTATTATGATTTAAATATAAAGAGCTTCAGGTTTCAGTTAAATGGATTTTGATTCTGCTTATTTTTCTAATGCTAGATTTGTTTCATTTCCATATTAAGCCCCTTTTATTAAACCACGCAGTGTATGATAGAAATTTCAACCTTTGTTTCAAGTGCAACAGAGTTTTCTGGGAACAGCCTAGGACATAATCTAACTTTTTAAAAAAAAACATGTATTTATGCTTAATAAGGAGATTGAACATAAAATCGTACATTTGATTTAAATACTGTGAACTGGAGACACAGGTATATTATTTCTAGATCTAGGACAAGGTCTGCTTTGCCATCGATCAGCTCATAATTTTACCAGTGTTTGCTCTGGCATGGCCATGAGAGGTTTGATTATATCGCTCTATCTCTGTTTTGCTAGGTGGAGTGCCGTATCAGCAGGGGAAAACAAAGAGAATAGCTGTGTGAAAACTGCCAAAAAAATCTATTAGCATTTGGTCAAAATTAAGTTGATTATTTGGGATGAATATGAGGAAGGAGAATCTACTAGAATTAATTTCCATGGCGAACTAGTTTCAATGTTTTGGAGGGAAGCAAATTCCATATTAAACTAAAGTTGGAAGTAGGTCTTCGTTCATCCACTCAGGAAGAGGAAAGATGACATTGGATACATGTAACCATATATTTATGGAGAGCTATATATGTACATATTATATATGTACTTATTGTATATATATGTACATCTTACATATACATACTGATATCTATAACCACTCAAAATTAGTAACACATCTGAAATTGCAGGTGGGGTATGTGAGATACTCATTCACAGATTAACTCTGTAAAAATGTTGTAATAATGAATATTGCATAAACAATCACAAACTTTATTTTGCCTTACAAAAACTGTGAGAGTTGTTGGAAGAATGATCATTGCGGTGTTCTGTTGATGGTGGAAGCAGGGAACCCACTGCATAAAATAGGCATTTTTTCCAGTTCACACAATGAATTTAGGTGATCAGGGGCTGTCAGACTTTTATGTAGTACAACAAAAATATCAAATAAAATAGGAGAATTTATCTGGAACATGCTTTCCTTCATCGCATATAGATTTTCCCTAGAAATTTTAGAACATAGTTGAAAGCAATGGGAACACTTCTGGGAGTTCATTACAGTGATAGATTAGTAGTTTGTCATGAGGCTACCACTGGAAATTAAAAATGGCTGTAGAAAATATCAAGTAATTTTTCATAGAATTGTAAGAGAAAGCCTGTTAAAAGAAAATTTGTTTCAGAGATTAAAGAAACAGAAAAATAGAAGCAGTATTCAAACAGGTTGTTGTAAGAATTCTCCAACCGTGCAAAAAGTTTAAATTGAGCTTGTTGACATTAGTAGAATAGTTTCTCATTGTCATGGAGGGCTGGTCTCGTCTTGGAAATGTCAGTCAATGTGAACTGATTTTGTGGGGGGATAGTTTGAAAAAACTATTGCAGCAAACCACCACATTCAATTTAACTTTGACCACAGTGGGATTTAGCTGGGTTTGTACCTTGTTTCCTGTAAATTATCCCTGATATTTCTGCTCTTTCGGGCCCTGTAGTGCACATGGCAATCCACAGCTGTGAAATGTGAGTGTCCGCTGGCTTGCAAATGCTGCCAATCTAGAATTTCAGCGCTTTGCATGTACCCTCTATGCACTTATTTGTGCAATGTTTGAATAATCAGAGAGCAAATACAGAAGAGGAAATATGTGTGTTGGAAGAGAAAATATATGTGCATCTTTCAAATCATATTTTGAATATTATCAAAAGCAATAAAATACCTTTCAGTACTCAATGGGGAACTGGAGCGCTTCATGGAACGCTGTGACTGTGAGTGTGTTTCCTACTACAAAGCTGGTCAGAAAATTTTAGTGAATTCTGCATGTCAGAGAGTTTGGTCAGCAAAAGCAGGTAGTGGGGACTAAATCAGTGAACTGAGATCAAAAAAGGACTCTGCCAGTCAGCTTTGTAAATGTTTTTTTGAAAGTGTGAACAGGCCATCATAGAGTTAAGTATTAAATGTGTATGTAAACCAGTGATATACGTTACAAAAGTAGGATTTTTCATTCTAGTACAGTTAATTAAAAAACTTTCATGTAAAGAGAAAATAAAATCCTCAAGGAGTATTTCCATGGATGCCAAAATGTTTGGGGAAGAACTACCCAGAGTCCACAACCCAGCTTTCAGGAAATACATTTAGGGCTATTTTCTGGATTCTTAATCTAAACTGTTCTTGGTAATGACATAAAGGAAGATGCTATCTCAAATTTGGCAGTAGGTATTTAAATGACCAATGAGACAGTTCAAAGAACTGCAAGACAATCTGTTCAGCTGTCTTTGGCTACTGCTGTTTTGGCTTCTGGTAAGCCCACCATTTCACCCAAGGCATCTGGATTTAGTAAAGCAAGAGCAGCATGAACATGCAACCATAGCTGACCAAACAACAGCAGCAAAGCCTATTGTAGCTGCATATCTTACCGAACCCACAATAAATCACAGGTCTGATCCTCTTGACTATTCAGAATCCAAAGAAACCATCTGGCCAACATTCACACTTTTGGCTAATAAGTACCTTGGAAGCTCTCCCACTATTGTGTCATGTGGACGAATATGCAAGGCAGGAGGATTGTATTCTCACTCTACAGGGTGAGAATACACTCTGCAGCCTCACTCTACAAACTCTTTTCTGTTTAAATTTCATGTCCACTCAGGAGCTTATCACTGTCAAATTTGACGTACCCACCCTCGGTTACCAATATCACCATCCCTTCTGACAAAACAGTGACTCTGCGGGTCAGTGCTGGTTTTGATTTCACGCTTTGCATAGCATCCACTGTCACTGCAAAAAATCACCCCAGATCCTCAGAGATCCCATCAAATGGTGTTATTTTTACAGCGCAAGTTCTGGGTGGATGTCCTACCTCCTTCCCTTTTCCTAACAAAATGTCTCCTCCGCTCTTTTGAACCCTTTGCTGTCACAGTTGGCTTTTGCATTGAGTTTCTTTCTTTCATATGCCTTCTTTTCAGGATTTGAAGTTGGGGAAAAAAATCTTTCTTCTTGTAAGAACACATTCAGTATGAAACCAGATGCTTACTTCCTTCCATCTATTTTCCACACCCCAGGCTTTACTCAGAGGATTGCAATGAAACAAGCGCTCTCAGCAGATGTCTTTGGACCACTGCAGTGCTTTCCATGGCAGTGGAGCAGCCTTGACTGTAACAAAGCACTCAATTTTCTTATGCACAATGACAAGAAGACACTTAAATATATGCTCAGAAGTAGGGACATGAGCAGTTTTATCTCTGTGGTTCTAAGCACACACGTATGCGCTTAACTCTAAGGGTATATTTTTAAATGCCAGTGAAGCATGTGCTTCATGCTTAAACATTGTGTTGAATCAAGATGGGAACACACATGTGGTTAAAATTAAACATGTATTTAGTGCTCCTTTGGAGGCAAAACCTAAATTGCTATTTTTAGGCTCTGCCTCAGGAACTATGCCCTCTTTCCTTCCTATGACTTCAGTATTAAAAGAACCTCCTTTGACAAAATGTATTTTCCTTTATCTCCGTGTGGATTGCAGACACATTCTTTTTGGTAGCAGTAACTTCAGCCATGATCTAAAGGAAACCCCCCTGAGTCTCTAGAAAGTTCAAGCTCGCACACCTTGATAGATGTGTAGCAAGAAGCTCACTGCATCGTGCTCTTCCCAGCTCTGGACAGCCTACAACAAATAGCATCCTATAAAAGCTTACCCTAGGTATGAGTCAGTATAGAAAATCTTCTTTTCCAGTACCCTACCCATCACAGGTTTTTCCTACAGATATAAAAAGACAATAAACAGTGAGATACCAAAATACCACAAATCAGAAGAGTAATGCCATTTCGCAGCAGGGAAAAGGAGAAGCAGGACTGTGGGGGCTGTAGACCGCAGTGTCGTTTATTAGGCCAGCGGATATCTGGAAAAAGTTGTCAGGCTTTCAGTAACAGTCCTTTCACCAGCTCTGGCATTCACTGTCTTCCCTGCTTTATTAATAAGTACGTATCTGTAAGGAAGGGATGTGATAAAGAGATTTTGTTCAAAAGTATGTTGGGTTCTTGTGAAATCTACCCGTTGTCTGAATTTAAAATGCATACTACCTTTCCTTGTTACCTTGCCTTTCCCAGACCTCCAAGGGCAAAGAAAGAGATTTTGGTAGCATTTGGTAGGAATGAAAAGTCTGGAATGTTTAAGACAACAAAGACTGAACGATGGCTGTTAGTGCCAACAATGGCTGTTTTGAGCAACAAGGTTCTGGCATGTAAGCCACATGCCAAGGGCTCCAGGCAATGGTGGCGTGTATTGTAATATATTCAGCATATAAAACATGAGATCATTCTAGATCATTTTCTCCGTGAGATGCAATGCAACATACAATTACATTTCGTTGACATGTCATTGCCTTTAGAAGTTCAGTGACATGCTGTTGTTTGAAGCTTCTAAAAACTCAGATTATTTTTATCTAAAAACTCAGATTATTTTTATCTATGTGAAGTGATGTAAAGGAAAAGAAGATCCTATGCTTTAGTTCATGATTTTCCCAACAAGGGTATTTGTTTGTTTGTTTCTCAGTTTTTAAATTGATAATAATACAATGTTGTTACAGTAATAAGACTGTGGCTTTCTCTGGTGAATGATTTAACACATGAAAAACAGGTTAATTGCTCCTTAATTGTCAGTCTTCAAGTTTTACCTTATATCTGGGTGGCACAGAAAATCCCCTCTCCTAACTTGTAACTCACTGGTAAGCTATGACACGATTGCTTAGATTGGGCTGCCTGTGAGGATTAAATACAAAACTTTAGAGCACAACCCGAGCTGGGAGACCTGCCTTTGAAGTCTGCATTACTTTTATCAGCCTCTAGTCCTGGTGTTGCCAACTGAGGAAATTCTTAGAAATTAAGCTTCAAAATTTCAATTTCTGAAGTTAAATTAATTTTAGAACTTATACTTTACCTCTAGAACTGAAGTCTCAAATTCTTCTTGAAGTAAGCATGACAATGACTGGTATAACTAATGCCCTTTTGCCCCTCTGTTACATAAGATTAGGCATAATTTATTTTACTATTCTGAGCACTTGTATTTTTTGATAAACCGCAGATTTCAATACCGAAAATACGTAACTATCATATCCCATAGGATCTTACTGCCTCTTTCTTTCCTAACAACCCTTTTTGTTCAGCAGATGCTAACTACATTTTTTTCTCCAACTGGCTAATTGAACAACATGCTAAGTTGAACGCTGCACAAGTGTTCCACCCATACTTAACTGGAAATTTCCTGCTTCTGTTTCAAAATGGTACGAATGCTTTGTGCCCCAAAGTTTGGGTTTTTTTCTGGCTATATCAAAGACTCTAATAATAGGCAATACCGGTCAGGTGTACTCTCCTTTTATTCACATGAGAATGTTCTAAAGACCTGTTTTGTTCAGATATCTCTAGTTCCTTGGCTCAAGAGCAGGTCTGTGCTTTAAACTTCTCTTTCACACTGGGTCACACCCTGCTGCATCTCAAAGGTTCCTGCCTCTCGCACACACAACATAACAAAGTCCTTGTGTTTGCAGCCAGGACAACCTCTGGCTGGCGTGGCTTCAGCCGAACCTGCCGTATTGCTTCTTCCACGGAGCCCAAAGAGCGTTTGGCACAGATGGCGATTCTGAGGTCTGTGGTTGTCCTAGATCAGACACGTGGTGGTAGCCCATAGCAACTTCCAAGGCATCCAGGTCTGGAAGGATCCTGAGCACCCGATCCTGTGGCTGTGAGCACAAGCAATGACGTTTGAGCACGATAAAGCCAAGTGTCCACATTTCATGGAAAAAGAAATACAAACACACAAGAGACAGACATGAAAACGGTCAGACTTTACCAGACCGTAGTGAAGTTAAAGGCTGTAAAATTTGCTTACAGTTTCCTGAAAGGAGACTCAGCTTTCAAAAGCTGACGTGTCTTCATGCTGTAATGGAAAACTTTCTGGTCTATTTAAGGCACGAGATGACTAGCTGAAGTTACAGTTAAGTACTGCAGATAGAAATTTGAAGTTACTCATCAGTGCTACCTACACATGGGAGTCAGGCCACCAGACTTCTTCTGTTCTTTCAGATTATTTGCTTTGCTGTAGAATAAACCCCAGCCAGAGTGATATTTGTGCCAATATTTCTTCTTCTTTCGGATAATCCATTGTGTGGGATGAAATCTCTATTTCTGCAAATGTTTTAAGGATTAGAAATTCAGTCAGCACCAGGTTTTAAAAGTAGCTCTTCTGAAAAAAAGAGATAGGACACAAACAGAGCTCTAAGTCTGGCTGTTGGCGAGCAGGAACCATACGAGCAGAGGAGAATACAATCCAAGCAAATCTGAGTGCCAGATCACTCGGTAAAACCTAACAATTACTGAAATAATAGACCAAAACATATTGAGTTAAATTAATCTCCATTGTAACTTCACTGATGTGAAGAGGTAGGCTGGATGTGAAGTTGGCTCGCTGTTCCCTGGGCGGTTGCTGCAGGCTGGCCGCAGAGGAGGCTGCGAGAGCGCGGTGGGATGGCGCCTGGCAGGCGGAGGCGGGAGGAGGGGTGGGCAGGGGGGGCAGGGGGCACGCTGCACCTTCCACCGCTTCGGTCCTCTGTCCCTGCTTTCCGTCCCAGGCTGGGGTATCCTGGGCACAACTTCTTCTGCACCGGCTCTCTGCTTCCCGAGTATTTCACCACGACTTACCCAGCTGGATTTGGCACCAGTAAAGTATTTTTATATATGGGGCCTCGACCTCAATGAGTCAATAAAATGACTGTTAAGCAACTTCTTCAAAACAAAACCGCACTTGTTCACTAAATTTCACGGAGAAAGGGTAAGAAAGTTCAGGGGACTGGCTCTCACCCCTTTTTGGCAAATTCTGATCAATTCCACTCAGCCCAAATGTCTTCTGTGTGCACAGAGAAACAAAACACACCTCCGTAGCGTGCTCCTCTGCCTCTCGCTGGCAGCGTCCCTTCTGCTGCTGCTTTCTCCTCAATGTGGTAACGTAGCCTGTGGTATTCCCTTCATCCTAGGTTTAGACCTTGCAACTGTAAACTTTCCTAGCTTAGCTGAGGCCATAAAGTAAGTCTCCCTGCAAGTAATACCTTCTTTTCTATTTCCTCAGTGAGCTTTCGTTTGGCTACTTCTGTATCTCGTTTTGCTTCATACCAAAACATTCTTTCCTTAAGATCCTCTTTGAATTATACACAAGAAGTTAGGCATAATAACAACTGTAATACACAGGACATTTAAAAAACCATAGAGATATGTATGTGAGGCATACATATATATGTGTATATATATTCATTCACTTTTCACATAAAGTATCTTGTAATGAATGGACAAATTATTCACTTTCTGGTCAAATCTGTCTTCCTCTCAATCTTTGCTTGTTCAACATTATTTAAAATACATTGTGTGAAGATACTTAGGCATCTTAACAGCTTTGCTTTCCTTGGCTTATTCCTGGATTTAAGCTCCTAAATCACTTGGGCATTTTTACAAAATTCATTCACCCAAAATAAATAATCTTGAACAAACCCCACGTTTTTAAAAAAGCCTTTTTTGAAGCAGTTTCCAAGTGACTTTAATGTTCCACATTTTATAAAACATATAATTAAATGTCTTATTTAAAAGAAAATATTCTTGTGTGCTATCATCTATTCATTCAATTATTCAGTGGAGTTTTGAACAATCAAGCCTGAAAAATGAAGGCATGAATAGAATGATGTTGCAAATGCACCAACTTCTCTATGTGGCCTTCATTATAATTGTCAAGAATAAAATTTACATAAATGGAGAATGATGGTTTTTGTTTTGATTTTTTAATGTTCCAAGATGACTATTTTATCTGTGCAATGTAATCTTGGAAACAAGAGTAATTGAAAACATCAGAATACTATCAGAGTGAATATAGTATATCATAGAAAAATGTTCATTTTGTACCTTTTATATTGTTGTAAAAGGAAACACTGAAATAATTGTCCACATAATTGTTTCTTTTACTGTTATTGAATTCCCAGAATATTAACAACAGAAAGGAAGGGCTGGTACTTTGCCTTCTCCTGACCTCTTCCTCTGTATATGTTCACAGATGATGAATATTGACAAAACTGTTATTAATCAAAAGAGATTCCATTTATCTAATGTCCCAACAAGCTATAGGGACTGTAGGGTGTTATTGCCTGAGACTACTGCATGGAAGGAGAGTAGAGTTCTTGCCTTCATGGCTGTGGAAAAGAGCTTGCACACTGGCACCTTCAGCATTCCAACTTAAGGAGAAAAATGAGAAGATCCAGAACATTTGACTCTTTTTTATGTCATGATGTTTAACTGCGTGTCTTTTGGCAGAAGAGGGAGGAAGTAATTCAAGGCTTAAAATGTTTATAGCAGCATGATTCCCAAGTAAAATTATTTTTAATATTTTGCATAGCAAAAATATAGATAATAGTACTGAATTTATTGAATGGTAGGTTCTGAAAGGCTCATCTCATTTCACGTTAAATTGCAAGAAAAGTCATTCGTGAAGGACTGTGTTCAACATAGCACAGTTTATATATACCATTCACATTTTTGCCGAGGGTCTCGACTCCAGCTTTGGTGAGCATTGGGGCATGCGTCCACATGAGCGGGGAAGGGAAGAGCGCTGCTCTGCCCTCTCAGGAGCCCAACCCCGAGGACCTGGTGATACCTACCCCGAGCGTGAACACGCTTGTTGCAAAGGCTTACTGCAATGCTGCACATCAGCAGGGTACGCTCCTGGGTGCAGGGCCATCGACGCCCCTTGCTAGTAGTGAAGAAAGGGAACCCAACATCCAAAACAAAGTCATATTCCCATGGAGATTTCTGGAATTTTAATAGTACCAGTGCAGAAAGATTAGAGAAGGAAGCAGCAGCCTTTGCTCCCTACAGATTTTCTGTGATAAATGGAGTTATAAAGGAATGCAGGATGCTTATGGCAGCGAGGAAGGGGCAGTAAGGGAATGATTGATGCATGAACCCTTAACACAAAGAGCCTGGAAGCTGTTGAGCGGGGAACAGCAGATCTCAGAATTATGTTATGCTTCTGGCAAAGGAGCTGTCATAATCTTTTTGGTCAACATCATCCCAGAAATTATTGTTCATCTTATCTAAAATAACCTGCTCTAATCTCAGCCCAGATCATCGCACTGATTTAGTGGTCCCCGACCAGTGAAATCATAAGCTTCTCTAACAAAGTCAGAACATGAATTGCTCTCATTTGAAGCCAGCCCTGTTACTGGTTTCCAGCCTCTTGTGTGGGCACCGGCAGTCAGTCTGCATCTCCTTTGCCAAGAAACAGTCAGTCTAGTACCTTCTGCTTTATATTTACAAAAATATTTTTTCATCCGCTCTCCAACCTACTGCTGAATTTTCAAGGTGTAGCATCCAACAGTCAAAATTGATGGTGTGGCTTATCTGAAGATGTACCCTGCTCAAGAAGAGCCAGTCAGTTATAGATTATGTTTCGAATGTGATTTATCAACCTGGCATCATTCAACAAGTGATCAGGAACAATGAATAAGAACAAGATCTTCGTGCAAGTCAACTCATACACCATGACATTTCTGTTGAGATGGTAGAGTCATAGCAGGATTAGTGGATAGGCTCCTGCTGAACTGCGAGATCTGAATTCCCCAGCTCTGTTGTTATTTTTATTCACAAGTTGTAAGGGCAGCTGGTTTATATTCCACTGTGCAATTACTGCACAGACCTAGGAACAGCTTAACTTTCATCTTCATGAATTTGGAAAGGAAACACTAATACGAAGAGCAGAAAACCCATAGCGGCATGAGTTTTCTAGCATCAAACCTCTGTTGGACTTGGATCCCGATGAAATGCTTCTTATCGCTGCAGGAAAGATTTACTCTTGACTCAGATATCTAAATTTAGGCTGTCTGCACTTTAGATGTTTACATGTGAGGTACGTGTCTCTGCTCACCCTAGCGTAGACACCTATGTTTGGCCATCTTACACCCACATATCTCCACTGACTATAAAGGCGTTCTTAAACTTGTAGCTCACAGCCCAATGACAGTGTTTGACAGATTTGACAATCTCAGAATAGGTGAATGAGAAAGTGGCTGAGAGGTGACTTTGTAGCTGCACAATTTTAAGATGAGCTCAGGCAAGTTTTTCAGGTTGAAAATAAGGTAGTGAAAGAAAATACTTGTCCTTATTTCTGTTCCTGATAAATTCCCAGCTGTGACTCCAAATGAAACAATCCTGAAATTCCATGATCTAATTTAGTTTTCTTCACTTATAACATCTGTTTACTTTTTGCACCTCACTCACGACCAAATCCTAAGTGCCGTGCCTTTCAACCCAAATGTCCAGCATGAGGAAGTGCGAGAGAGAAGCTTCCTCCGGCTATGAGAGATTGTAAATGACATGAAAGACATCTCAGCTAAAAACACTGAGTGGAGCCGATATCTCACTCTGGGATGAAGGGAAAAGGCAGGGTAGCATGATATAGTAATAAGCCAGCAGATTGGGAAGAAATATTTCTTACAAATGGAACGAAATCAAGCCCAAGCATGCTACTGCTATATTTGCTGAGTTTTCTTATCTGGAAAAAGTCTAGGGGTTGGCTTGTGTATTTTGGTAACGCTACTGTAATTCAACCACCAACAGGATCTCACTGGCTTCCAGAGAGGGGGAAAGGATGGACAGTGGTTAAGCTCTGACATGTCTTGGGTCAAACCTGTGCTCCCTTACTAACGTCTGCTGTGGTCTTGGGCAAGTAACGAAGCTTCAGCACACCCTGCCAGTCGCATGGGGATGGAGTTATTTGACTGCAATAACAGGGAGCATTAGGATTTGAACTGAAATACCCAACTGCTAAGATAACAGGCTGCCTGTAAGCACCCAGGAGAGGGAGAATAACCTGATTAGAGCAAATTGTGTAGGAGCTGGGGGTGCACAGCACCTCTCTGGACTTGCCTCTCTGCTCGGAGGCTGGAAATAAGACTTTCATATGCTTGAAGTTATCATCTTGTAATGCAATTAGCAGCTGGCAAGAAAGAGATGAAACGCCCTGCGACTTGTCATTTCTGCACAAACCAGTAGCAAGCCCTCTGTGGGCTAATATTGCATTGCAGGACAGTGGTTAAATCCAATGTAAACATTATTCTAAGCAATGTTTCCTAAAAAGCACGAAGAAATTTGTATTAAAAATGAGATCAAATTCCAAAGTCTTTGTCCTTAATTGGGCAAACTTCTAATGAGGCACGGTTTAGGGGGAAGATATCAAGACTGTCACAAATAGAGAGTGAGCTAGGGTTTGGCTTTTGTAGAATGTTTTGGTTTTGATAAAAAGTTGAGTTTTAAACTAAACTACCTGGCATCATCCCTTTAACATGACTGACTTGCTTTAATACTGCTGGTTTAGGATTTTTTAAATAAAGATTCACCCATTCTTTTTTAAAAATAAGCTAGATAAATTTTTGGATGTACTCTAAGAGTTCTGCATTGATAGCTAATGTGGTATGGCTAATAGGACCCTCTGGAATCTTAAAAAAAAGCAGTCATATTTAAGGTTGAAACCTATTCTAAACTTTTGCAAGAAATAGGGTTATGATACACCATTTTTTACAGATATAATCAGCACCACACAATGGGCTGAACTTTCTCATGCTCAGAAACAATAATTCTGAGAGGAAGAATAAAACCCAAGTAGGTTGCATTGTGTGAGCTGGGGGCAGTGGAACAGCCTGTCCACACCAGTTAGTATGATTTTGACAGCTGCAGGCAGGTTTAGTTTAAATTTGCTACAGGTGAGGTCCTTAAGAAAAAAACAGTGCTGTTGATCCATTAGAAAGAAATCAGTCCTTAAAGATGAGTGAAGCAGCAAGCACAGCACTTGTGAATGCTGGCTTTTAAAAAAGCAAGGTGGAGGATGAGATCTGTGTTTGAACTCAGGTAATGCAACTTGTAAGGTTTCACTGGGCATATGTGACTCAGGAGAATATGAACTGCCTGGGATATTAACCTCAGAAAATCTTCCAGTCTTCTGCTTTCCATCTTTCTCTGGTGTACGGTATGGTACTGTGTGCCACAGACGGTGATGGTTTTGCGCTCTCTTATTCTATTGCCTGCTGCTTTTTCAAATGGGTTCTTGCAATGTATGTCTCCAGCAGGTACCCAGTTTCTCACAGCTAGGATCCATAACAGATAATCTTACTGCTATCAACAAAATCCCCGTGCTGATTGTAACACTTATCTCCGTAGGCTTTCCTGTCTATCACCACGTGCAGTGTCTGAGTGCCATTCTACACCTTCACTGTACTCAGTGGAACAGTGTAGAAATCCTGAGACACAATTCTTTAGCATCTGCTGCTTTTCTGCAAGATCTTTGTTTGCACTACTTTCTTCTTACATATCATAACCCTGTAAGTTTGTTTTCCCATAATCTTCATTGCCGTACCCATGTGTTGTTTTGCAAAACAGGCAAACCTAAGGCATCAGATGAACCTGGATCACAAAACCCCTACCTGAAGAAGGTGTGCGCTGTGCTCCAGCTCTGTGTACCGTATGATCTGAGACGTGGTTTACGTTGGTTAAAAACTTTCGGTTGATATCAGAACCAGTAGGATCAGGATGTGGGTTTTTTGGTGTAAGCTGTCCTTCCTGAAAAATAAAACGTCCTTCACTTTTCTGCCATAACTCCATCAAGATAAACATGCTTTGACCTGTTCCCCCATGCATCCCAGTGTTTTCAGACCACACCCAGGAGCTGCAGTCTGGGGGCAAGTACATTTTATGGATGGCATTGGGCCCTATGGCATAAGCCAACTGTAAAGTCAAAAGCGTGTGAATCCATGTAATTTACCTTAAGCTGTCATCTTCATTAGGAACCTGTATCATTAATAATATTGGAAATTGTAGGAAACTTGATGGGTGATAGCTCCAGGGAGGTCTTGTCAGGCCGTAGATCCTCTGTGCCAGCCGGCAGCTACTGCTTCCCACCCAGTCAACTTTCTGCCAGTAAATAAATCTAGTGTAGTCTTTGTTTTGGCCAGGTCTGGCCTCTCACCTCTCTCTGGCCCTGAGCGGTGCTGGTAACTTTCACCTGAATAGTGGAAACGATAGAATCAAATCTGGCAAGCTTTTCTAGTCATTTCCTCTGTGCGCTTCTGAGACTCTTCAGTTTTGCGGTAAGAGGAATGAGCTGACGTTTACCCTGAAACTGTCCTATGTCTCTTGCCAGCGTATCTCAAGTGTTGCATAGCAGCGTGATCAGTCAGGTGGCAGGAGAGATCCTTCTGCTGGGTGAAGTCCATTAGTCAATCTGCAGGAAACCGGAAAGCTCTGTGCGGCAGAAAGTGAAGAGAGACCAGAAGAGGGAACAGGCGGAGTGGGAGGTAGTCCGAGCACGCGGTCCCAGAGCTGCTGTTTCCTGGTGTGATAACCCTACGGCAGAGTTGTGGTCGGTGCTTGCAGACACCCCAGCTAGAGTATCAGAGATACAGATGTGTTTCTGCACTGTCTCTGGGCCACCTCCTGCACATGGGACAGTAAAACAGGCATTGGAACAAGGTCTCCCTCTGCCTTGTGCTCGTTCAGAAGATCTGAAAATTGCCAGCTCGGAACCTACTGATTGCGGTGTGTGTATCATCTCCAGTGCAATGTTCTTTTGCTGCTTAATATGCACTAAATGTAAATAAATATCTTAAAATTGGTTTAGAAGGAGTAATGGAAATGCGTGAAGTTATCCCTAAAATGTAATAACCTCCTGTTCCCCAGCAGGAACTCTAGGGCCTTGTTCAGATACATTGATTGTGTTGTCTGTAAAACTAGAGAGAGAGCTTAAAAGGTTGAAAAGAAATGAGGGATTAGGAAAAAAAAGCACTAGAGGGAGGAAACACAAAGCAAAACTGCATCTGGCTAGCGTAAATGAATAGGTTCTCGCATATTAAATGTTCTCATTGTTATTGTTAATATTGAGTCACAAGTGAAATATTTTAAATACAAGCAATGATGCCCTACTGGATCATTTCAACAACTGTTTAACCTCATGGCAAATATTTAACATCTCATCCTCACCCATGACTTTAATAGTGAGCCTTTGGGTTCGGTGGGGAATCACGGAGGCACAGCTGGTGTGCACATTTCCGATGGATCCTCCGAGCCCGGCGGTCTGTGCAGCCTGCAGACTCCTCCATGACCCTTTTTGCACGTCCTTGAGATCAGCCTTACCCAAGGGATGAGAATACAGCGTGCTACCTTTTGAGTCAGGGAAAGCTGCACGGATTTACGCCAGCTGAATATCTAGTTCAGCTGACCTGTAGCTTTCCTCTTGTTCTGTTTGTGCTCCGAAGGGGCACGGCCACATGCCTGCTAGTCAGCTTTCAGGGCAGCTCTCTGCTTCTGCACTGGGAAAGGCACGACAGCAAAGAGATTCATAGGTTGTGAATTCACAGGTCTGAAGATATAGATGAAACAGCTGATATTCCTAGGCTTAATATGAGTCAATAGCAAAAGCCAAGATGCCTCCAGCTGGCAATTCAAAGCACCCAAGGCTGGTTCTTGCTTGCAGTCACCCACCACGAGAAAGCATCTCCCTGCTGAGTACACAAAGATCCTGCAAATCAGTGGAGATGCCTGCCATCAGATGAGGTCCTTACCAGAATGTTACAGCTTTGGCATCCAAAAATGGAGACAGCCTGAAATGTCAGATGCCTCTAACTTTGTAATTGGTGGTTAAAGTCTGTTTGTCTCAGAGTAACGGGAGCCTTGAGGCTGAGAAGTGGTAGCACCCACATCTCCCGCTGACTTCAGGGAAAGCTGCCGGGCTTTGCTCTTCCCCAGGATCAGGGGCAGAGAGTTCTGTCATAAATACTCCTAATGCTTCAAGATTTCACTTTGAATTGTGCTTTAGGAATTAAACAATCATAACTGCTGTTATTGTTCTATTTTTTTAGTAGATTAACAAAATTACTGGCCCGATTATCCTACCAGCGATACCCATTTAAGTTGTGCCAGATCTTTGGCTAGTCTGTAAGGTAGTCTAGCTCCACTCAAACAACAGAGCTGCACCAGTTTACACCATCCTTGGGCCCAGCACGCTGGCTTCGCTGGGACTGGTTTTGTTTTACATCAGGATAACAGAGCAGAGTCAAGCCGTGCTTTCCCCTCCAAGCTTATTATTGTCAAACCAGTTATTCTCTAAGTGGAAACAAGAAGCAATCTTGCTTTTTTATTTCATCTCCGGGAAGCATCAGAAATGCAAAGGGTCAGTGAAGGAAGAGGAGGATAAGGAGAAAAGCAGACTGTCTAAAGTAAAGATGTGTTTCTTGCATGAATAACTCCCTAACAATCTGCTGAAGGAGTGATTTTGTATCAGCCTGAAACCCCAAACCAGCATCATTTTAATTTGCCAAGCACCTGTGAAAGAATGCAGCTGCAAGACCATGGGAAAACAATGGGAACTGTGACAGTTCATTAATATAAACCAGCAACTAGATTTATTTGGAAAAGTCATTGATACAGAATTACACTGGAGGACACAGTGGCGTTCCTGAAGTATGCCAGCAAGCAGCTAACTAAGATTATAGATGTGCGTACATCATTTGAACTTGAATGGTTATTTGGTAACTGTTACAATTTATTGTGTATGTCAGACAGCAAAACAAATGTATAAGGAGGAGTGATTGCTTCAGCATTTCCTTGTTTCTTTGTTTTTTATTTGTTACTCATTTTCATTTGTTTTTTGTTGGGGTTTTTGGTTTTGTTTTTTTCTTGTAGTTTGCTCTGGCTATTTTTTCTGGTGAAGCAAGAGTTTGGAAAGTGCAAGCAGTATTTAAAACTGTGATATGCACAGATGGGAATGAAGGAACATCTTCATGTGAAAATTGTTCTCGGATACATTTTGATCTAAATGGGCATTTCTCTGTACTAGGTGGAACATCCTGATTTTCGTCAAGAAGGTGCTCAGGCAGCGCAGCGGTGGTGACGGTGGGAGACCTGAGGACAGATCCGCGGCCAGGAGACCTGTCCTACTGGGGGGTCGGTGAGTTGTTGTGGGACGGGAGGTGGGAGGTTGGCGCTGGCGAGTGCTGCCCCACGGCGCGGCTCCTCTCTGCCCCACTCCAGCAGTGCGGTGGGATGCCACGGGGGTGGGAGCAGTGGGCACGAAGAGGAGATGGCTGCAGCTGGTGGATCCAAGCCAACGAACGCCTGTTCTCCCAGGCAAGAAGCATGGTGCAAGGGATGATAATCCGTGGGAAGAATTGTCCCACGGGAAAATTTTGTTCAGAAGTGAGCTGCCGAGGTGGTTAGCTGCTCCTGGTGTTTTGCCCTTAAAAAGTTTGCTGCTTTTAATGAGTTTAAGGTATATCTCTAGCGTGTAGTGTGATTAAGAGTTTCTGTCACTGCAAACAGCAGTTACAAATTACAGGGTGGGCAATGATGTTCTAGGTAAATCCAAAACAATTTGCTTTGCATAGATTATCAGCTACTAAAGAGATACGAGACTACAGACATTAATCTGTTAAAGATTTTCATGGGGTCGCGGGTGCAATGTCAGAGAGATGCTTTGCTGACCATCTCTCTGGAAACAGTAAAATGTAATGAGAGAATAAGGAGTAAAATGGCATTCAGCCATTTCAGATATTAATAGTTTTGGGGAAATCTCTGTGATTAGGTCAAGCCAAATAAGCAACTGAACACGTCCAGTCTAACTTCCTCAGTTTCTTCTCTTTTTTCTTGCTTTCCTCCTTTCTCCTCTGCTCCCCTATCTCGCCCTCTCTTATTTTTAAAACTGAATTTTCTGATTTCCAGATGCAACTGCAATATAAAGTAGGAATAAAACAGGGCAGTTACATTGTTGAAGCCCATAATCTCTCCACATAACCCCTAAGAAAAAGTGTGTACTATCCAACTCTATTTACCAGTTATGTGTCCCTGTTGCTGTACTATCTGTAAATACAAGAGTAGCTCAGCTTATAAAATTTTTAAGCATAGGTTACGCAAAGGAAGCTTGTGTCTGTAGAGCCACTGGAAGAGCTTGTGGCATTGGTCAAAGCCAGCTTATTTCTTAAAGATGTACAGCATGTTCAGACTGCAAACATCTCCTCTCGCAGCCTGTGAGCCTGCAGCTCCCACAGAGAAGACCATTTTTATCTCCATTATTCCCTTCTGTCTTCCTCACCTCAAGGGATGATTTCCCCATAAACACGCCCTCTCAATGACCATTTACATACTGTGCTTGCAATCTCTGACCTTTTTTAGACCTCTCTCTCACAGCAGTGGGTTTTCTGGACTCTCCGTATCTTCCACACATGGAGAGCAGTACATCTATGGAAGCAGTTACTGTTGCTCCCCTCCCCACATCTTCACCTACACCAAAACTGCTGCTCCTCCTACCACAAAGTTTCTCCTACCAGTCCGTAAGTAACTCCCTCCCCAGCCCTGTTCTTCATCCTTGTTCTGCAGAAAACTCTCTGCCAGTATAATATACCTGGGAAATTTTTGTTTAGTTGGGGGGTGAGTGATGTTGCAATCACAAATGTCTCTTCAGTGCATAGGATGGCAATATGAAAGAATTCTGTTATGTATTTGATGGCAGTAAAGTGAGTAGCGGTTACGTATGTGGAGTGATACACTGTGGCAGTGATGTTAGATGTTGAGAAAAGGAGGGAATATTTGAACGAGATCTACTACATACTGGTTGTACATGGTCAGTTTTAGACACATGCAGCTAGTACCATCATTTTAAGATTGTCCCCTCTTTCCTTTCTGTCCAGAATTTCCCTGGATCCACAACAGCTCTTAGGGCTGAGGTATAAACAACTCACCTTTCATCATGTATTTCATTTGGATATCTGCTTTACTTTTGTTCCGCTAAACCCTAAATTTTGGTGGTTTTGTTTTCCTCCTCTCATGGAATGGCTTTGCAATGCTTATCCTTAAGTAATAGTCAGTAAAGGCAAATTATCTTAAATCAAGCAAGGTTTATTTAATTTAGAAAATAGGAAATAGAGAGAAAATCAAACTAAATGAAATGAAAATGGAATAATTCATATCTAATCTAAGGTCTTGCTCAACAGAATGATTCTTTTAGTTATGCTCTTAGAGTTGAGCAGCAGTACTTATTACAAGTTAGGGGTCATTTGTCCGAACTGACAACCTCTTTAGGCCCTGCACTCACAAATTCTTAAGAAAATGGGACTGCTCACATCCATTTCTGCAAGATGTTTGCTTTCATCGTAACACCTCCAGCTGAGCCACTCTTTCCTCAGTTACCCTTACTGCTTTGCATCTCTTCTTGATGCACGCTTGCTTGTCTGTATTTTTTTATAAGCGTGTGGATATCAGATAGTGCCAGGCTAGACTTTTCTACCACATATAGACAATATATTTCTCAATTTATTCACCCTTTAACTATCTTAGGCTGCCTTTTTATTAATATGCAATACACCACTGTACCCCATATTAATGAAGCTTATTATAGGATCCTAATAGAAAGCTTTCCAACTTCCTTCCAATTAACATGCGGTGCTTCAGAGGAATCCTCTGAATATGGGTAGGTGTTTGGCAATTGCACATAACCTTTTTTTCAGGCAACTTCACTTAATATGTCCTTGTCAGATTAAAGAACTCCTCAAATGCTGATTACCCCCTCCGGTTGGTTTCTTCATTGTTTTCCAGACAGAGTAGTTGCTTTCGTATATTTTGTTTAGGTTACAGCTTAAAAGTATCATCTTGGTTTAACACTTTCAATTTATGTTAAGACAAGCCAGTTTTAGATTGTCACATGTAAACCACTGATTCTTAATTAGATGCATAACTAGGCTGCAGGTAAAAAATTGTAGGTAGTCATGCAGTAGGTGAAAATTATGGTCCCGTGCCTCTCAGGGAAGGAGAATTTGGCAGCAGGCAAGGCTTCGTATTTACACAGAGAACAAATCAGAATGGATAATTATTTCTTCTTCTCAAACTTCATGCCCTTTAAATTAAAGTGGTAGAACAGATCTGATTTTTAATGGTCAGACATTATTAGTAACCCAGGTAGGACTTTTGGGAGCTGTAATCATCTCCAAGTAAGTTGTAACAAACCTGGAGGCTTAGGGGACATACGATTTAAGCTTCACTGTGCATGCGGGGATTCTCATCTTCCAGGAGGGGGGAAGAAACCTGCCTCCAAAACTAGACATAAAAAACATTGAGAAAACTTTGATGATTCCCTCCCTTCTTGAAGAGGTCACATCCAAGCTCCATGCTAAATGCATCAGTGAAAGATTGCTGGAGAAAATGGACTGGAAGCTCAGGCATAAAATGAGTGTTAGAAAAGCTGGTTTCCAGCAAGAGGAAACCTGCCATCCTGCATGATGAATCCTGGCACGTTTTGGTTCCACAACAAAGGAGAACATTTACATCAGTGCAGCTGCAGCATTTCACCTGCTGCTGAGCTGCTTTCTGTGTGCACTTCAAAAAGCCTTGCCTGATAGTTAGAGCAGTAAATGGAGGAAAGTCGTCACCATGACGGTGCTGGGTTCTAACACCGGTGCTCTGCACAGCTTGTGAGAGCCCGGAGGTTTTGAGCATACCCCCAGGCCTAGAAGTGCTCATGCACTTACCACAAGTGCATAACAAAATTTTAGAATACAATATCCCATGTAAACTCTTGCTTTTTGTAGCAATTCCCTCTGCAAGTTGTACACAATGTTCATATGTGACCTACCCTGCAATAGTGTCCTTAGTGCCACACTGGTCCATTGGCCACGTCATCTAACCCCAAGAGTGCCTTCAGGTCCCCCAAGGTGCCCCAGCTGGCACACTGAGGAGGAAATCTTGAATACATCCTGTAATCATGGGCATTCTCCTGGGTGCGGTGGATGCCCTGGCCTTGAAACCTCTCCCACGTGGAGCACCTAGAGGCAGTGAGTACCGGTCCCAGCAAATTTTATGGCGTAGCCCGTATCACCTTGGACTTAAGCCACGCTTGCTGCTGTGTCCCATTCACAGAAAGCCTCTCCACAAGCTTCATGGGATGAGGCACAGTAGGAAAACGCATTGCTTGCTCTGCCCATGCTGCCGCTGCATCATCATGTCCCTGTCGTTTGTCCACGAGGGAGGGTGGTGCTTTCCTCCAGCCAGAATGGTCGTCAACCTCTGGTCATTGTAACAGCACAGCAGGACTATAACCATGCCGCGAACATTAGGACTAGACAATTGTGTGCTAGGATAAATCCAGCTCTAGAAAGTCCTCCAGCAAAGGATCATAATTAAGTCCTTAGCAGTATGTGGAACCCCCTTAAGAAGCCAGCTTGCTCGCCGTTAGGGTATAGACCTGCCTCCCAAGACCTCCAAGTCAAGTGCACCATTGGGCCACTCCCTTGTACAGGGACTGCGTTGCAAACACCTCATGAATGGGACCTGTGGGCATATTGGCCTAAGGGTGGCCAGGTGTCTGGGGAGCTTCCTTTGCTCGCAAGGTTTCCCTCATTCAGGCTTACCTTCTAGGCAGTGGCTCAGCCATGCTGTAGCTACCGAGAGCTGTAGCTGTAGAGTTATTTATGCCACTGCATTCTTGGCTGCAGCTTCTGTTAGAGCTTCACTTGCAACCGTACTGACTTCTCACACCAAAATCTGTCAAAACGCTTCCCTCCTTTATGGTAAGAAAGCTCGCCAGTATGAAATGAACTGATTTTGTTGCTGCTCAGAGCTACCCACATAATAATTTAGCCATTTTTGTGCAATATGGTGGTCTTGAAGAACTGTGTGGTCTCTGCAGTGGAAAGACTTGCTAGGAGTGTCTGCAGAACAGTGGTGTAAATCACTGGATTTCCTTCGAATTCGGTATAGATTTAATTGGTTGAGAATCTGACTTAAGATGCACAACTCATATGCCTCCCTCAGTGAACAAAATATTAGATAAATAAATTATGACAATATATTCCTGTAGGATTATTCTGCATCCAATTCTAGGATTATTACCAAGAAGTAATAATTAGTGCAATGGCATCATCATACTAATTTGTTTTGTTCTTACTTTTCTACACCAATAAAGTCAGCCTTGGTCCTAGAGAGCTTACCATAGGAGGCTTTGCTTCTGCAAAGACCAGTGCACACTGTCATGTTGGAAGTGTGTAAATGCCCCTGCTGACCCGGAGAAGTTGGTTTTAGTAAGATTTCTCACAAGCTCAAGAGTGATTACAGGCAGCGTTGGCTGGATCTGGAAGATACACACTGATAAAAGATGACACTGGGAAACTCAAGAGATAGTGCCGACTTGCTCTTTTGTTGGCTTTACAAATTACAGTCCGATGGAGCAGATATAAGACAGTGTTGCTTGAATTAATAACCAAACCATGCAAAAGCATGAATAGAGGAGCAGCCAAAGGAAGCTAAAAGCCGTGGCAGAGCAGCCAGGAGTGGCAGAGCAGCCATGGCTCTGCACCCGTAGCCACGTAGCGGTGTTAGCACGGCGCAGCGCTGGGGCTGCTGAAGCCATCCTCCCTGCATGGCGTACAGCTCCGGGGTAGGGATGCTTTCAGAGGGCACTCCTGCCTGGCCAGCGTGGGATGTGGACAGAGCAGGCTGTGTCAAAAGCCTGTAGACGTCCTCCTGGGTAAAACTGAGATGTCATGATGGAGGTAGTTCATGATAAGCTGTAGAGGAAAAAGCAGCGAATCTTGATAGCAGCTTTCAGGTAGTAAATCAGAGTAACAGCGCAATAGAGTTGTTATGCAGATATGTTGTACAGCAATATTAAGAATTTAACATCTATTGGAAGTATTGTATAAAAATAAGAAATAAATTAATATCTGACCAGAAAGGGTATTTCTGAAAGTTTGCAGCAGGTTGGATCTAGTAAGCCCCCAAACCTATTTTTAGTGACAATAATAAATCATTAACAGTAAGAAAGGTTCTTAGCAGATACCTGAACACATTTAGGCACTTTATTAAAAATATTTAATGAAGTTATTTACTTAAGAGCAGGCTGTGACCAAAACCTATGGGTGTGCAAAAGCTGGGGGGGAGAGCTGAAGGAGCCATTCTCCACCTTTGGCCTCCCACCCGGAGCGGTTCTTCTCCTGACCAGAATAACCGCAGGGATGTGAGGAAGACCCCGGTCTCACCTCTTTTCCCACCCAGGTGGGCTGGAGAGATGAATCACCTGTATGCCCTGAAAATGTGACTTACACACATGGTTGGGTGCAGGATTTTTACCAGCACCCCGCCAGCTCTTGGTTAGGAGGCCAGGGACACGCTTCCAGCCTGATGCCGTGTTGATAGACCCAGCCTTGTCTGCACCAAACCCTGCAGCCAAGATTTTTGGTATTTCACACAGACCTGAGACCCAAAACTTTTGGTCCCCTTTCCAGCCCCGTGATTCCCAAGTTGCACTTTGTACCTACTGCTAAGCTGGGGACATGACTGGCTTATCCTTCGCATGGATGGAGGTATCCAAGTTCATAAATGCCCTCAGTGCGACGCGGGAGCTGGCGTGAGCGCAGCCCTGCTCCCCGTGAGCTGGAGGTGGTGGGCATCCCACGGGCACGGGGCGCAAGTAGGCTCCCGTCCTGGCTGCCGGCGCCTGCCTGCAGGAGCACAGCGCCTCGGTTATCCGTGCAGCGCATAAGGGACAAGGCTCTGTCCCTCGCAGTCTGTGCTACGGCTCCCATTAGCTTTCAAGAGGCAGGTTTTGTTCCCCTGCCCCCAGTTTTCACGCAGCCGCTTTTAAGAATTCAGAATTATTCCTTTGCCGGTTAAACAGTAACAATAAGAGCCTTTCAAGGTTAGCGACACAATTTGTGAAAATGAGCAAACTATTGGGAAGGCTTCACTCCACTGTCTAAATTAATAAGACTTAGTATCAGCAGGTCACATCTCGCTTTCAGTGAATCAGTAGTTATTTTGCCATTGACTGTGAAAGAAGTAGGATTGGGTCTGTACTTGCTATTTAAAATAAACAAAACTATATATTAAATTAGACTTCCACTGCTGCAGAATGTCGCAGGAAAGTAAAACCGATACCGTTAAATTACAGATAAAGGGGGAGAGTCCAAAATTTCCAAAATGTTCTCTTTTTCTTTTTTAACGACTGTCATTATATTTTGATGTGTTTAATAATACAGCAGAGGTTAAATGAAACATGAAAAAGGGATGTACATTAAAATTGAGATAACTCTTCCTTCAGTGAAGTGGAACCCAGCAGATGTAGCTGCACACTGTAATTGCTGCCTGTTTCCTGTCAGTCTGATTAAGTTGCATTGTCCCTGCTCCAAGTGTAAGAATCAGTGGCTTCCCATAGGGCACAGCATGGGACAACTGGCTTATGCAGTCAAATGACTATGTGCACCTCCTGCTTGTCCTGTTAATAGTATAGACAGACAATATACATTGATGACTTATAAAATCAATAGGCTGTGTAGTGTGGTAGAGACACAGTGTCTTTCATCTTTGCGGCACTCCAGTCGAGGGCCAAGGTTTTTTTGGTAGAGTTAAATTCCGCAGTTCAGGAGGCCAAAAAACCCCAGTGCCTGGCTGCTCAGGCTTCGCGGTATTAATTTTGTTTCTCGAGACTTATTATGCACCTTCTAGTGTTGTTCTTTTACTCGTTTCAAAATATAACATTGTTCATTCTGTTCACAGTTATTCGTGTTTTCCTTTCTGTAATAAATCCCTACTTACAGGATTAAACTGCTAATGGTAAAATCCAGTACCTATCTGGGGAACGCGAGGCCAGATTCCCAGCTGCTATAAATTGCAGTAGATCCACTGAAGCCAGTGGGGTTACTCTGATTTACAACAGCTGTTGGACTTGCCTGAGAGGTCCATAAAGTGGTATTTTGTTTTTATTCCATTCAGAAAGAATGCGATGTGCCTCATTCAGCAGAGCATTGCCCTACTTTTGTCCCAGAGTAATTCTGCTGCTGCCTGTGACATTACATCAGTGCAAAGCTTCGGTAGCGTGGAGGTGAGGCAGGGCTGTTGCTTATAATTATTAACTTGTTTTTACAAGTGGCCTCCGATTACTTACTGCTAAATTGCGTATGCAGTGGCATATTTGTATGTCCACGTTTAACTGTAGGAGCAAGACTGCGCTTCGGCACGGGAGGAAAAATTCAGGTTCCGCTTACAGAGACGCCGACAAAGCAGAGCAGAGCGGTACCCCCTCCTTAGGCACTTCTACCCTGGCGGAAGCCTGAGCCCCAATTTAGATGTTCTGGCTAATAGAGGGAAGATTTGGAGCTTCAGAGAGAAGGGGATCAACCAAAGGAAGGTACCAACTAGGGAACCGCCAAGTACCACCGGCGGGGAAATGCCAGCAGCGGCGTATCCGAAACACCAGCCCTCCCTGGGTGGTGTGGGCCGGTGCGAGCGGGGCAGCCCGGCAGGCACGTCCGCAGGGCCCCCGGCGTGACTCCGCTGGGCGAAGGGAAGCCCCTGGGGGAATACCTCACTTACGGAGAATTTTTGGTGGCTGAGCAACTTGAACGCTTTGCATACTGAGTCACCAAATGAGCTTAGCTGCCTTCACGGTTAGCAACAACTGGGCGGGAGGGCTGTTGGATTATGATTTGGGATTTAGGCGTCCATCCCGTTCAAAGTCCCGTTTTGGCTCTTTAATCCCTAGTTGGATCTGGGACCTTGCTTTCTAAAAATGGAAATTAATATTAGAAGTCATTCCTTAACACATGTTTATTTTCCAATTTATAGAATGTACCTATTACACTCTCCAGACACATGTGCTTGATTATAATGATTATCATATGTATTTCTAAGGCACTCATCACCATAATATCAAATGTCATTATAGAAATTATGAAAGAGCATCAGCATTTCTTCCAAGGAAGAAGCCAGTTTCCTCTTTTCCCACCACATTAGTGAAATCACAGAAATTAAGCTGACTTTATGCCACTTTTGTTTCAGCTCAAGACAAAACAACCAAATCCCCAGTGAAATGTGCAATGTGCACCTGAAGCCAAGCCCTCTGCAAAACTCTGTGTAAAAAGGTCTCTAGCTGTGCAGAGAAGCACGCTCCAAAATCGAGGCTGTCCTCTGAGTCCTGCTTTCTCCCCCGCTCGCCCCAGCCAGCACGTGCACCCACAGCTCATGGTAGTTGTCGGCAGGAGGGTGCAGGAGCCGGGTGATCAGGAAAGCACAAGGACAAGGAAGTCCTGAGCTCGGCTGTTAGGGTTACAGACCCCGACTCAAACCCTGGTTGCGGCTCCCAGGGGCGTTTCTTTTTCTAATACAAAGATCTCTCAATGAAAATGGATCTTAAAGGTCTTTTCCAACCTAAACAATTCTATGATTCTATGATTCTGTGATAAAGAACTTCTGCAGCAAAACCCAACTTAAAGACTTGGCGTAGGTCAGGGAGAAAGTAAGGTGCCAGTATATTTTCTTACTTGAAGCTGTATGCGTCTTCCTAGAGGTGGAAGGTACAGATCTGGATCGTTTTAGAAGAGCCAAGATTTTTTATTTCATTATTTATCACTTTATTTAAGCTACAGCAGAGGAGGGAAACAGCTGTAAGTGACACGGACATCTCCCTGCTCCAGGAGACCTGTCTGGTTGGTCTGGAAGCCACGTGTAGCATTTCAAGCCCACGTGTGTCCGGGAGCAGGGAGAGGGGGCTGCTGCAGGGCGGAGGCTGAGCGGGAGCCTCGGGGAACCCAGCACACAGTGCTCTCGCCAGCAGGCCACAGCCCCACAGCCCACAGCCCCAGGCAGGGCCACGGCGGGGACGGCCACAGCAGCAGCAGCCGCAGGCGCGGTGGGGGAGCCAGGTCCCTCAGGGCCAGGAGCAGCCGGGGACGGCGCTGGGGACGAGGGGACCCATAGCAGCAGCAGGAGCACGGGCAGGTGCCGTGGGGCCCGTTAGTGCCCCCAGTGCCCCCTCCAGCTGCTGCCGTGCATGTTCTCCAGCGTCACCTATTTTTGTCCTCAATGAATAAAAAAACGCATCGGACGTTTTGTTCTTTCTGAATGACATAACCTGGCCAAATCTCAAGGTTTGCAACCCAACTTCCCGCAGTTCGTAGGGATTTAAGGTCTTGGCTTTGGCCCCTACTAAGCAGAAGAGCCCCTTGCAGTCCAGACTTACGTGTCGTGTCCCTGTGACGTGGGGGCGAATCAGCAGGGAGCGTGGAGGCTGCACTTGGATTGCTGACTTAGACTAAAACCTTTTTTTTTTCTTTGCGCCATTTATGTGATTATTTTTTTGCTTCATATGCTCAAAAATCCCTGGGAAAAAGAAAATAATCGTTTTTTCATTTTTGCTTTGCAAGTCACTTTGTAAAGAGCCACTTTGATGTCTTTAGAGAGCTTTAAACCCACCTGTTTCCTCTGCAAAACGCAGATGAGGAAACAGGCATGAGTGGCCAGCCCGGCACAGACCTTCGGATTCAGGAACTTTAAGTGAAACTAAATATACTGGTCCCACATCTGGGAAGAGTTTTTTAAGAAGGATTTTCACTCTCAAAGCAAAAGATTTATTTTGCTCATAGAAAGATAGAAGGAACGCAGAGAACCGAGTGTTCCCCTTGCTCTGGCAGTCGCTGCAGCCAGGCTGCCGGTGCTGCTCGCTGCGGCGCTCTGCCTCCGTGCATCCAGACCATGCCAGCAGCGCTCGGGGGAAGGAGTTACCTTGAAAAAGAAGGGACCGAAACCGGGAGGCAAATGAGCTAACGGAGTGCACATAGCCGTGTGCTCCCTCCTATCTTGACGTGCTGATGTGGACACTTGAACGCTTCTAAGGTCACTTGGATAATCTAATACTACTCAGGATGATATCTAGCTCAGGCAGGAACTCTTATAAGGATTTAAACAACATCTATCTTCATTATTTTACACCCTCATGTCTGTATGATTGATTCACGCTAAATTTTGTTTAATTGCTCAGAAGGTCTTAAGGACTGACATTTGGAGAGAGCCAAATGGGATGTCTGAGCTCCCCCTGCTGCTCTGCCGCACGCAGCCAGCTCCGCGGTTGGCCTCGCCGCCGCGCCCGGGCACCCCAGCCCCGCCACCGGCTCTCCTGGGCGGAAAAAAGCAGAATAAAAATAATGAGCTGTTTGATAGATGGAGAAGAACCAGGGTGGGTTTAGCAAAAGCTGTCTGCTTTCTAGTGGGGTATCGTGAAGACCGGGGAGCCACGTCTTGGGCGGGGAAGAAATGCCGAAGCTCCACTTTTACGGGTGCAAGCCTTTAGTTCACGTGTGTACACGAGGCTGTTTGGAAAGCGGTTAGTCTGGCAGTGAAGCAACTGGTTCCCCAGTTGGCACTTCACTCATCTCGGTGGTACGGAGCTCCTGTGGATGCGGCCGGCGCAGGATGAGGCCTCACACCACCTAAGACAAAGAGCTGCTGCAGATGGGCTTCAGTCAGGTTACGAATGATGCCGTTCTGGTAGCAGGAAAACGTGCCTAAGCTGCGTTTGGGTGCTTAAAGGCAAGACAGCAATCTGCAGAACTTTGTCTTTCCTGCTTAAACCCAAAAGAGGTGGTAGTCTCCTCGCTTTGCATTTCAGGGACCCAAGGGGGGGCTTTGGGTCCCTAAAACCTAACGCAAGGAGACTGCCGCCACCTCTTTGTCCTGTACGTGTGCAGCAGTGGCACTGGCACTTGCCTGGATGGCCAAGGTCATCCAAGGTCGGGTTTGTGATCTGGGAAGCAGGCTGCACCCTGACGAAGCTCCTGGCCATGTCGGACCGGGTGGTGACCCACCTAATGCACCCAGGACGCCGGCCACTGCCAGTTTTATTTTATATGCTTATGTTTCCCTAGTTCAAAGGGGCTCAAATGATATTATGTTTCCAGGGCAGAATCTCAGCTTTCCAATTCTTCATCCTCTGCACAAAACCGTGTTTGTTTTTATTTTAATCCTGTGCATGCTTGAAAATGATAGTTGCTGTTATTATTTGGAACTAGTATTATATTTTTCTGAACAGATGTGGTTGAGCTATCTGGCAAGTGTTTCATGGATTTTTATTTTTGTTCTGTTTCGTAGTTTAGTTAAAACATCTGGATGTTTTAACTGTGGATGGGTGCTGCTTATAATGCAGGAATTACTAGTAAGAAAAATATTAAAATAATTTAAACTATTTTTAAAATTTAAATAACTTCTAGAAGGTTTCATTTGAAATGTGAGTCCTATTAACGTATTACTAAACGTAGCCTCAAGAAATGCACATGTGTTTGATTTGACAGGTAGTTTATTTTTATTTTTATTGTTTACTCAGGCCCTGGTCCAGGAAAAGGTATATGAGCACTTGACTTACTGCAACCAGTGAAAGGTTTCATTAATTTTTAGGGAATGAATTTCATGTTTAGCATAAGCACATCCTTGAGAAGGTTTGAGAAATGAGGGCTCTTTGTGCTGAGCAGTGTCCAGCGCACAGCGTGCTGGAGCACGTGAGGATGCACCGCCTCGCTGTGACCCCCCCGTGCTCTTACCTCTGAATTCCCCTCCCTTGGAAGGAAAATGTGCGGTGCTCAGAGTCGCCTTTCCAGGATGGGTAGCGATTGTCAGTTCTCCCTTACATAGAAGATGATGTTAACCTTGTGCTGATGAGCAAGCTCCCTCCTCTTCCCCACCACCCAGCGGGCTCAGTGGCGGGCGGCTATCACCAACCACACCAGCCCTGCTAGGGATGTCGTGTCCGGCGCTGTTACTGTCACTGCTGCTGCCAAACAGCACAGGGCCAGCGCAGATCAATGGTGAGACTCCGTCTCTCTGGATGCAGGGACGCTGGCATTTCAGCTCTCACCAGGAGCGTGGTTTCGAAGTCGATCTTCTGGCTGTACTCTGCGTGTCGTGCGCTGCGATTAGCGCTGCTCGGTGACCTGGGAGCGTGGAAACCCGATCCTTGGGATTTAAATAAAGATGTGAGCCAGGAGCACTGCTAACACACTCTAGACACCCATGGGCATTTGGTCCATACCCCTATATTAGAAAGAATAGGGATAGATATAGTATATACATACATATACATATACATATGTATGTATGATGTGTAGCTATTGGATCCCCAGCACTGTTTGTTTTGATCTATGGATCTTACGCTGCATCACATTCCTATTATTACACACTACGTAGCTGTAGTCTCTAAACTCTAAAGCAGAGTCATGGCAACCTTCACCTGCCACGAATCTTTGCAACCCATCCTCAGGTCCTTCATTGAAAGGACCGACATAGCACCACGGGGGTGTGCAGAATGATCTCCGTCAGTAGCAACAGCAAGATGGCAAGTTCTGCTGTTTCTCTTTTTTTTTTTTTTTTTTTCCCCTTTGGTTGGTGCCAATGGGCAAAGCTCTGGCCCAGCCCTGGCCCCACCTCCATGCTTCCCCTCATCAGGAATGTGATCAGGTATCCTTCTTGATTAAATTCAGCAAATCAGGGCCATTCCTTAGGGTATGAGGTACCATGAAACATCCATGTACCAACAACCAACTCCTCCATCATTTGGAAACAACAGCCGAGGAGTTTCTTGATCGGTGCAATTCTCAACTTATTTCTTTTCTGTAGAGAGAGCCTGATGAGTCTCACACTTCCGACAGTGCCGTACGTGCACTTGGGTAGCGTTAGCCCTAGTTTTCGTAGGTGTAAGTAGGGCAACCGAGTGGGACCTGGCCTGGCACTGCTAACAGCCCCAGAGGACACAGAAATTATTGGAAAATGTTGTGCTACAACAAGAAGGAGAAAGAGAGAGGGGCCTGGGAGGAGGACAGGAGGTTGCAAAGGCAGGGAAAAATGATTTTTTTTTTTCTTTTGCTTCGGGGTCTGGAACGGCACTCAGTTGCCGTGGATGGAGGTGAGGGGAGAGGGAAGCAAAAGGTGGAAATAAGTACATATTTGTGCCAACGGATGAATAGATAAAGATGCAGCAGAAAGCAGTATTGCAAGGCAAATATGCTACAGGCTCTCGACATTAAGTAGTCATTATTTACACACTCAAATATCTATGATCCGGTGCATGGACACAAAAGCTGTGGAAAATATCTCCATTTTCAAACAGAGTTTTAATTATTTGTAAAGACTTCAATTGTTCAACAGATAATGTCATGGATTGGTCCTCACAGTGTGAAGTGCAACCGTCCAGAACCCCCACAGTATTATAAATAGGCTTCGGAGCTGGGATTGATTGATGTTTGGCATAAAATCTATTCCTCTGAGCATGTATATTCCTTCTGTTCACCAGTTTCATACAAATATACTTGGGCTGATTTTTTATTCAAATCTCCAATTTATGTAGGGTTTAAACTGTTAAATATTTAAAGCCTTTTTCATCTTTTTTTTTTTTTTCCTCTTTTCTGTTAGAGGTAACTAAATCTTTTGCCTAACACAAACAAGACTCGGAGATTTAGCACATTCCTGTGGGGGAGAGAAAGGGTTTATTAATTATATTGAGACTCAAATAATATGCTTCCTTGACACTAATGTTCCATCAGTTCCAACCACAAGTATCCTATGGGATAGCTTTAAAGCCTTTATCAGGATCTAGATTACTGCATTTATGGCTCCATAGAAGAAAGAATTTAATGAACGGCACTCCAAGTTTGAAAAGAGAATCTGAGATAGAGCGATATCAAGGTATAAAAACTATAACAATGAGGAGTTATTTCAGGGGAGTCTCTGGGACTCCGTAATGAAACATCAAATAAAAGTAAGTATAATGTACCTTTTCAAGAATCTACATAAATATCCAAGACTCCTTGGATGAAGAATTCGTCCTTGTTGCACCTTGTCTGCCTCTGACAGCAAAGATCTCAGAGGAGTTGTGTCTTTCGGAAAATTTCTCTTCCTAAGTCTTATTTGAGTTTTCACTTATCAATTCAATACGCTCAAATAATTTTATTTTTGAATTTTTATGACATCAGTACTTCTGTTTCATCCGCCCTTTTTTCCCCTATCCTGAGCTAATATATTTACATACCATCACCCTTGTGGCTATTATTAATTCATTTATGCATGCCTTTGTATTGCAGCAGCACCTAAGAATCATAGTCATGAGGCAAGTCCCCATTATGTCTTACTTATTATTTTTTGTATTACAGTAAAATCTGGAGACATAGCTGAAGTAATGGCCATATCGTATAAATAGTTTATCTACGCATACAGAAACCTAACACTCTGAGCACATCGATAAGATTCGCAAGAGAAAAATAAAATAGCTTGATGTGTCTGCACTGTAACTTCTGGGGGCTTCAGAGGCGTTGGATGAGTTTCGCCTGCCCAGAGGAGACCTGTGAGCCAGGATGCTCTCCTCTCTCCGCTCCTCCTTTGCCTCCAAGCTGCCCAGCAGGAGCTGGTTATGGAAACGCCCCTGGGACTGAAACCAGAGCTGATGAGTGGTGCAATGCACAGGCCACGTCGAGTTTTCTTCAGAAGCGTTCCTTACCGTCCGAGGAGCCGGCCGGCTCCCCCGGGCCTCGCCGTGCCCTGCCATCACTGCCAGCAGTGCAGAGCGGCGTGGCCACGTGCTCCTGCGCAGAGTCCTTGTTACGCTGCAGAAGCTCGACTTGTCAGAGAAGCAGGACAGATGCAAAACGTGCAAAGCATAAGGATAATAATATCAGAAATTTAAAACCAAACAGTATTAGGGTTTACAAACAATCAGGCTTTAAAAATTGAGTTGCTTAAAGCCCATTAAACAAAGCAAAACTCCTCTCTCAATCAGTAAATAAGTTGTTTACACAAACAGAATATCATTGGAAATTCTAATTTCTAAACTTTTCACAGATAAAAAATACGCAGCTTACCAGTTATTCAGACATCAACATTACCCTAATTTGATTCTGGGGTCCCTGTTAGACAGGTTTGTAACGTAAGAGAAGCTAAATAGATTAGACCTGAAGAAAAGGCGGAGGAGTGTTAGGGAGGAAATCAGGCTGCAGGTTTGGAAATTCTTGCCTAAAAACAGGCTTCTGGGCTCCTACTTTGGCATTCAGATAATTAGCCTGAATTTTAAAACTGCTGAGAATTCAAGGGAACTGAAAAATGCTCCCCTTTGATGGATACCAGACCATCATCAGGTGTCTAGCTCTGGCTTCAAACTTCTTACTTACCATCAATAAATTGTTGCATTATCTAGTGCCCAAAACAGATATAAAATTTTAGTTGTACAGGTATAGATTTTTCAAGCTCCGTTTTTCTCTGTGTGTGAAACCTGTGCGAGGTCAGCTAACCGCTCAGTAACCAACAACAGGGGAAAATAGATGTTGCGATGCTCAGTGGAAGCTTAAACTAGGAATTAATTTATATATTGTAGCATTTGACAAACCTCAGCTCCTGATGTCTCACGCTCAGCCTTACTTTATAGTCACATCTGTTAGTTTAAAGCATTTTTAGTTTATTGAAGAAGCCTTTACAAAGAAAAAACAGATGATGAAAATCTCATCTGTCAAAACTGTTATTAAAACCTTTAACAGTGTGAGGTTTTGTTTAAATTGAAAGCATCATTTATTTTTTATCAAACATTTTATAAACAATAACATTTGAGAAGGATTTGGGGGACCTGGAGAGCCCTCAACAAAATGCAGCTCATTATGTTGCTTTGTTTAATGTGCTGCTCAGAGATAAGCAGTGGATGCTTTCCATTACCTCAATGGGAGGTATAGTAGCTGGTGTGACTAGAGAGGTGGAAAAATCACCTGTGCACAAACGCACATTTATCAATCACAAAGAGAGTGGGGAATATCGGAAGGCTGGGAAGCGTTCACATCAAGTGAAAAAGAAAATGGGTAGAGGCAGATTCTCAGACCTGTGCGTTTCAAGCTTTTTTGGCCCAGTTGAGAGCCAAGTTTGGCAATTTCATTATCACAATGAAAGGTGATGATGAAGAAGGAGAGATCTGACATCGCCCTCCGGAACAGGGGGTTGTAGTTGCAGCCAGGTAATGGAGGGTGAAACACAACCCGCGGTTTCAGGGTGCAGCTGTCCGTCCTACGACTGCTGTAAAGCTAACAAGTAGATAGTCCAGCTCATCCCTCCTTCAGAGGGAACCAGGAGGGGAAAGAAAAACCCCTCTGTGCCATAGCTTGCTGCCCAGAGCTGCTTTGCACAATCAGAAACACTGTCAGCTCGCGCGGCAGGCACGTGGGGCTGCTGGAGACTGCGATGGCAGTGCTACGCTAACGGGAACGGTGCGCAGGGAGGAGGGTGGCGAGCATCTTTTGTAAAAGTTACCCACGGAATGAGGATGTAGCAGTTTCTAACACGGCAGAGCTGATCACTTAAATTGCACAGCCAAACCAAGAATAATCTCACCTGGACAGATCTCTGCAGGTCGTCGCAGATTTCTGAATAGCAGTTAAAATTAGTCTTTCTTCATTTCAGATAATTTTGGCATTTCCACCTGCTCATTATTTCTCTATGAGCCTCAGAGTATGAAAATATATGTGAGGTTTCTAGACTAAGTCAATTCTGAAATTTGAAAGCAGGCTAATGTACCTTTCCAAAAATGCCATGCCAGGCATTTCTAAAAGCTTCATCTTCTAAATGTCTTCATCTTCAAAAACTCTGGAAAAAGAACAAAATTCTGGCATTTTTTTCTTAAACTCTTTATTGAAATATGAGCACTTCAGGCTTCTGTAAAACAGAAGTGCCTTTACCAGCCCAATCTGGGACGAGCTACTAGAAGTTCATAAGGGTAGGGGATGTTTTTTAGGCAGAAGATATCACCCTAACATTACAAATACTGTCTTTCCTGCAGGATTACTAAATGGGGTTTAAATGAGTCAAAACAAGGTTCATAGAACAACTTTTACATTGCAGAAAACTAAGCAAAAGAACATTTACAAACAAAGCAATTGACTTTGTTGATCATTTTAATCCCTTGGCTGCTGTTCCAAACATTTATGGTTGAATTAAACTAATGATGGGAAGATCTCAGAGGATTCAGGCTGGCAAGTGGGAATGGTGTTTTCCAAAACATTCAGCATTAACCTAACTCTGCTCCATTGAAGTAAAACTCCCATTGACTTCAATGGGAGCAGAGTTGCACCATTGCTAAACGCCCCGGCAGGAACAGCAGAGATTCCCTTTTAACAGCCTGCGAGCCCTCCCACAGCGCTCGCTGTGCTCCGTGCTTGAAAAGCCACCAGCAGCCCCCAGAGCAGCAGTATGTGCATATCTTGGTGCATATATTCTGAAAACAGGGATGTTTGGGATCCAGCTGTTCCTGTGTGGTTTCCTTGTATTGTTTTGCTGTAGAAAGAATGAAAGAAAAAAAACCTGCCCTAAAAGTTTAGATATTTATTGCAAACTATCTGTTCTTTTTCAACCCATCCATAATTTGAGATCAGCCCACCCCTCCCTCTGTGGGACATGGGCTTTTCGTATTTTATCTCCATTTATGGTTATTGCATTGTAAACATGCAGCAAGCAGAAGTTATCATTTGCATATCTCTGAGAATTAGCCAGAAAGCTTCTCTCTCCATAAATGATTTATACCGCAACCATAACAATTGAGTGTCTGCTCTAGTCTGCAATACCCTTTTAAAATATATGCCCTGATCTTTGACCTGGAAGGCAGAGCTGATTAAGATACGCACAGAAAACATTCAGTTATGAAGTAGAGATTAGCTGGGGATCAAGTACTGATAAAGAAAGAGCAGCAGAAAGATAAATACTGAAGGAGCACTCTATCCATTAACTAGACATGGGCTTACATTAGAATATTTTATCTAATCCTACTCCAAACTTTGGAATTTATATTCAAAATACTTACGCTTTTACATACGGCTTTACAAAACCAAAATCTGATTCATGGGGTTTTGCAAGATCCAAAGGTACTTAGTCTGCCTCTTAGTGCAACTGGAAATTTGAGTTTTCCAAAATTAAATGAAGGTCTTACGACTGTCTTTGTTCCTGCCCCTTCCAATACCTTTGAGTTGTTACAGTGGTATTTTAAATCTGCTGAGGCATGTAGGATTTTGGATAGCTGACTTTTCCCAAGCATACATACATATACTCACACACATATATATATTTCATGCACATAATTAGCTAAAACAATGCATGTTAGAGATATCCCCGGTGACACACAGAAGAGTTGTTTTCTTTTGCCAAGGACTCTGCCTCATGCAGGTGTGTTGTTCAGAGCTCAGACCTGTGCAGTGAAGGAAACTGCTGCCTTCGACGCTGTCCCCTTTGTTGCAAAAGTTGGAAAATAGTGACGGGGCAGAGAGAAGGAAGCTGGTAATTCACTTAAACCGACATTTCCAAAGCGGGTCATTAATTTCTTTCAAAGCTGGTCTTCAATCTCTTTCTTTCTCTCTGTTTTTTGCAAAAGCATGTGTGATACTAATTCATGTGAGAGGCCACATCTGAAGTACTGAGAGTTCATGTGTGACTCAAGTTAATGGGCTCTTGGCTTGGCGCATGCAAAATGCTCCAGAAAACAAAAGATGGCCTTGGCCCTCCACGGGGGCATCCGCACATGTGGATGGCACTTGTGATGGCTTTGGAGCGGGGCAGAGTCATCCAGATTGCCTGCCGAAGGTCTCCGTGTAGTCCCAGCCATTTGTTGCAGAAGATGGCAGGTGCAACACATACCCCAAGACAGGGTTCAGACGCTCTCCACCGTACTAGGGCTTGCCAAGGGTAATGCTCTTCATCAGAAAGTGCTCCTTCCACAGAGTTTCTGCCTCATTAACTCATGAATTAGCTCAGCAGCTAAGTAGAGGTATCCTGTTCGGTTGTTCTGGAAAGCACCCAAGCACCATTTGGGGTGTGAGCTCTTACAGGAATGAGCCAGTTTTCTGGTTTAAGGAACTGCTCTGCTTTGATGTTTTCTAGTTATTTCAACATCACCCTTATCACAAGCTAGAAACGGTTAACTAAAATTGTGTGTTTTCAAAACCCCAACACCACAGTTACACTTGTTATAAAAGCATCTGAGGAGAAATAGAACTGACCACGGTTCTGTCTCCTTCTCTGGTGATCCAGCTGGTAGCCTGTTTAGACAGTTACCTAATTATGTGGTTGGGATCCCACCTCTTACATCCTCCAACTGCACTCAGAAAAAAGAACCTGGTCTGAGGTCACCTGTGTGCTGTTACACTCAGGTCCTTTTCTTGGGTTCTCTCCAGCTCCACTCGGGTACCAATTTTCTTCATGTGTCCTTTACCTGAGGTTATCTTCTTTCTCAATGTAATTAGAAGGGCAACTGAAAGCTCTCCCCATTGCACCATTGACCACTTCGGTACTTGCTGTTTCCAGACTCTTAATCTATTATAAAGATTGGGAGATCTGTGCTCAAGTTCCGGGTAAAGCTTCTTCATACACAGAACCTTATATTTCTATAACATATGTAACTTGGCAGTTGCATATCGTTCACTGACAGAAACGATGCTGATGCAAGAAGGTCATTAGTGGCTTGACGCCAGCTGTGGTGGCAGTCACTTTGCAGTGATAATGGTTTGGGATGATTGACTCCCAGACTACTCTTTGGGAGACCATACAGTACGTTCTGCCTAAAAAGGTAGCATCAAAGACTGGCTGATGTCCTCTTTTGGAGGAAAAGGCACAGGACTGTCACAATATGCAGTGAATCTTCTTCCCCGTGCTCTTTGCCTGTAGTGAGCATAGAGTGCGTGTTGAAGGGCTGGAGTCCTCGTGGCATATCCCAGTCACCCTGAGAAGCCAGCTGAGAGAGGAAAGAGCTTTCAGGACTAATATTTCACTTGACTGTTCACACAATGCTATGACTCATTTGAATGCATTTGTTCACATGAAGTTCGATTTTTCATTTTAAAAAAGCAAAGGCAGTTTTCCACTGCTTTCTCCCACCTGCCAAAGCACGCTTCCTAATCCAGTGTCTGGAGCCTCAGTCAACAATTTAAACATCTTGTTAAAATTTCAGCTAGCAAGGACAGAACTTGCCAACAAGGCTTCTCTTACCAGCTCCAGACTGATTCACAAGCCTTTAACAAAATTACTTGGTGGGTTTACACCTTTAATGGGGCCCAATAAAAGGAGGAGCAACGCACTGGAATTTTCTGTATAACTCACATAATAATTTGCAAATCTTTTCATAGCCAAGCCTGTCTTATGAGCTGTGAAAAGACCGCTGGGCAAGGAAGGGTCTTCACCTTTAGAGATCTGCAGATCATTCTCCTTTTCCTTTTCCTACTACCACTCGCTCTTCCAGTCTCATAGTCTCTGTAATTAATCCTGATTGCCCTAGTTATACATTTTTGCACTTTAATGGTTAAAATTGCCTCTTCTAGCCTTTACAACACAAATCCACATGTTTCTTGGCTACTTTTCAGCTGCTGCTGATCATGGCCATCCACAGCTTGGATGAAGTTATGCAATCTTGCCAACACTTAATTGACCATGATCTGAAAAGCTGCTGCATTGTTCAGTTTAGAAAGTGTGGCCTAAACCCGAGAGCCCCGCATTTGTGCTGAATGCAGATTTCTGCTGAGAACGCGCTTCCAGCAGCGGTTTGCCAGCACCCCTTGGATACAGCCAGTGCGTGGAGGTATTTTGCCTGCTTAAGATATCCAGGACATAGAGGCTGAGCACGATTGTGGAGTGGAGCCTTCTCTCATCTGCACAAAGCTTTGCTCCCACCTGTCTTTCTTAATTATGGTAACCACTGGAGGCTGCTAGGTTTGCCTGTAATGCCAGCTCCCACGTGCCTTTTCTCTCCTTGCTGATCTGCTCTGCCAGGTCCTCTCTGACCTGCTGCACTTGACTGCTCCTGACTGACAGACTTTGATTTTTAGCAGGCAGCAAAAAATTTCCCACCTTTCAGGCTTTTTTTTGTAAGAATTAATTTTTGAGCTCTTGGTTCTACCCCACTTTCTGTTGCTGGAATCTGTGGTGGGTTTTAGATGGTTACAGACAGCTCAATATACTGAGCAACCATTTCCCCAGATTTAGTGAGATCCAAGAGACCCCTGGCTTTTCATCACAGATGATCTGTCATTTCCCAGGCTACGGTGCTTGTGTTTAATATGATTAGGGAGGCATTTGGATTCATTTTCCAATGGCATGATGCACCGTGCTTCAGATGCTCTGGAGATGGACCTTGAAACATGTTGGAGGACTTGCACTGGCTCATGACATGTTTTAACTGGGTTTAGAGGATAAGGCCATCTCCTGGTGTTCACTCCTTGCTGCTTGAAAGAGGTAACAGCAATAGAGGTAGTATCATTCACCCCTTCCTTTTCATTAGTTCGCTACTGAGCCTGTTTCTAGAGTCTAGAGGCAGAGCTATGCAATGCAAATCTCTTGGCTGTGGAAGCACTGCAGTAAGTCAGAGCATCTCTGAATGCATGGTAACCTGGCTGACTGCCGGCTCTGTCTAGAGCGCCGAAGGAGACAGGACTTTCCCTGGGAGCTACGGGCAAGAAAAGCATATTTTCTGGTCTTCTGGTACTTTACGTGCATAGCGCATTCTATCAAAAGATGTGATATAATCCCTATTTTAGGAAGCAGACTATCAGATCCAAACAGCGTGGCTTCGCAGAACATCCTTGGCTGCTAGGCACTACCTTGCCTCCAGAGCAGTAAGGGGCTATGTTCTCTACCCATAAATCTCATCCAACTTTAGTGCTCAACTTCTGATTTCTCAGTATCAAGTTTGGCTGCCTCCTACTTCTAACTTTCTATCCTTAGCATGATTCACAGGCTTTCAGCTATCTCACACTTCTCGCTCTCTAATCTTAGCGCCGCTTCTAACTATAGAGTGGCTTCAAGCTTCAGGGTCTCTCACTTTTGTTCGGGCTCTTTCTGGTACACAGCCAAGTAGGTGAAAGACTCGAGAAGGGGGAAGGGGAGAGCTAGCACTGCTTTCAGATGTTGCAGGCTGGAGCTAAACCCGCCTCGGTAGCCATCGTCATTTTTTTGACACTTTCCTGAGATGTGCAAAGGGGTTTGGTCAGGAGAAGACGTCTATTCCTGCCTTGCTGATCCCTGAATGAGCTGACATTGCGTCCGTGCTAGCAATGTTCCCCATTCTCTGGGATTTTTCCCAAGACTGTAAAGTTATCGTTTTCATAAAAATCCACTTAAGCAAATTTCATCTGTGTTCTGGATCTGGCTCATCATAGCCAGCTTGGCTGGTTTCATAAGCCATAAGCTGCTCCTCTGTCAAGTGTCTTCCTGGTTTATCTCTATTTGTACCAAAGGGTGTCTGTAGAGGTTGTATCAACTTTCCTGAGTGAAACAGTTCTTCATCAAATAAAGGCTTCGTATGTGGCTTTCTCTTCCATGTGTTTCATATGCAGACTTAGACTCAGCTTACTGAGGGGAAAAAAAGGATACATTGTCTTGATTTTTCTTATATTTTCCGATGTCCAGTTTTCATATCCAAATAAAAAAAGAACCCGTCCCCCATAGTTCGTTCTCACTGAGCACAAACTTAAACCTCAGCTTCATCTTTAAAACACTTCTACTTCAGGATGTGCTGTCAAGGATAAACCATTACTCAAATTATATTGAAAATATGTATAAATCCTGCTGACTGCCTCATTATATGAGATGTGCTGGTATGGGCAGTGCTGGCTTGCCTCAAAAGAGAGAACTGAGATTCAAGGTGAGACTCCTTGGTACGAAGAAGCTCAGCTGGAGGAAGCTGAAGGCACAAAGGTGGCAGAAAGATTTCCTGGCTGATCTTCCTGTTCTGAAATAAGATAGAAAAGGAGTTGTGCACTCTCTTTTCCTGGACAAGAAAAGTCAAATGAGGTCAAAATACATGGGATCAGCCAAAGTGACATCTTTCATCTCTGATCTTGAGCCAGTGGCTGAAGAGCAAGAGCCATGGATGGGCTCAAGTGCAGCACAGCACCAGCTGGCAATGAGACAAACCCAACCTGCAGTGGTCAGGCAAAAGACTATGACAGCGGTGAGGGGGTCTGCCTGGTCAAAATCCCTGAGGAAGAGCTCTTGGATGACAGAAAATACAGAACAAGGAGTACCTGTGTCCCGTAAGCATGAGGAATCTGAAGTAAGGTTGCTTTACTTCCTAACATGGTTCTGCAAACTCAGTGGGCTTTTTTTTTTTACTTCAGATTGTAAAAATATATATGAAGACATACTGTCTGGAGGGAACCTCATTTTTTAATTCTTCAGACTCTCTTGAGCACTTCAAGGAGCACAGAAGGAAGTCAAGTAGCTTAGCTTAATGAATAAAATAAAGCAGCTGAGAAATACTGTCTCTCAAATAACCAGAAGGACCTCAAGACATCTTCGAGTCATTAAAAATGAAATAAACATCATCCTTGCTTGCTTGTGCTTACCTGAATTGTGATCCAAAAAGGGAGTTGAATTTGGCATGTCATAGTGAAGAGAAATGTGGATACAGTATGGATAATTCAACTCATTCTATATTTATGGGAATATTATGTGAGCTGCTCCAAAGCGTTGTAGCAAAGGCCTATCTCTTGTAATGTGCGCATAAAAGAATCACCAGTTCAGTAATATTTCTTGACAGAAAGTATTGATCACAGTTTGAAAAGAATGACATATTTGGAGATAACTGAAATGGGGGTAAAAATGAAAATCTTTGTACAATCCCATGTGGTCAAATTTATCACAGCTGTCATTGGCTATGTGAAAATTAGTTGGTTTAGTCTAAGAAAATCAAGGTTCCCTCTGTAATTAATGGAGAGAGACTGGACTCCTGAGACATTATTTGTCCTGACCTAAGTTGCTCCTGAAAGTAGATGTGCTGAATCCCCATCTTCTTGAGGCACTCACCTCTTCCGTTTCCAGCAAGAGGAGCTGAGAAGAGTAGCTCAGACCAGATGCCTAACTCCTATATGACTAAAGTTAGGTGCAATGAATCCCATCTGCAGATGGGTGAAGTAAGCAGAATACACTGTCAGCTGTAATGAGTGGCAATGAGACTAGCTCTTGACATTACTGAAGGCCAAGTAAAGCTTTCTTTGATTTGGCAGAGCCAGGTTTCCTCTCCTTAGCTCTGTAATACAGTTATTTGCTACTTTTATAATTTCCACAGGCATATATGCATGTTCCAATTACTGAGATGACGTTTGCACCAGCATGATTCATGCTGTCAATTCCTGTCTCAAGTTAGATTCAAGCTAAGTTTATTTTGGGAGCAGTGGATGCATACCTACCAGGAGTATGGAGGTGCAGGAGAAAACAGTCTTCTGCCAACTGCAAAGACAGTCAAAGTTTGGCTTTCACATCACTAGAGAGCCAAAGAGGTGGTCAGGCATAAAATACGGACTTTCTGCTCCGTGTTGAATAGCCTGTGTATATATCCATGTTCTTTACATACACGGATTGCTGGACATTGCAATATTAACCAAATAAATACTGTAAGAGCTCTGTCTCTCCAAAGTTAACTGATCCTCAGATTTCCTTGGTGGATAGTCATAATTCTTCTCTTGAAAAGGCATATCCCAAATAACCTCAGTGGTGACTGCAGTCGCCTGTTCCTCTGCATGGAACAGATACTCAGGTGTTCACAGGAAGATATGGGTGGAAGCAGCGCTGGCGAGGGAGAAAAAGCAAGAGCGTGTGGGATGGTCTAAGCTAATGATCAGAGACTGACCTAGGAGAAGATGATGTCTTTAGGGTCCTGCTGCAATGGCATCTAGTATTTTTATTGTGCAACTATACTTGTGTGAAATACATAATAAATGAAATACCAGGTATTTATGGAAAATACATGCACGGTCTTTGGGCCAGGAGGTGGGACACCCTCTGCGATGTGGCCGAGCCGCAGCCCACAGCACAGGCTCGCTCTTGCTCTTTTCCTCTCATCCAGGGAAGGTTCTGTGTTCCTGGCAGAGCAAAACAACTTCAATGAGAGTGTGCAGACATCCCTCCCACCGCCCACCACAGAACAGCTCACCAGCCCGCAGCAGGGCAGCTGCCCCGGGGTGCAAGGTGGGGCTTGAGCCCCCCAGGCAGCAGGGCAGCCTCGCTGTATGGTACGGAGAGCTGTCTCCAGCGGGATGCTGGAAGGGATGTTTGGCACATGGCAGACTCCAAGATTGGCACTTTGGTGCCCCAGCCCCAGCCCTTTTTCAGCAACCTTGTTTTGCACTCATGGAACAAAATCTTTTTGAAGGAACAAAATCTTTTTGGAGGTAAAAGATTGCACAAAGTCTTTTGGGTGCTTGAATTCTTTCTGTAAAGAGGACCAGAGAAATGAGTTGAGTTTTAAAAATGTTAGTCTGGGTTGGGTTGGTTTTTTTTGTTTTGTGGGTTTTTTTTTTTTAATCTGGTTCCATGCATGTCAATTCCAGTGTACTGCAATCAAAAGGGGTGCAAAACCACTGAGGAGGCAGGAAGTGGTGGTGGCATCAGGAGGAGGAATATGGAGCTGGAAGCCACTAGTTGAATCTGTTACATCTCCTCTTTCCCCTTTTTATCCTTGCAACCCTCCTCATACTTTATTTTTACATTCTCTTTCAAGAACACAACTTGTCAAGGCAGGGATATTCTCATCTCACCTAGCTGTGAAGCATGGAGCTTACACAGTGATTAATCACATCACTTCTTTACTTCTTCGCAGTGCCATTCAAATGTCAACAACCCTCAGGAGGTTCCTACAGTGCAGGCAAACAAGTATTATCCTGTTTTTCCAGATAAGGAAACTAAGACAGTGGTCACCATTTTCCAAATGTAGTTACTAAATCCATGTCCTGTCATCTAAATCTCTAATTTGCATGCCTAAAGATGGGATGACCCATTGTGGTGGAAGTTGTCTTATTGCCCAAAGCACGTGCTGCTCCCTGCTGAAAATAAGGATGGGCATGTTCAGACAATTGCCTGATCGGAGAGACTGAACAGCCACACTGAGGGGTGTATAGTATTTTATAATCATATCGCAATGACTAAATCTGAGCAAACACAATTCATTATTATGAAATGTTTCCTTGTTCGTTTTTCCATTTCAATATGTGGTGGGAAACCACTATTAAAATAATAATAATAATATTAGCTTCGCTATATTTACTCAGTAGCTCAAACGCTGCTAGACTACATGGCCTGAGAGGAAATGCCTTGTTCAGACTCATTTTCAGTATAGCAGCTAGAAGACTCATGAAAACTACATCTAGCCTTTTTTATCGTAAAATATCCTTGTAATATTTATTAATGTGAAATGTGCAGTTAAGTGTTGATGAAAGAGCTATTGTATGCTTGGGTTTACAGTAAACAGTTAAAGCTCTTAAAGTGAAGTTGAAGCAAGTGGAATATTTGCTTAGCTTTGGCAAGAAGAAATATTGTAAATAATTCAAAGAGTGTAATTTGATTCTAGATTTTTCTGGGCTATGTGGCATATGGCCCTTCTGGTTTTGTTTTATTTAGGTTTGCTGCCTCCGTTACGTAACTGTTCTTTTTAGCCTGTAATTAAACTTCAAGGTCAACCAGGAATTAAGCGGAGAGGAAGTTCATGTAATGGAAACAAGCGAGGCTGGACCCTGCTGCGTTACATCACTCTTTCTCCTAACTCACTCCTGTGCTGGTAAGGACAGGAGAGGGAAGGACGAGCCCGAAACCTCCTGCAGAGCCAGAAGGTGAGGGCAGGCAGGCGTTGGCGTGCCGGATCCGGAGCAGCACCGCTGGCCGGGAGAGGCGGCAGGGAAGCCGCAGCTGGAGCTTGGTCTGCCAGCAGCCGCTGCACCAAAACTTTTGCTTGCAGAGGGTGTCTTGGCTGATCGCTGACCCTCCCTCTCACATAGACCCGCTCTTTTGAACAGTGTACGTTGAGTTACATGTGCAGCTGCCGCTGGGTGCGAAGTGTGTTTATGCTTTGGCTGGTTCAAAATAGGGACTGGGCACTTAAATATTTATTTTCAAAAGCAGCGGTCTCATTGCCTCTACGGGTTGGGATTTCACCTGCCTGTTGTTGTTGAGTGTGGCTGGGCTGCTTGCAGGCAGGTGGCACGCTCCCAAGGCAGAGCTCCCGGGAGAGGACAGATCCAGTGCCCGCGTGGGTGCCAAGGGAAGGGCCGGGTCCACCCTGTATCCCGGGCATCAGCCACGTCCCGCGGCTCCTCCCTCCATCTCCCCATCCATTTCTCCCTGTGCACTGCAGTGCATTGTAGTCCACCTGTTGAGTGGTCTGAGTGTTTAAAAAGTTGGGGGGTTTTTTTGTTTGCAGGGTCTTTTTTTTTTTAATCTGGCCCTCCGTGCGCCTCACTGCTGGTGTGTCGGCGCGCACCCTTGTCCAAGCACAGCTGGAAGGGTGATGGGCTGCAGCAGAGGGGTGGGCAGCAGCTCCCTGTGCTGCCTTTGCACCTAAAAATTGCTCTTGGAGCTGCACGCTCTGTTTCCCTGCTAAAACAGAGTGGGAGCGTTCGGTCACCCGCTTTACGTGCGTCTTGCAGTACTGAATTAGCACCATGACATGCATGGTGCTTTGGCTATGCAGAAACTCTTACATCATTTCTCATGAGGTGTCACTGAAAACCTGGTTCGCATGTGAATTGCGTCTATTATTTTTTGAATTTTTTCATTTAGAGCTCCTCAGGTGAATAGTGCTGTGTAAGTGCTAAGTGTTATTATTTATTAGGCATATATATTCTGTAATTACTTTGCAAATATGATCATTATATTTGAAGTTACAGAGTACTTCAAACATTAATTGCCACATAACTTGCAGATTTCAGATCTGATACACAAACCTAATCATCAGTCATTAAGTATTAAAGAAGAGAGCACTGGAAATATATTAAATTACTTCAGATCACTGATTAAACCTAATCCTTGGAAATTCCTAAAAGCCTATTGAGGCGCTGAGATTCACTTCCAAGTGACCATTGGGAATTCAAGCCTGAAGCACAGCCGAATGCTTTACTTCTCAGGGATATCACAATTCTCTGACCCTGCAAAATGCTCCTTTTCTGGAGTCCTGCCCCAGCCAGAGCTAGGTCTTACTGTAGTTTTCTTTGTGGCTGACTTTATGGCTCTGCTTTCTGCCCAAGCAGGCAGTGTCTTCCTCTACAAATCATATAACCGTATAAACCATTAGTAATGACCATTATCAATCAGGATGGCAGTGAAGGAGAAATGGTGGGAATGACACGGGAGACCAGCAGCAGGCTGGAAGGGGCTTGGACCCAAATCTCACGGTTCCCAGGCCAGCACCTTACTGACCTGTGCTGCACTTTCTCCCATGGTATTTGAGTAATTCTTGCATTAATGCTTGGATGATAAAGCACGCTGTATGCTGTTAGCTGGCAAAATGGACAAACCTAGTTTCGTCAGCCCAGGCAGTGTTCCCCCCACCCCATGCTCCTGATGTCCTACATTCCCTCCCCTGAGCGGCGGGTCCCTTCGCAGTGCAGCCTGCGGAGCAGAGGAGAGGATGCGAAACTTGGGGATGCTGGGCCCGTTCCACGCTACCCCGGCGTCTCCGGGCTGGCATTCAGCAGCGGCAGCATGCGGCTCCGGGGAGGCGTTGGGTGCTGGATGGCTCCCCAGCGTCTGTCATTGTGCTTGACGCCGCGCTCCCTTCCAGAGCAGTGGGCTGGAGTGACAAGACAAAGACACAGGCAGCGTGTGAAATCTCTCTCCTGCCTTTTTCAGACTTGCTGAAAACTTCTCCCTGCCTTCGCTGTGGTCACCGTGACATCTCCTCGGCAAGGACCTGCCTACGCCTGTGCTAAAACTGGTGGCGAGGCTTGTGTTTGTTCCCAGGCATGGTCCCAGTCACAGAGGGGAGGAGAAATGAAGAAACTCTGTCCTTTCCTGGAGTACTCCAACGTTAATTAAGAGTTAGAAACTATATTTTAAAGCCAGGTGGTTATTTCATGACCCTATTTAGGAAAATGGCATTTTAAATTAGGTTTATATTGCTTCACCATAGGTAAAATGTTTCTAGTTGGGAGCTGTTGCACTCAACAATCTACATCAAATGTTATAAAAATAACAGCATATGTGTGTATATACATAGATTTCAAAGTATTAAATATGGGCATTTGTGCATGTTTGTGTGCTTGAGGAGAGAGAAAGGGAGGAAGTGTGTGAATGCGGGAGATGCTGTTGAAGTCCTTCTCCAGCCCTTCTGAGACCCCTCACCGAGTGTTGGGACTCGGTTTTCCGCCTCCTGCAGTAGCAACTGGTGAGATTTCCACTGCCCAGCCCCAGCCCCTGGACCCCAGCGCCGGGGGATTCCCCACAGGATCCCCAAGCCTGGCAGGATGGGGCAGGGACAGGGCAGCCTGGCTGCGGAGGAGGAAGGGTCTCCCTGGGCTTTTCCGAGGCTGCTGCCCGTAAACCTCCCTGTGATGAAGCAGAGGATTCGCGCCTGTGTCAAGGATGTGGGAAGGTTCCCACTCATTAGTTTTGTGGGGAGGCAGCGTTCCAGTGAGCCAGTTCATTAGCTGTAGCAGTATCTATTTATCTGGTATTGCTGAAGAACATCTTTATAGCCTTTAAGTGATGCCTTTTTTTCTTCCTGGTGTTCACATGCTCTCTACTGTCATAGCTCCAAGAGCATTTATTGCTCTCCTCTTTTTACCTAAAGCAGATTAATGATGTTGCTTATTTGTGGGTTTTTTCTTTCCTGTTTGTGTTTGGCAGTCATGAATTCTCCATCAAATCCACGTTCACTTTGGACCACCGAGCAATGGGGAAGTCCTTCTCTTTCCTGCCTCCTGATGTCCTGCTGTCCTCACTGCAGGCAGGACTGTGGTGCCAGTAGGTGGGCGTTAGCCTGCGTTCCTCTGCTGGAGTGCCATGGTGCGGCGTTATTACTTATTTATTTGGGTGCCCTAAGTTTGCCAACCCTGTGTTGTGCTTGACAGTGCTTGTACACAGAACGGAAAGGTGGCCCCTGATCCAGGGCTTATGCTAGGAAGACAAAAAGAGCAGCTATGACAGTACTGGGAGGACTTTAATTTAGCAAGTGGAAGTTATGAGCTATATTCCACGCCTCTTTAAACGTTACCAGGTAAAGATGAGACAACAAAATAAAATTTAGAAAGTTGTTTTATCGTAAGCACAATGAACAGATTAGATGCTGGTGTAACGTAGCTCTGTGGGCTCCAAAGGAGCTGATTTACTCCAGCACAGGTTATATAGTTGGAAAAAGTGGTCAGTAGTGGTTAGATCAGAGCACCAGAAATAAAACTCCCTGTGCTTCTTCACTCCCAGCCATGACTGAATAGCCCTGTGATTTGTGCAAGACCATTACCCTACAGCCACGTCACCGCGAGCCTGACTCTCCGCTCCTTGCAGCACAGGGCTTGTGATTACTTACAGCTATGAAAGGCAAGACAAAAGCTGATTTATACCCATTTTGCACATATCAGCAAAAGGATATAATGGCATTTAACTATTATGGCTTAAATCCAACTCCTTGGTATAGAGTTGAGCGTTTTGGGGACGGGAGGGGTGGATCTGCTGCTCCTTGGGATGCCGTGCCATCCCCCGGCGTGTCTACTTTGGGATGTGGCGTAAGAGTTTGTGCAGGGCTTGAAACATGGAAAAGCAACATGGATTGGATATTCATAAATAAATAAAATACAATCTTAAGGCTGAGCTGGAGAAAAGCAGAATTTTTAATTGCTGCAGATTGCAATCTGCTCATTTTTTTTTAACTGTATAAAAGGCAGAAGTAATCATTCACAAATTATCTGAGCAAACAGTTAAGGCCCTCAGTTTTTGGTACTGAAGTTGGCAGCCAAACCCCTCGGTTTCATTGGGGAAATAATGAGGTTTCCATTTATGACTTCCTTTCTCTGACCATCCGTACTACGAGCTCAAGGAAAGCAAAGATCCTTGCTTAGGCCTTAACTAACTGAGAAATGTACTTTAAATTATTATTTTAAAAATAATATCATTAAAGCATTTCATTTATCTTTTTTATTGTTTTGTAGGGTATTAGGCTTTTTAAGGATTTATATGCAAAATAAAATTGTTATATTCCCTTCTTAGTAATTGATATTTTGGATTAATGTGACATGTAAAAATGTGTCATGAAAAAAGTGAATTTCAAATATATAGAGGAAAATTACTGTAAAAATACCAAACCAGTCCTGCAGTATTTTTTTTAATTTACTTTGGTAGGCAAGTTTGTTCGGGACAACCTTATTCTGAATGTGTCTTTTCCCAAGAAAATGTTAAGTACCTTTTTCTTTATAACAAGGAATAGTGTCCTTATTATGCGGGCAGCAATAGCCCTCAGGAACGCTGTCCCGCAGCGCGCCCAGAGCCGCACCGCGGGCCGTGGCGTGTGTACGGGGGCTGTGACTCTCCTCCCGTTGGCAGGGCGGTGTCAGAACGCAACCCGTCTCTATACAACCAGGCAAGACCCACGTACGAATGGTTCCAAACAAGGCGCGAGCGCAGGCTGAGCCTGCCGGCCGGGCCACCTCTCCCAGACGTGCTCTTCAAGCCGCCTCTATGGCTACCCGCTGCTACCATGGTAGAGCCAGTTTGGACGAGTCCTGGGCCAAAGACAGACTTGGGTCTTCCTTCTCCCGTGCAAATTTCAAAAGAGTTTTCCTTCCATCCTCTCCATGGCTCTTTTCGGATGTATTTCAGTGATAACTTTTTCATTCTGCAGACAACACACTGACACAGAGCAGGTTTCACTGCCAGAGGAAATGCCAAACAGGGAGACAAGCTGACACCCACAGGCCACTGCCGAAAGAAATTGGCATCTGGGTCTTGCAGCTGCCAAACCTTCTCTACGAGTGGCCACAGCAATCAGCTCCAGTGATGTAGCAAACCGAGGAGGAGGAGGAGGCGAAGGGCATGTGGTGCACAATCAATGCTGCAATGAAAGGGAAGAGGCCATGCCAGCTGGTTACTACACTTCCATCCCCGTGCCAAAAGCACAAAATAATATTTAAAGAAAACATCAACAAAAGGCCGGCAGCTTGCGTGGCCCATCGCAGTGAGAGCGAAGGGTGAGGAGGTGGGCCATGTGCGCGAGGCTGTGCTGCTGCGGCAAGGGGGCTCCGGGGCCCCTTTACGCCCCGCGCCAGCTCTTTTTAGGCTCCAGCGCCGCTCAGAGAACTGCTGCTACTTTTAAAAGTACAGGTTGTGCCAGGAAAAAAGTCGAGATCTGTATGACTGCATGGCTGAGAGCATGGATATTGCAGCAGCGGTTGTGGTAGCAGAGACGGTTAATAGCATAAGGCTGGCTATATAGTACAGATGTCAAGAGGCACTGGCTGCTTTTAATGGGCAGGCCAATGCATAACAAACATTTGAATGTGTCAAAATGGGGAAAAAATTCCCATCATCCACCATATGAATTGTTTTACTGTGTTGACCATTCTCTGTAGCTCTCTTGAAAATAGATTTTTTGATGGGGAAATGCAGCAGTGAAATGGATAGAAGAAAAAGACGCGTACTCTCTAATGATCACGTTGCAGAGAACAGCCACCTACCGTGATGGTCTGCAGTTACCTCCACAGACCCTCACCTTGCCAAACTTTGTGTCTGCTCTGGCCAAAGAATAAAAAGTAGTCTGAAAGGACCTGGAGAGGTCATCAAGTACAGCCTCATCCCCAGCACAGCATTGATCCATGTCTAAGTTGTATTGTAAAGTAGCGGGGGACAGTGCAGGCATTTCATGTACTGTGGAGAAGGATCTGGAGCACTTGTAACCATTGTAAAAATAATAATAGTGATTTTGAAGAGGTGTGTTCTCAGACGATAGCTTTAGAAGGGCGGCATCACAAGATGCAGTGAAAGGATGGTGCAAAGATGCATTTGGGCACTCATCCTGGAACAGGAACGGTTCACTTGTAGATTTGTTGTGTATAAGGGAATGGCTTGTAAAGTTTTACTCTCCTAAATGCAGTTACATCCGTATTAGGCTGTGCTGTGCAAACAGCATGACCTATGAATGTAATAAAGTTGGTACATGTATTGGTATGAAATGAAAGACATTTATTAAAGATTAAACTGCTTCATCAACTTTTGATTGTATTGGTGACTATGTGGGAAGCATTGAAAGCAGTGCCAGTTATGTTTTTACATATCAAAGAGGTGTTAGTGGCATATGTTTGATTTTTGTAGCTATACCCAGTAGAAACACGGCATAGCAGGGAGCTAGGCTACAAAAGCCAGATTTTCTTCTTTGCTTGCTCCTTGTTTCCACAGCCTACTAACATTGCCTGCTGCAGTCAGCACAGACCTGGGACACTCCTGCTTTCTTCCTGAGTGACAGCACTGGCTTGGGTAAGTCTCTGAGCTGGTATTCAGGCAATGGGGTGTTTTGCACTACTTGCACGTGTGTGTACAAGCTAGGGCACCAGCCCTGTAGCTGCTGGTCTCAGGGGAGCAGTTCATTTGAAGGACCATTGCAGCGTTCTTAGAAATTAGCAATAGGGGTGGATTAAAATTTGGCTTGTCCTACAGATTGCTTTGATATTGCTTTTACAGTACTGTATAGAATACACCAAACCATGTATTACAGCTCCGGAGTCATGAATTTATTATTTATGTGCTTGCATGGTGCCAAATGCAAACTTGCCTAGCTGATTGTACAAAAGGAGGCCTTTTTGCACAATCCAAATACAAATACTGTTCTTCCTAGCTGTATGAAATGAGAAGAATGACCACCATTTCATGGAGAGCTTCATTAAGGGCTTGTGGGCACTCCAGAAAAGGCCATGGCAGCTTTGCTGCTGGTTTACGTGGAGCAGAACAGAAACCCTGTCGGAGCCAATGGTAGAAATGAGCTTTAGTTTTAAGAAAGACTGCAAACAAACAGCCTAGATTTCAGCTGATGTTGTGTTGCGTGTTAATACATGGCCAGTGATCATACTACATGAACATAGCACATAAAGACAAAATTTTGTTATAGTTAGGCACAAAATCCACTGTTTTTCTAGTGAAAAAAAGGTATTATTTTTGCAAAGAGTTACCTTGTTCTCTAACATTACTTCTAGAAGTAAAATTAAAAAAGCAAAACTAGCTTACTTCTCTGAGCTCACTGATAAAAATCTGTCTGTAAGTACAGGACAGATACAGCAGATTTGATCATTTCTGTTTTAACATTCTTTGAGTATTTCTAATATTTATTTAGAAGAAACTCCAGGAGTCCTGATTTTCTGATTTTGCACTCTTGAGTCTTTTTCATCTTTTCTTCTTCTCCTTTTTTTCTTCTTCTTCTTCTTCTTCTTCTTCTTCTTCTTCCTCCTCCTCCTCCTCCTCCTCCTCCTCTTCTCCTTTTTTTTTAAATTAGGAACACATTTTAGATAGAGAGCAGTAATTTCTCAGTGCAGTGCACATGAAATTATACATATTACTGCTCTTTATTAACAAAGTTCTGCAACATGTTCTCTTCTCTTGCCTCCTCTTCCCAAACAGACACCCAAGATGATAGATAGGTTCCTAACCATTTAAAATAGATCAATAAAATTCTAATTATTTTTCCTAAGAGGTACAGGATCATCTGTAATAGCCAAGATTCATATGATTGCTCCCATTTCAGAGGCTGCCTTTTGAAGAAGCCCTCCTGAAGAGTTGTTGAACTTCATAGAAATGGCTGTTCATCTGTAAAACATCTCCAAACTACTAAAGCCTCTTCCGTATTGCCACATCACATTAGTGTTTTCTCTGGAGGACTTGTTACTGTGCTCCTCTCTGTAGATGACTGCAAGCAAAGCCCTGTAACGCTGCATTTTGAAGTCCAGCCAGCTAGCAGCCCATGTCTCTGCTGCACAGAAGATTAAGAGCTCATGTGTCTTGAGCAGCCTGATTTTTATGTCTAAGTCCATTTTTTCTTTGCATTTGGGCTACAAGTCACTTGTACTGCACACAACAGCAGAATCTGTATGCATTTGTAAGCAAATATGTCCTATGTGCTACAGCTATCAAGGAGGAAAAGCTGTTTTCCCCTTAGCTGACATGTCTCAGTTCTCTCTTCCTCTTGCACAAACATTTGTTTCTATACCACATGGAGCATGGAGCCTTCCTTGTTCCTGATCGAGTCTCGGTTGGTGATTTTCCAGCCTGAGTGCTCTTAGTGTCTGCCCCAGCTCACGCTCTCCTGGGCACTTCAGCTCCTTGAGACAAGGGTTTGTTCTTTGCCATCACCTCTTGCCTTTGCTGCAGTTTTTGCTATGTCTGGACATGGTTACTTAAAACCTCTCCTTGGCCTTTGCTTTGTGCTTCTCACTGTCTATTTGCTAATATCTAGGATTCTTATGTCTCTTCTCATATATCTTGATTAACTCACCTCAGATCTCAGTTGTCTTTGGCCACTCTTTAGCTCCAAGCAGGACCCTACGCATCCTTGAGCTGCATTCCTTTCATGCTTTTTACCTCCTGCTTGTCTACAGCCTTGTTGCTGTATTGGACCGGATTTCACAACTAATTCTTCTCCCAAAGTTGTTTGACATTGAAGATGACAAATTTGTGGAATTAAAAAATATTTTCTTTCGGGTAACTCCTTCAGAGAGAGATTGCACATACTCATCATTCATTTTGCAGTGCTAAATCTGTCACGTTTCTCCCAATGCTCTTGCAGGTTCTTGGACTTGGTTTGCCCCTGAATCTACTGTTGCCTACTTGAGTAGGCTGTGAAATTTTGCAAAATGTAGGTGTCATTTACTACATTTGCTCCTGGCTCTGAATTCACCCATAGCACTTTCCAGTACAACTGCAGTCATTACAAGTCTGAACATCCGCTTTGCTCATCGCTACAAAGCATTCTCCTGGAGGAGGCTGTGCTGGCGTTCCTGCCAGGAGTCATTAAATCATTCACTTTCTTCCCCCTCAGCATCTGCCATGGGACCGCTAACCCATGACGAGGTTAAACCGATGATCTCTGGAGGGGATGTAGCTCCTTTTAAAGCCTAGCCCAGGCCCTACACTCTTTCCTGGGACTTTTCCAAAAGCTACCTGTTGTGAATGCCTTCTCTGACATGGGCTATGTAAAATCTTTGCGTGATAGCAATTGCCGTCTTCGCTAATCTCAGACAGTTTTCTACTGGTAGACAGTAGGTAAAAATTTCTATAGTCATCACTATCAGAAGGAATGATGCAATTCATAGATCAGTAAACCCCCCTGACAGCTCTTTAATTCTGGATAACCATCAGTACCACATTATTAGCTCTCTACAGCTCCTTTTTTTATATTTTCTCGGTGCTTCTTGCCTATATTTCAGTAGTGCATGAGTAAAATATTGGCTGATTTTAGGCAGCATAGCCCTTAGCTGTCTACCACTGTGAATGGTTATGGTGCTTCACAAGAAAATTTAGACTAGCAGGGTTACTATGAAAAATGAGTGTAAAAATAAAGCCAGTCTCCAATATCTTAGAAACTGGTAAGTACCATTTGATGAACAAACTCAGAAATTATCCTTATCACGATAAAATGGAAAAAATGAGCCCTCTAAGAAAATGATTTTTAGCAATGCTTGGGATTTGGACCAAAACTGAACTCTGTACTTATCTCATTTGTACGTCACTGAAACTGTCCTCAATATTGTAAATAATAAGAATAAAGATAACAGAGCTGCATATTTTGCATACACATTTTGGGTTTGACTTTGGGTTTTCATTTGATACTTACCACTTTGGTTTCAGAAAATGTTAATATATATATTGTTATCAGATGATTTCTTCTGAATAAGTAACTCCAGCTGCTTCAGCTGATGCTTTGGAAGTTGTTGCCTCATTGCTGCTCTGTTAAGATGTTTCCAGCTTTGACAAACTGCCCAAACTAGCTGTGGATTTTATGTGCTACCCCTTTTATATTTTCAATGTCGCTTTTAACAGGCAAGCAGCCCATGACAAACAACTGCAAACGGTGTGCCAGCTGTAATGCAGATACTCTATATGCATATGACCCTTATCTTTTATAGCATAAACTATATTTGCACCATTGCCTGCGATGGCAGCACAAAGCCAGAGCTAAAAGAGAGCTAACCCACCTGTCAAAGTGTTTCTGTCGCTCTTCCAGGGAGTTTATGACAGCCTGGCCATTTTCGGTGCTCCCTGCAAATGCCTGTTTTGGCGGGGTAGGAGCAGCATCTCTCTTCACAATCACTCGCTCTTACGGCATATACAGCCCCCAGTGCAGCGGCAGCACTGTCTGGAAGAAAATACCATCAAAAGTAACGGAAAGGATTCTTCTCGCAGCGATTCCTTCCCTGTCCTACGTGCCCAGTATGGAGCACAGTAAACTTCCTCACTCTCAGAATTTTACATTGTAGGTGAGAAATCATCACTGTCCCCCAAGAAACTCATTTTGAGCAAATAGTTTGCTATTAATGAATTTTTTTGCAGACTAGTGAACTGCCTTCTTGTATCCGGGGTAGAGTCCTTCAGCGCAGAACAACGTATTAGTCTAACTGCGCACCCACGGGTTGTCCTGCCGTGCTGGGACTTCTTACTCTTTTCGATAGTGTTGTGTACCTGGGAAATGCATGCCACGACTTTTAATGCTGCATGTTTGACAAGAGAAGTCTGCTATTATCTTGTGGAAGGAAATGCGTAGTCTCAAGAGAGGTTGAGATGTACAATATCGTTAGCGTAAGAATGCAACCACAGATCTCAGGAAACTCATTCATTTTGGTACCCAACTAGCAATTCAGGTTTTTTCCTGCTAAAAAAGGTTAGTCCCCCTCCCTCCTCAGCCTCCCCTTCCACACTCAGAAACTCCAGAGTCCTAGCTCCTCAGGACCAGGTAGGCAACCCCAGAAGCCCTGCTAAGCTCGCTCCTGTCACCCACCCCTCGCGGGTCCTTTCTGAGCGCGCCAGCCTCCCCTCCTGCCTTTTGTGACTGTTTTGCCTTGAAGCCTGAAGGAAGGAGCAGGCTGGCGGGGAGCCCGTGCCCCCTTTCCCTCTGGGCGGGGGGAAGAGGAGCCAGCTGTGCACTACTGAGGGACCGGCGGGCACGGCCTGACGTCCATGGTCTCACATGGGAGGAGGCGGCCTTAGGAAAGCAGCGGTCTGAAGCTCTGGCTGAACACAGACCTCTTCATCTGTAGGTTCTTTTTTATTAGGAAAATAAGCTAATTATTCATGCCAAGTACCTCTTTGGTCCAATCCCATTTATTTATAATTAATGGTGAGTAAGTTCTGTTCCCCTGAATGCAGTAGAGGGGTGTCCCCCTCCTGATCTGTATTTAGTGATGCATTTTGCAGCCGGCTCTGGGGTCGCTTTCCCTGGCTCTTGGGCAGGCAGTGCTTTGGGCAGTGGAGGCAGGTTCATACAGGCAGACCTTCGCTCTGGCCCAGCACGGCTGCTCCTGCGGTTCTGCAGTAGGTTAGGCACCTTCTCATTGCTAAAAGCCCGATACAATGAGAAAATGCCCATTTCTCATCTCTGCTAAGGGCACACACCAGTGAGACAAGCTAAGAGAGACGGCCGAGGGGATCTCACGCGGGGTCGTCCTCCCGCAGCCACCGCTGCTGTGCCTCGCTGCAGCCCCAGAGACCCAGACATTTCCTTTAGCCGCCAAAGGGCCATCACCGCCTCTTCTTCCTACCCGCATCCCTTCGACAGCAATGATTCTGGCCATATTCCACCAGCCTAAAGACTATGCCGTGCAAAGTTAGACTGAAATTCATGGCCGGGAGTGATGGCTGCAGGCCCACGGGGTGCTTTTGATGGGAGAAGGCTGGTGTGCTCTGCTGCAAAGCCTCTTCCATCCAGCGCGCTGCCGAGCCGTCCCCGCCGGCTGGCGCGGGGTCCGGCGGGCAGGCGCAGGCAGGGAGCGGGCTCCTGCGGGCAGCCACCTGTTAGTCCTGCGATAAAGAGCACGGGAAAAGTTGGGGAGCGGAGGAGCCTCTCATCATCGCAAATGACACTGAGCGCCGCACGCCGCTCTCGCTGCAAAGGCGAGTAATGTTCAGCGCGGCAGCGAGCGAGCCTGAGACCGTGCCATAAACCACGAGGATGCGGAGAGAGACGGAGCCCCAAGCAGCCCATATCGGCTCTTGAATATTTCATGGGTCGCACAAGCCGTTTGCAGTAGAGTGATCTGCAATGCTCCATTTTCCGCAGCTCCTTTCCGAAGCCTGCTCTCCTTTCCCACCAATGCTGCTTTTCATTTGTCAGGAATGATTACCCTTCCTTTTTGTTAATAACAGAGCTGAAATGCCCAGACCAGTGCTTGGGTTTATAAGCATCCTCAGCAACATCGTTGGTGATGTCAGCTCGGAGTATGCTAATTAATCTATGGTCCCTCTTCTGGCTGTTTCTGCAGTAACAGAGCAAAAATAATTTTAGGTTATGTATCAAGACTGCCTGTTGTTTATTTTTTATTGGCTTTCTCTCTGTATGGCACAATTAAAAAAAAAAAAAAGACTTCTCTTTCAGGGTAGGGGCCGGACACTGGCATGGTGTAAGGCTGCATTTACACCCCAGGCTCCTCTCCAGCACCTGCAATTTCCCACTTTATTTTCCCTTCTGGCTTCTAAGTTTTTCGAGGCTTGGTGAGCTTTTCAAAGCGATTAGCGCTTTCTTCCCCTGTTCCCATTTTTTGCTGGAGAAGGAGGACGGTTCCCGAGTACCCTGCACCCGCAGGGAAGCCTCGCTGGCGCTGGGATTACCCAGATCCAGTTTGAACTGCTGGGATCTGCAAACTGGATAACCCCTGAGGTTCCTGCCGAGCCATCTCCCAGCCCGTGACGTAGCAATAGTAATCTTTACTAATATTTGCAATAGAAACAGCATTTCACTGAGATTAGCAAACTTCACAGTGGCTTATTTGCAGCTTTTGAATTTGTAAATGAAGGAAAGGGTTGGGAAAAGGGGACTGGGGATGATATACAGGGAAATCTAGTTATGAGAATTTATCCTCTTCATTAAAAGCTACTAAGATCTTCATCTCTGGTATTTAATGTACCAAATTCAATATTCTGGCCATAGTTTGCATTTAAAATAGCAATATCATATTTTTAAAAATGGAAGGGAGGAGGGAAAGTTTTAACTAAGCCACACACTTTAATACGTTCTTTTTCTTCATAAATCCAGGCTCTGGGAAATATTTGTCAGGCAAGAATATACTGTTTGCATCTCTCCCATTTTTCTCCCCACGAAAGCTGTATTTTCTTTCTACATGAAGCAGGATGCCCTGAGAAGTAAAAATTATGAATCTTTAGGAAAAGATCTGTTGCCCTTAGTAGAGAGAGAGCCTTGAAAACCCTGGGTTTATAAATGAAAAAAAAAAAGGATGAATAATAAAACCCACACCAACTAAAATCTAATTAATTTGAGTGAGTTGATAGGTTTCTGTTTCTGGATGCTGGTAACAGAGGAGGAAGGGGAAAAAAGGAGAGATGTGAGACTTTCCATTTATCTTCTTCTCATTCAACGACTTAAAAAAATCTGGAAAAAATGGCTATACAATGCACACTAAGTAGAAATATGTTCTTTATTTATTGTGAGTTTCCTCTAAACTGCTTCAACTCCTAATCTCATTATGTGAATCCATATATTCGCCCGTCAGGAAATTTCAGGAACTGCTATGGTTGTGGAAGGCAGCCGACAGCCCCGGCGGCCTCCAGCAGCCCCAGCTCCGGCTTCCCGGGGGGAAACCACCTGCCTCGGGTACGGGCTTGGGAACAGAGCGAAATGCCGGCGTAGGTAGCGGCAAGGTATGGAATGTGGGGTGGGAGAAGGCGAGCTGTGCCATGCCATGCTGTGCCATGCCACGGCTGTGGCAAACCGTGGCCATGCCGTGCCGTGGCTGTGCCGTGCCGTGCCGTGGCCATGCCATGCCACGGCTGTGCTGTCGCCTTTCTGTAGCTGTGCTGGGACCGTGCCATGGCTACGCCATGCCGTTGCCGTGCCATGGCTGTGCCGTGCCATGCCACGGGCCACATCACGCCAATGTCATGCTGGGGCCGTGCCATGCCGTGCCTGCGCTGCGGCGGTGCCGTGCCATGCCCGTGGCCATGTAGCGCCTATGCTGCGGCCATGCGGTGCCATGGCCGTGCTGTCCCGTGGCCATGCTGTGGCCACGACATGCCGTGGCCGTGCCCACATGGGAGCCCCATGCACAGCTGGGGTGTTGCTGCCGGCACCCCAAGTACCCCTGCACCATGGTCCCTTGCTGTCCCACATTTCTTCCTGAGATGGTTTCTCCTGCTGGGAAACCGTGATAGCCACCGAGCCGCTGTTCTGCCCAGGCAGGCAGACCTGAATGGTGCGGGCAGCTGCCAGCCCCTCCATCTTAAATGTTTCCTAAAGTGGCGCCGAGCTGATCTGACTGTCGTTTACCCCAGCGTAAATCCCAAGCCAGTGTGCTGAGGTCACAATTTCCCCCAAATTTACGGGGCTGGTGAAAGCAGAGCATGGCCTGGCGAGTTTAAAGAGACTAATTTTTCATTTATATATTTGCATTTAGCTCTTGAGCGCTGCAGAACAACTTACCGGCGTGTAACAGAGAGACAAATCCTGCGCGAGATCCCTGCTATCATCTAAACAGGAGATTTTAAAAACATTCCGAGGAAAGTCAAATTGCAGGAAATTTCCCGTGAAACCCCTTCGCTAAATTCAGGGCTGATGCCTGCACGCAGCAGCCCGGTTGCAGGCGCCGGGCTGTGCCAGAGGAGCCGTTGCCGTCGCGGGGAGCGCGGCAGGAGCGCGGGGGGGACGGGGAGGCTGCCCGGCGCGCGGCGGCTGCCGCGCTCTCCCTGCCATCGCCACCATCGCCGCCATCGCCACCGGTACCTCCGCGCCGCAACCAGCCCTAACACCTGGTTCGGTCCGCAGCGACAGCTCAGCGCCTCGACAGCGGTAACAATTTAGAAGCGGGATGCTAAACAAGATATATACACGATGTCAAATATTGGCTGCGCACATCTAAGCCAATCACTTCTAAATAAATTAACCATGGCATTGCCTAATACGATCCACCTGCTTTCTTCCTCGTGTTGTTCCAGACCCTACCTGAACCCCCCTTTGATTAAATGTCAAAAGCTTGCCTTGTGCCTGCAGATTTCACTGAAGGCGGATAACAGAAAGGTTCCTCCTGTGACTCCATAAAACTGAAATAAATTCCACTGGCATCTTGTAAATTTTTATTTTCTACAATGACTGCAGGCCCCATCTGCGACCCAGCTGTTATTAGAAGGGAAAGCGTTGGCCCTTCTGCATTACAAAACAGCATAGAACAGTAATTGCCAGTGGAAGAGATTAAGTGTAGACACTAAAAATGTTTACTCGCAATGAATATGCATAACGATGGGTAGGAAACAGCACTGGAAGATTAAAAAGAGAGAAGGGTTTGTTTACAAGGCTGGGAAAAAAAAAGAGGGGAATGTCAGTTGGCCCCAAGCCTGAAATAGGAACGAAAAACCTTTGGGCAAGGCATTAGGGAGAAAAACAGATGGTTTGTGAACCTTTTATTAGATAGAAAAATCATTAATCAAGCCCAGGCTGGAAATGGCAGGGTTTTTGGTAGTTCATATTTTAGTTTATTTTTTCTTAAAGCGACAGCGTGCTATTTTGTTGACAGTCAGAGGTATGGAGCCCCTTTCCATAGGAGAGGCAGCCGCTTTAGCATGCAGCATTGGGAGCACATCTAACTTTAGGTCCGTGCTAGCACCAAGCTGTTCTGCAGAGGAAATCCCTCAGTAGGGTTTCACATTTCAGCACCTGTTTTGCCTGTATAGCGAAGCAATTAAAAAAAAGAAAAAAAGAAAAGAAGAAGGGGGGAAAAAATTGCAGCCTGGTTTATTTTTTCATGGTTGCTTCGTTCCGACTTGGGGGGGGGGGGTAGAAATGTAGGGCACAAAAACTTCTGCAGCCAGGCTCATGAATAAAGAGGCATTTAGCAGTGCTTGTCAACACAGGCACCCTCCATCACGTCCCTGTTTCCCGTTATTCTGTTGCTAGAAGACTAAAAATAATGGAGTTTGCTGCATTCAGCTAACAGTGAGGCAGAGGGAAAGAGGGAAAGCGGTCTGGCCACCTGGTCACCTACGGCCCGGGCTGGGGGTGCCCGCTGCGTGCCAAATGATGCCACTTACAGCGCCCGAACACGGGGCTTTGTTCATTCCTTTCTCCCCTTTTCCATTTCCAGCAGCATCCGCCTCAAAGCAGGGCATTTCTTTTGCGTTAATAGCTCAAGGCACATCAGCCTCCCTTTCCCCCCAGTCTCTCATTAACCTTAAGTGTTGTCTTCTGCAGTCACTGCTATTTGTGAAACGAGCAGGTCTCCTGCGAGCAGCCCCGTGGGTCTGCGCTTCTGCCTGCGCCTGCCGCCCCGCGCCCCCGCTGCACCCCTGCGCGGCCCGGGGGGGCGGAGGGGGTTTGCATGTCTGCATGCACGTGTGCATGGGCGCATGTGTGTGCAGGCGTGTGTGTGTATGCGCAGGCAGGAGAGGCTCCCCGAGCAGCTGGCACAGGGCACCGAGCGTGCTGCACCGCAGAGGGCTGGATTTCACCTCGGGGGGACCCCCTGAGCCTTGGGGGTCCCCCTGCGCCCGCCGCTGCCGCATGAGGATGGGGATGCAGGGTAATGGGAGCGGCGTTTCTCTCTGCTGCCCCGGCACACGGCTGAAGCCGAGGGCGGGAGGATGTGGGGTGATGGGACGCTGAAGATGGACCGGGGCGTTAGCGCTGGCCCAGCGGATGGACACCTAAAGCCCACCCAGAACCTGCCCCCGAGCCACCCCTCCCGTGCCCCCCTCCCCCTGAGCATCTCGGGTGCCCCCAAGCAAGTGGGTGCAGCAGGGCAGCAGCGCCCAACCCCGCACCGGGGTCACCCCATGCCTGCTGTCTCCTAGGGGTGGGCCCACCTTCAGCATCATTAGACTTGGCAGTGTAGGTTAATGGTTGGACTCGATGATCTTAAAGGGCTTTTCCAACCTAAACCATTCTGTGATTCTATGATTCTATGACTTTCTGGTGTGAATAATTCTAATTCATGTATTTTTATATATAAATTGTTAGGAAGGAGAGAAGGTAAATGAAAAAAAAAAAAAAGTCCAATCTGTAAATCATGTCGATCCTTCCATATGTTTAGCTATACTTGATGGCCACCAAAGCCAGTTTGAGAATGTGCAAACCGCCCTTCGAAATGTCTTGTTTCCAACCGCGCAGTCAGTCGGCGCAGACACACGCGTGCCCGCGCGTGCGCACACAGGTGCCGGCGATGGCCAAAGCCGTCCCCGCCGTACCCCACGTGAGCTCATTTGCAAATGGCAGAGCGCGAAGACGCGGCGTCTGCTGGGAAGCGCCCATGCGAGGGCCGGGCGGGTTTCGCTCGCTCCCCGCAGCAGCACCCACTTACGGGCTTGCTCCCAAGGGCCGGGAAGAACACAGCATGGCCCGTTGCCACTTCTAAACACCTTTTTTAGGGCCAAATTGCGTCTACACCTCGCCTCGGACAGGTGTAAATGTGCTGATTTTACTTGAACTGGTTTTGAGTACCTTGGAGCAGGAGCAAAATCAGACTCCTGCTTTTCAATTTCTGATGGCACTTGTCGTGTTATAAATTTGGGGCAAATCTGCAGCCTCCCGTGGAGTTACCTGGCATTTGCATTTACATAACCGAGATCGTAATTTGGTCTTGTAGCGTTTAAGAAATTAAAAAAACAATAAGCTAGAAACCTCGGATTTATCAAAACATCAACACAAATAAGAGTTACAAAAGCTGACATTAAGGATGAACTGTAAAATACTTAACAGCAAACTCAGGACCAAAAATAAAGCCAACATCCTTCTTTTGGGAATGAAGGGGAATGGTTTCTTTTTTCCAATTTCTTTTATACCACAGAGGAGCTACCCACACATTTCCTAATTCTTAGACTAATAACACTGAGATGAACTTCCTAAAACATATGAGCTTCATCAGAGCGGGGGGAGGGAGGGGGGAGAGAACGAGGGGGAAGTACAAAATGATCTTTGTAAGAAATAGTAGCTGGGATTGCTAGCGTTGCATATGTTACAGCACATCATTAATAACAGTGATCAAAAGAAAAAGAACATCTTAGCAGCTGCATCAAATTATTATAGAAATTGGAATTTTCAAATGAGCTCAGAGTAAAAAAAAAAAAGAGAAAAAAAAAAAAAGAAAGAAGCAGGAAAAAAAAGGGGCACCATGCACTGGAGGTCAGGTCACTTTGCAGAGCCACAGGATAATCCCAAAAGGTATTGAAAGGGCTCGGGTGAAAAACAAATTCTTCTTCCTATTATGGTCTTTGCAATATTACTAGACAAAATGCGGGGGGGAAGAAATCCGGATCTTCTTAGAGCAGCGTATACGGACGTGCAATGGAGCTGGCCTGGGCAGCCTGTGTAAGGGGAGCTCCGGCCGAAGCCGATGGGGCGCAGAAGAGCTCTCCCACGCGTGGGACCTTGTGGGGTGGGCTCGGCTCTGGCTGGCGCTGGGGACGCGGGGGTCCGGCGCGACCCCGCTCCCGAGGCTGGCTCAGCGGGAGCGAGGAGCCCCCCCCCCCGCCCCCTGCGCCCGGAGAGCGGCCCCGCTCCCGCAGCATCGCTGCTCGTGCGCCGGGACGGCCCTTCGACTCTGACGTGAAGCTCCGAAACCCTAATTCCAGAGAGCATTTTGGGAAAAAGCCACGAAGAAAGCCATTTCCAGGCTCTGTCCCCAGACCATCGCCTGGCCCCCTGCCTCGCTCCCCATCCTGCAGCTCCAAGTCGGCAGCTGAGGGCTTCCAGGAGGCTGGAGAGAAAGGGCTGCTCATCTCTCCAAGGAGAAATCGCTCTTCCTCTGATAAAAATTGGTGCGCATCCATGGATTTTATATCCCCCCTGTGAAAAAATAGTGGGAGGGATGCTATGGCTCGCTCTAGGAACACATCCGAACTTCGTCTTCTACCACAATGAATGTTTTATAACAGCGTTGCGCAAAGGCACGGAGCCCGTCCAAGTTCAGCCCTCCCGCTTCTCGCAGGCCGCCTGAAAAATTCAATTCATGAGGAGATAAAGCCTTTCTGGGAAGCCGCGCATCCCGAGAGCGGCTCGGCGCCGCTGCCAGGCCAAGCGCAGCTCCCCCGGCGCCGCACGCGGCGGTCCCCTGTCCCCACCGCCGCCGAGGCATGGACCTGGCGCTGCTGCTCCGCTACCTCCTGCCTTTCCCCCTTCGCCCCCTCCAGCCTCTCCTCCCGCACACCCAGCCGGTTTGGGAAGCCGGGCTTTGGGGCACAAGTCCCCAGCGCGCAGCAGCCTGCCCGGCCACCCCGCACAGTGTCCTGCACACCTTTCCACGGCCACGCAGGACGCGGGGGTGTCCCTGCGCTTTGCACGGGGGAATTCCCTCTACACCAGGTGGTTTTGCCCAAACCACTCGTGAAAAAGAGCGCTGTCCACCTGTGCAGACAGGCAGCGGCTTGGGGATCCCTGCCCAGCGCTGCCCATCGGGTGCGTCCGCGGCGGGGTTTGGGGTTAGCGATGCCCCATCAGCGGATGGCTTAGGGGAAATTCGTGTGTCCTGGCGCACCGATGGCTGCGTAACCTTCGGCGCCCGATTCCCCTCGGCTTTCACCAGCTTTTGGGAATTAATTGGTAGGTTTACCCGTGTCAGTGGGACTCGCTGTAGGGAGATCCAGCGCTCAGCAGGAGCAAAAGGTGATGTGAAGAAACTCTTTAAAGATTCAGGTTTGATCTCGAAATAAAAGCCTTTCTTAAAAATGCATTCCCAAGCCCCCTCCCTTTTTTTTTAAAGCAATGTTTTTATAATTCGAACCAGTTATGAAGGCTCCAGTTACACATCTGCCTTCTGCGTGTGATGTTGCAGTCCATCTTGGCCAGCAGTAAAAGTACAGGTGTTTCGGTTTTAAAGTAACCATTTTAAAAATAAACTCTGAATGGGGCCTCAGATTATTATTTTTTATAGCTGGCCGCGTTCCCGCCGCAGCACGTCAGCGCAAGGGTTAAGCGGCAGAGAAGGACCGCTCGTGACTTCATTGCTCTTCCATCTGGTGGGAACCCTGAAAACCATTTGTAAATTAATTTTTTACTTTGAATGCATGCTGCCGCATACAGTCATCACTGGATCCTGCACAGACAGCTTGCACTGCTGCTTCAACATGTCTCCAGCGACAAGCTCGGCTCCTACTGATTTTGAATGCAGGAGAATAAAATCATTAAGTATGTATGTCCATTCTGCCTGCATGCTTTCTCCCCATACTTTATGCCATAATTATCATCACATTAGTTTGGTAAATAATGTTGACACATGGTTCCAGAACAGCTGTAGAGTGTCCATCTGACACCCGCACAATCAGAAGTTCAGCTCCTCAAAATAAAAAGGACAGATTGAGCCTCCAATTTCTTCGTCTACGCTTCCTCCTTCCCCCTTCGAAGGCTCGTGCGGAAGATGCGGGATCCCTGCTAGCCCTGTCACAGATGAGGAAATCTATTATTTCCTATTAAATCCCTTCAAATAATCCATTCATCTGATCTTTGAGAAATGCAAAGTGCTCATTAATCATACAACTGGTGAGCACTGATTTACAGATTAATCTAATTAGACCTCATTTGTTTCAGGTGAAAGCAGCTATATTAACAACCGCTGCCCAGCGCACAAAGCCCCGCACATGTGGCTCCATGTAGAAGTCAGGATCAATTACAAGATTGACTTTGCGGAGCTTGTGCTGCTCTGGTTGAGGGTCTGTCAACATTTCCATTACAAATTCAAACACCGCTTTTAAGGGATTTATTACTCAGCCATAACATTGGGTTGACTCTTGGCATCCAAGATCTAAGCCCGGGATCGCCGGGTATTTAGCAAAACCACTCAACCTATTTCAAGGCCCGGGAGGGGGCAGGGGAAGGGTGAATCAGTGGGGCTGTTTCATCTGGCTTTCAGCTTTGAAGAAAGGCTTTGTTTTATGAATGTAGATTTTGTTGAATTAATTTCTGGAATTAAGTCTTTGCAGTGGATGGAAAAAGCGGAATGACTAATTCCTGCCGTGGCCGCCCCTCCTCTGCCACCCCCGGTGCCCCGGAGCTGCTCCTTTCCGCTCGCCCCTGCCCTGGCAGGGCTGCGGGGCACGGGTCCGTGCTCCCCGTGCACCCCAAAATGGCCATCTGCACCCCTCCAAAGCCCAGCTCCCCTCTTCCCTGCTGCAGCAGGAGACCCTGCCTCCCCCCAAAGGCAGCGCTCCGGGGTTGGGGACACCCTGGGGCACCCATCCCAGGGCACCCCGGCCGCTCTGCGGGGCGGTTTGCTGGGGGGCCACCCCACGCTGCCCCGCTTTTGGCAGCTGAGCTCCGAGCACTCCTGCGTGGCTCCCGGTGTTTAATTATGTCGGAGCTGGTAAATGCAAAGAGCCCGTTTAATCTCCACTATCCGCTTACTCCCTTGGCTTGCTGGCTCCTCGCGTTGTTGGGTATCCGGTGCACCGCAGCCGCTGGCTCCCTTCCCTGGGGAACACCGCCGTCCCCAGGTGAATGGAGCAGGGGCCAGAACAAACTCAATTGTTAAGACTTCTGTTATTGTTCTGCAGAAAAAAGAAAAGGAAAAAAAAAAAGGGTACGGCTAATACTTCCAAATGAGCGATTTATATTTTTAGCCAGAAATTGCCCTTTTAGTTTAACAGATGTATGCTTTGGACTAACTGCTAGATTTGAGTGGAAACCTGTGCATTTAACTGACAAGGCAAAAAATGTTAAGCCTGCTTGTGGGATGCGGAGAAAAAAACCTGCTAGGAAAAAACCCAGCAGAAATGCTTCCTATTTATTTTCATCAGCATCTAGGTAAATACAATGTAGTGGGAATATTTAAAGACCTATAATCTTATTTACATTCTAAGCATGAATACAGTTCCCAGTACATTGCAGACATCTGTCAGACAAACAGACAAGACTCTGCAAAGATATTTGAAATGCTCTTCTCTTAAACAGCTAGGAAGCTGTTCGGGGATTTTGGCAGGATAGCTGGGATGTGACATGTCTTTTTTTCTTCTTTTTCTTCCCATTTCTTCTTTTCCCCCCGCCCCGTAGCAAATGATTTCTTCAGGTCCTTACAAGCAAGCTTAAGAAATGCTGTTTGATAGGGTATTTGCTATGAAAATTGAAGTGATAACTCACGGGCCGATCTAATTTGTCAGGCATTTTCACTTTGAGGGCTCTCCTCTGCCCATGCCTCCTTCGGGTATATTTTAAGGTTTTTTTTTCTTCCCCCTCTCATTTAAATACGAAATTAGCACAGCACAGGTCGGTCACGTCAAATAACATAAAGCAAATATAAGTGTTGCTCTTTAATCTAACGCATCCTGAAGGGCAAATGGAGGGATTACCAGGTGTAGGGTAAAATTGCCTTTCCGCGGTCCCGCTCGTACCCCAGCTATCCCTGACGCTTTACCAAGCGGCGAGTCGGACAATGACCGTGCCGGAGCTGTTCCAGCAAATGCAGCAACCCCTGTGCGCTTGGCGACGCTCGGGCGGCCTCGGGCTTGCGCCGGGCAGATGGGCAGGGCCGCGGCTCCCGGCTCTCGAGGCGGTGCAGACCCACCCGGGCGCTCCCGCACCACGCTGCCTCGCGCCTGGCGGGGACCAGGGATAAACGCGGCCCTTCGCCCCGCTCCGAGCGCACCCCCGCTGCGCCTTCCTCCGTCGGCACGGGCCCTTTTCTTCCCTCCTTTTCAGACGGGCTTTGAAGCACAGCCCCAGCCGCTGCTGCCAGGCGGTGCGGTGATGCCTGGCCCCCAGCGCGGCGGGCAGGGACGCGGCTCCCTCCCCAGCGCTTCCCCAGGGGCTTCGTCTTGGGGTGGGCGCCGAGCCCGGCCGGAGGTGGCTGCTGCTGGCCTTCCAGCGCGCTCCGCAAAGCTGCCTTATTAGCTGCCGTTCCGTTCGCAGGCATCCCCTCAGCAGAGACTGATTTGGGGCTGCTGCGGCTGCGCCCGCCCGAGGAGCTGTGCGGGAGCGGGGGGAGCCGCTGCCGGGGGACTTTTGTTCCCGCTGCATTCACCTTCCGCGTGGCTCACAAAAGCATCCCCCGTCCCCTGGGAGGACCGCGAGCCCCGGGTTGGACCGCATCGCTTCTCCCCGCTGTGTTTCGTTTCACTAGGACAGCCCGAGTAAATGACCCCTCTTTTGCCACCGCTGCCATGTGCTTCTCGCTGAGCTCCTGCTCAGCCCCGCTCTGCCGAGCGGTCCTGCTCAGGCCGCTCTGACAGCTACGGAGCAGATCAGGCTTCATGCGATCTGCAAGTGAACGACGGCCGGGGGGAGCGGGGAGCAGCATGCGGGAGCAAACCTCTCCCGGACGCAGGGTGCTCCGCAGCGCGGGAAGCTCAGTCCGGGCAGGGCGTGCAGCGTGGCTCCCAGGCGGGGCCATGGGACAGGATGGTCACGGTCACGCTTTCCCTGCGACACAGACCCGCCCGCATCTCCGCCTGTCCTCCCCGGCTCGCGGGACGGCGGCGAGGGACGGCAGACTGCCAAGGTGGTGCTGAGCCGCGCCGGCACAGCGCGGGTGCACGCGTGGCCCTCGCCTGCTCGCTCCGGGCCCGTAAGGACGCCGTGCTGTTGGTCCTGCGCTGCCCCGTGTCATTTCGCTGGAGATAATAATGGTTTCACTGCGTTCCCTGAGATCTTCTCCGAGCCTGTTTTCAGCTGCTCGACACAATATTGCTGCATAATTTGGAGTGTCTCCTCTTCATTTTTTGGATGCGAGACTTAGCAACAGAGAAAGGTGCTAAAGAGAGACAAAACTTGTGTGGGTGGCTGGAGATTAGCCATTTGGAAATCTATCCTTTTCTTTGTACCACAAGCTGTTTGCGTGTTTCCACTCCAAATTGCTATACTTGGGTGCTAGCGCGCCGGTGCAGACGCCTCGCGCCGAGCCCGAGGTGCGCTGCGGTGAAGCGCAACGCTTAACGCCGGCGTCCCCGCCGCAGGTGGGCCGGAGGGCTCCGGCTGCCGCCCTCGCTCCTGCCCGCCGGCTCGCACCGCGGCAGCCGCCCTCGGCTCCGCTGCCCGCACCCTGGCCCCGTGCCGGCGCGTTTGCCGGCCGCCCAGCACCCCGTGCCAGGCCTGACTGCGCGGCGGAGGTGGGACATCTCTAGGCGGGTCTCCCGGCAGCCGAGCATCCCGCGGGACGGCCGCCGGCACGTCTTCGCACGCCCCTCCGCGCCCAAGGCAAATCAGGGAGGGCGCGGCCGCACGCTGCCCTGGCGAGCACCCCTCGCCCGCGGTGCCGCGGTGGGAGAGGCGCCCGGCCCCTGCCCGGGGTGAGCGCAACGCCGTGGCGCGCGCATTTAGAATTCCTGTCCTCCGCTCGCTAACCTCATTGGTATGACATCCAGAACTCCTCTTATTAAACACCGCTAAATATTCTCTTCATTTCCAAAGACAAATATGAACAGAAACACAACCAAACATGTACTGTATTAAAATCATTGATTCACAATATTTAAATTTCCAGCTAGCCTCCAATTAGCAGGCTTTCCAATATTTGAACAGAAGACCATTTTAATGCAATTACAAACACATTTTAGGCATCTAAATTTTTTGCATAATTAGTTCCCTATTAAACTATTTATGTAGCCCTTTTTCCATCAGAAACAGAGAAAGCAGAACAATTTTATTCCTTACTGTTACAATAATTAACTATGCAAGTAGAACAGCATATTAATAGAGTATAATTTGTTTACATTTAAAAGAAAATTGTGTTAGATTAGCATAGCAAAAGACTATTTCCATATCCAGGCAGTAATATGCAGGCCTAATAGCAATTTACAGTGTAGTTAAAGAATATTATTAATAAAGTAATACAGTGTAATTCTGTTTGCCCCCACCATACTTCACAATGTCCTTAATTACAGCTAATTCCATCGAGACTAATTTGGGTGTTATTAAGCGGTAGACACAGGAATCTTAAACACAACCTTTGTCGACGATGAAGTTAGGAAGTTAGCGGCGAGCCCGTTCCCGCGGCAGAAGGCGAACGCGCCGCGCCCGGCCGGCGGGACCGCTCTTCCCTGCTGCAGGGCCAATGCCGAAGGACGCCGGCCGCGCCGTGGGGATTGCCCCGGGAAGCCGGGGTGGTTGGTGGGAGCAGGAGCCGGGCCTGGGAGCCGGCAGGAAAATCACCCCGGACCACCGTACAGGGCTGTGCCTCGGTATCGCTGGGGCTTTCGGGGTTGGTTTGGGGTTTTTTTGTTTCCTTTATGCAAGCGTTTCACTTCCCTGAGGAGCTCCCCGGGGTGTTTAATTAGGGGAGTTTAGCATGGGCACTGCAAGGGGTGCACCGGCTTCGTTAAGGGCTCGTCGGCTGTTCGTAATGAGCTGCTGGTCTTTCTAATCTGCCTTTGAATTCTCTTTAGGTCCCTACAGCAAGAGCTGGAGGCGGGGGCAAAAGCCCCGTGATAGGTTACATTGGCTTGATCCCAGGGTTCTCTTACTCTTCTTGTCATGTTTTCCTTTGTATTTTCTCCTGCCCCAGAACTCCCGGTGCCGTCCCTCGCCCCTGCCGCCGGGACGAGCCTGCCGGGGCTCTTGCCAGCTCTGCTCCGCTGCCGGGACGGGACGAGCCATCGCTTCCCCTCGTCGCAGTCTCCATGTCACCGGTTCACCAGTCCCAACTGTCTCAGGGATTGTCCCAAATTCCTTGTGATAAGATTTGTGATCTTATAAATAGGGGAGACATAAGCCAGTAACCGGTTTTTCTCCTCTCCCTCTGTACCCTCATGAAGTCAACAGAATTACAGGGAGAAACATTTCCTTTGAGCATGATTTTTGCCCAGAGAAGGTTATTCCTTCCATGGGCAATCAAGATGTTTTCTGTTCCCGTATTTAGCTGTACATCAATGCACTGGATTAAATTTCTCCACAAGCCGGTATGCCCCCGCATATGTTTTCAAGGCACAGAATACACATCCCATCATGCTAAAGTGATTTGTGGCAAAATCACACAAAGCCCAAGTAAGTGATTTTTTAATTGTGCTCTTGAAAGCAATTACACTTGTTCTCTTCTGTCGCTGGCAAGCCTGCCGGGGATGGCCCTACCTTTGGGCCGGGGACGCCTGAGCCGGCAGCTCCGGCTGCCGGTGCCCGGGAAAGGTTAAGCCATGGGATGCCCTCTGCTTTGCTGGGGTTGAAGTAGAAGGGATTTTCCTCTCTTTGTAGGACCTGTTCGACTGCTGGTTATCATTCCAAGGGGCTGATACGATGCTGCTGGTTGTTTACAGTCGGTGGAGGCAGCTTTTGGCGATGCGACGCTCCCTCCGTGGCGGTGGGCCACGGGCAGACCGAGCGGCCGGGAAGGTCAAGCGTTGGATGAAACGCTATTTTAAAATACTGGGTTTAGCTGCGTGTTAAGGGACACGGCTGCTGGCTCAGTTCTGACAGGTAAAAGCAAGCTTGGAAGTGCGAGCAGGACTGCATCCCCTTTTCGGCTCCTGCTCCCCTGGGAATGGGACGGGCACTGCCGGAACGCCCTTGCCTCGGCTCCCCCTCAGGCAATTGCGCCGGGAGAGTCCTTCGGCTCCGGCTCTTCTGTGCAGACTGCCAACCGTGCCACGGAGAAGGGCTACAGGGCAATAGCAGGTACAGGGAGTTTTATCTATGCAAAAATAATTAATTTCAGCAGCCCCCAAAGACATGACTAATGCCCTGCAAGTTAGGCTTATTCTGCAAATATATTTAGTCATCCGGACTACCCAGAGAAATGACCTCTGTTGGAACGCAAGTGCCAAACTCCCATTCAAATGCTGGATAATCCAAAGTTCAGCTAAACTCTTCATATCAGAACTGCAGTTATCTACAGCTCATTTCTCTCAACATAGCTTTTAAACAGTTTTCTTTTTCCTTTTTTTAATTATTATCTTACTCTCAGTAGATTCTGCCAAATAGTGCTCAGAAGTGTTCATTTCAATCCAGGACCAAAGAGACCACGGGTAAACATGGTTCTGCAGTAATTTGCTCCACCAAAAATTAAAAAAAAAAAAAAAAGAAAAAAAGAAAAGAGGAGATAGAGAAAGAGAGAAATCATAGCTGTATCTTCATATCCTGCAGATGGCTAATATTCATATGTAACTGTCAAGCATATCACAATGCCAAGCTCAAAAGCAGAGTGCATCAGCTTGTTCTTGCATCTGAGCCATTAAACCCAATGGGTCTCACGCAGAAGGATCGCAGGCTGTACCCGGAGCTGGCAGCCTCGCGGCTCAGCCGGTTCCAACAGCTCTGAGCCTTCAGAAAATGGGAAAAGTCTACGCCACCGCGAGCCGGAGGGAGCGGTTCCTGGTCTGGGTGCGCAGAGCTGTCATGAGTATTTGCTCTAGGAAGTGGAAAAATGAGGAGACTGGAAGAGCTTCAACCCATCCCTGCCTCCACCTTTAGGACACCCGAAATGCTGCTGCGTTTTTCAACCTCCTGTCCCTACAGGGAGATTTTAGTTTGCCTCAGCCGCTGCTTTGTTTTACTCGTGGCCCTTGCTTTGGTGCCTTGTCAAATCAATGGCCTCTCTGCATTCCCCAAATAATAATAGTGAAATGGAGAACGGCACCTGACAGATAGCGGGAAGAGAAAAGCAGAGGAAAAAAAATCAGGCAAAACGTCATTTATTTAGGGGAAGTGTGACGCCCCTTTATAAAGGGTGATGGCTCTGTATGCTCAGCTCAAAACCTTAATTGTTTTTGTTGCGCCCATCCCAGGCTGCAAAGCCACGTCTAATATTTGGTTGCTTCACGCTCCCACGCCCTCCCCACCGCTGAGCCTCCCGCGTGCGGCTCACGCTGGGGAGGGCGGCAAACGGGCCGGGTCCGTGATCGGGCACTGAGCTGCGCCCTCCAGCCCAGCAAGTGACGGCACCGACTGCGCCCCGGCCGCTTCTCCAGCCCTCGTAGGTGTGACCAAATCGTTTCCGTGTCTGTCGAAAAGCCGGCTCACCAAACACTCGCGCAAACGCTTCACCACAGTACTGGGGAATGGTTCCTCCCTCTTCTGAGGGAAGGATGCTCTTCCCAGCCTTCGTTTCCTCCATATGTTTTTAAAAAGTCTTAATATGGACTTTAGAGTCTATTTCTGGACTAGTGCTTCGCCACACTCCATCGTACGTCTCGTCTGTGGAGAAAAAGCACACGGTAAGCAGCGGACTGTCATCCTGGCTGCAGCGGGGGACGTGCCCGATGGGGAGAAGAGGGCAAAGCAGGGCTCGGCGTTAACCCTCTGGTTATGGCAGCATCAGCACCGGGGGAGCTCGGTGCTGGCTGGTGTAGGGCACCTTCCAAGTCACGGTGTTACGGTGCTGCCAGAATACGGCCCGTTTGCAGAGCGTTTCCCGCAGCTAGCGGTGGCTGGTTGCAGACCCATCTCTCACCCCTCGCCAGTAGCTGCCAGCTTTTGCAGAAGCCCAACACCATCCTTGTCCAATAAATTCAATAAAATTGTAATAGCACTCCAAACAATAGGCTCAATTTTCTTTTTTTTTTTGCTTCTAATAGCGCCCTGTGTTGCATGCACCCGGCACAAATGCCCCCTTTGTGTAAGCTCTGGCAGGATCCCTGCCTGCAGCCAGGAGCTGGCAGGGTGCGCGGCTGCCTGCGCCGGCTGCCGAACCGCCCCGCGGCCACCGGCCGCCCCGGTGCCCGACGGCGGTGTGCGCTACCTGCTCCCCGTGCCAGCGTCCAGAGCAGAAGCGCGTTGCCCAAAGCAAAGGCAGGGCGCTGCCCTCGCCCTGCCGAAGGCAGGGTGCTGCCCTGGGGTGCTCAGCGGCATCAGGCACCTCAGCTGGGGAGACGCAGCCTCCCAGCGCGGGTTTACAGCCTTCGTAATTGCACGAGTGTAAGAGTTAATGAGCAAAAGGAAGAGCTAACCTCCGTACCTTCCCTTCCACAGGACTGAAACGATATTCATCACTTGGGTTTGAGAGTCATCTAGCTGGATTTAAAAACTGGAAACCAAAACCACCCTGTAAACGCACCTCACCTTGTCTTTCTCCTAGCAATACCGGATTCTTAGGCTATTTTATGCTTTTTTCTGGGTGTATAGATACTTAGAGTATATATTTTAAAAGCTTATTTTTCTTCTGTTTACCCTTACGATTGACCCGGTATCCTCCAGCCTGTCCTGCTTTCACAAGTCAGCAACTATTTCCCCACCAGAATTCCTTGGCCAATTTTTTTTTTTTTTTTTTTTCCCTTCACAGCTATTTTGAAATGTGCCCGATTTCTCTGAATGAGCAAGGTGTTCCTTAAATGCAATTTTTTGGGAAGAGCTTTGCGAGCGTTTCGGTCTGGCACGAGGCAGCACAGGCTGTTGTCGGCTTGGGGGGACGAGTCTGGATGTGGGACGCGCGTCGGTCTGCAGCCCTGACCCCGGCAGCGCCCGCCGCCTGCCCTGCGCTCGTCAGAAGCAGCACAAGGATTCCCAAAGGCATTTAATTGCTGCGAAGGACTTCCAACAAAACAAAACCCAAATGTTTCTGCCCTGGAAGAACACGTATTTTTTTCATTACTCAAAATTACTTCTATGGCTTGGGATTTCTTTTTATAGGGAGAGAGATGTTGGAAGGACTGGGTAAGCATTGCTTTTTTACATTCAGTTTACATTGCTAAGATATTTCTAAATAATGTGCGCCAATCGATGTGGTACTTCAGCATGTATTTTGCTACTGTCTTGTGGGCTAAAAAATTGAATTACCTTTGGGTAATTTGATACATCTTTAATTAGCATCGTTGCTTAATACAACAGCCCACTAATATGACAATGCCTCTTCTCCGGCATTTAGTGCACATCTTTCTCATTTTTTTTTCTTGATGAATCACGCCATTTCTTTTCTTTATAAATACATAGGTGTGATTCAAACCTTGCCCGAAAAGGCAGAACTGCTGCAAACGGCCACTGCTCTACCAGGTGCTAAAGCATATTATGAAAGCCGTGGAATATGTCATGAAAGAGTAATTTGACATAAGCTTAGGAGTCCTAAAGACCTTTCTGATGGCCACAGATAAAAAATCCAACACAAGCAATATCAGCGAGGGCTTAAAGACCCGATCCTGCAAAAAGCAGGTGCCCACAGATAAGGATACTGCCTGGAGGGGCTGTGCTGAAGCGATGCTCTGGCACCTCTACCAGAGGCAGGCAGGTTACAGATCCTTCCCTTCTCCTCCTCTTCCCCACCCGACGTGACACCGCCGCTGCACCCCATTACTTTCTTCTTCTGTGCTGCTCCAGAAATATGAATACAACCGGACTGAGGCCGGCCTCTGGAAGTCAGTGATGTGTTAAGCAGAGCCTCTGAGATGCATCAAGGCACCTAGAGAGGATCAGTTGTTTATGCAAAGCATTTTATTTTGCTCTGGTTTTTGTGGGACATAGACTATAGGTCCTGCCTTACTCAGAACTGTCTTTGGGAATATTATTTTGGCATTATCTGCAGCAGAGGAATCGAGCACTCGGAGGGAAGTTTGTTTCCCGCTGTACCGTAGCCAGAAAGCAGGTGATTCCCCCGGCACCGGCTTGCTATGAAGAAAATTAATAATTAATGCTGCAGAATAATTAATGCTGCGGTGGTTAAAAGCACTTCTGTTGCGTGCAGCACTGCGGCTATCCGGGGGGGCCGCAGCTCGGCGGCGGTTCCAGCCTGCAGTACCTGACCGCAGGGCGAGTGGCCCCGGGGAGGCGAAGCCGCGGCCCCCGCAGGGGCACGGTGCTGGCGGCCGCGTCCCCCCGCCCGGGGCACAGCTCGGCCCTCGCCGGGGTGCAGCCGTGGCGCGGGGCGACGGCTCGCGCCGTGCACGGCCGCGGGAGCGTGGCAGGGCACGTGGGGCTGAGTGGAGGCCACGTTGCTCGCTTCCCCCTCTCCTCTCTAGCCCCACGGTTTGGCTGTTGTTTCCCATCATTTGGGGGTCTGTGGCTTATTTCCTGCAGGGCTAGAGGCCGGCTGACCCGTATGCCCAAAGCTACGTGCTTCCCCCCATGGAAAATGGGGACCTGAAGGGGATCTGCATGGTCCCACTGCTTGGGCGAGCATCGTGGTGGCGGGGGTCTGCTGGGGGAGCCCGACGCCGGGCGCGTGGCCCCCTCCCTGCTGCTGGCTGCCATAAAGGCCACTGAGCACGGCAAAAAAGAGGAAGCTGCCAGGGCACTTGCTGCCATGCCCGTGCCAGCCCTGCCACCCATCGTGCCCCTGCATGCCCGGCAGCCTGCCCAGCACCCCACGCACCAGCCCCGCTCAGCACCCCGCACAGCCTCCCACGCGTACGCCGTCCCGCGCAGCCCCCGTGTCACCCGGACCCGACGTGGTGTGGGCCCGGCAAGGGCACGTCGTGCTGCTCCGAGGGGGAAGATGCTCTGAGACCATGCCCACGCTGCCTACATGAGCACAAAGCGTACGTGCAGTGCTACCTTCCCATCGCATCCAGCATTTTCAAATAATTTGTCTGCTTCCTTCACTGCTTGTAGAAGGCTTTTGTGGATGCCGGCATTACAAGTCTCTTATTTCTTCTTTTTTTTTCTTTTTTTTTTTTCCAAGAGATGCTTTGAGATACGCTGATTCCTCCCAGTGCCAGTTAAAATGTGCCTCTGGCAGCAGCGCTTCCCCAGTGACATTTTCAAATGCCTCAGGAAGAGTAACCGCGCCGACTGTCAGATTTCAGCGAGTGGACGGCATCAGCAGTACAACAGAACATCTTTTATTCCCAATAAAGACGTGTAAAATTATCAAGCCGAAGTTAATGTGTAGGTTGGAAATACTTGTCCCAAATAACAGAATAGTTTACAACCCGTCTCTACTTTTGACATGCTGATATCCTCAAATAGCAACAATAAAGCTTCTGTCTTCTTTCAAGATATTTGTCATCTTTTGATCTTAAGCCAGAAAAAATTGAATTCTGGGAGATCAAAACTCCAAAACTGATAGCTTATATCCTCAGCAAGTGCTTATCAAGTGTAATCCAGAAAGATGGCACATTTCAAAAGTGACAATGAATAAAGTTCAGCTCACTGAAAGAAAGTAAACAAACTTCATACAGAAGCGGCGTTAGCAGCCCATGAATTTCCTTCTAATACTATGCTACGAAACCGCCCTTTTCTGTTAGTCTGACTTGCAGGAATTTTAAATGAAATTAAGGCCGTAAAAGCTGAATAACATATCATTTCAAAGAGAAAATGCCAAGTTAAATGTTTGATAAATATTTTATAAGCTCCATCCCGTTGTGCTCCAGCAGCTGCCCCGGGAGGCGGTGGCCGCTGCCCGCCTGCTGCCCTGCCTCTCTCTGCAAACGGCAGAATTTCCCATTCCATGGCCGGGTTGGAAACCATTATTTTTAAACCCAACCCTCTGGCTAAATCTGCCCCTTCCCCTCCCCACGAGGGAAGATGCCATGCCAAATCCCTGACTTTGCAACCCAAGGACAGCCAAGCTCCCACCAGCACGCCACGCCGCGCGTCCTCGGCAAGGCAACGCGCCCTTGGCCAGCCGTGCCGGGTGTGCAGCACCCAGCACCCAGCACGGGGAGATTTTCTGTGCTCTCGAGGCGTGGGAGTGCAGAGTTAATCCTGCCCCACCGGCTCCTGCCCCTGGCCTTGGGGATCCAGACGCTGAGAATTATCCGGGACCCAGCTCATTACAGGTCTTGTTAAGCCAAAACTCTTAGAGCTGGTTGATGGCCCAGGCAGGCAGGGAAGTAGTCACAGGGGCGGGCAGGGAAGCAGTCACACCGGCGGGCAGGAATAATCCTCACTCCCGCCTCGGGCAGTCCCTGAGCTGCAGCACCTGCCCTGGCTGCTGGAAAATCAGCTTCTTGGGTGCCCCTCACCGCAGCCCAGGCTGGGGGCAGCGAGGGCACAGGGCATCTCCGCCACCCCGAGGGGCTGACAACGGCTTCTGCCACAATCGGCGGGAGGTAAACTGCTCGTGAGCATCACTGTTTGTGTCCTTAATCCTTCAGGCTACCGAGAAAGTCACATTCCCAGTGTCTGACCTGGAAATACATCCCTCAGCCGGCTGGGAGGTGGCACCTTGCATGGCTGGGGTGGGAGTCACCCTCCTGGCCAGGACGTCCCAGGGCTGGCGCCTCTGTGGGGGGGAGCCTCCGCGTGCCAGCTGCGGGAGCACGTGCGCACACGCACGTACACAGCCATACAAGCATGCACATGCGTGCACAACCCTGCAAGCATGCACATGTGCGCACACCCGCACGTGCATGCACACATCTGCATGTGCATGCACCTGCGTACGCAACCCTGCAAGTATGCATGTGCTTGCACACACCCGCACATGCGTGCACACACCTGCACGCCCATGCACACTGGGAGCCACCCCGAGGACCCCCCGTGCTCCCCACCACCCCATGGCCCTGGGGAGCCGAGTGCCGGTGCACGAGGGCTGCAGGAGCAGCACTGCCCCGTCTCCCAAACTCTTGCTGCTGCTGCGCTGGCAGCAACCTGCGGTTATTTCTCTTGTGCTGACCCCGGCGTTGGAACACAGCTCCCCGCCCTGCAGAGCGCGGAAAAAATAACCTGGGAAAATGATTTTTTAAAAAAATCTAAGAATTCTTGAAAAGCTTTTTATCAGCACTAAGGCTGCAAGGCAGGCAGAGGAAAACAAAGTCAGCAGTGGTTGTAAATTGTCTGGAAACCATAAATTAAAATTAAAGAGTTCAAATATGATATAAAATCATTTAATCTGGATGATTTATGCTCGTTCTCAGATGCAATTATTTACTAACGCTTCTGTTTATTGCTCTTTTGACTTTTTTAATTACTGTATTCCAAAAATTCAATTACCGAGTGTAGTATATATTTCAAGCAATAGTATTGTAAATAAAAAGAGAACCAATTAATAATGTGCTTAGTCTAGCAAAGCTAAATCAAGTGTAATACAAAATGCCTGGAAACTTGATCAAGGGTTGAAAACTAATAGAGAAGATCCCATCTCGCAGCAGGCGAGGGCTGCGCAGCCGCTCGCCGGGGCTGCGTGCGGTGGGGGAGAGCGCGGGCGACGCCGTGCTGGGGAGCCGGGGCCACGTTGGGGGTTTCTGCCCGCGGCTTCCCCCCGGGCTGCCCAGCCTGGCCCTTGCGTCTCGGTGCCGCCCGCGCGCTCCGGCTTCGTGCTACTAAAAGGGGCTGCTGGCTGGCTTCACGCCGGGCATGTTTTCCTAATAAATATTTTGTCCTTTTATCTTGTTCTGTCAACAGACTTTGACATTCCTAGAAAAATCAATTTCTAGTCACCTTAGGAAGATTGTTCAACAAATGTCTCGGCTGAGACCTTTGCTTGTAAATGATATTTACTTTCTCTCTCTATAAATACATACACGCGCTAGTACAACAGGGATGCAGCGCGAAATGCTATAGATGAACGCAAGCCGCGTGGTGCGACGTTATTCTAAAAGAAAAGCCTGACATAATATCTTAAAATGGGAAGAACACATTTTTTCCTTAGCTGCATTCTCAGAAATGGCTGAATTTACTTTCATGGGGGAAAAAAACCCAGAAGCCAAAGGTCACGTGGAGACAGCCACACAGTAGGGAATTTGGCAAACTTAGAAGCAGCTGAAAGCGGGATTTTTTGGTTGGCGGTGCCAGGCAGCTGCGAGGACAGGGAGTGCTCTCCCCAGCCCTGGCTTCGCCATTCCCGCTGTTTAAAGGGATTACTTCAGCCGTAGACGTTTTTCCCAGCTCCAGCTTTGACTAGCTATATTACTGAGTGATAAACCTGCCGAACTTCCAAGCCTCAAGTCTCTCTCTCTGAGAAGATTTTTTCTGACAGGAGGTGCACGCGTGTTCACAGGGACCCGGGATTTTGGGGACTTTGCTAGCCCCGTCTCTCCCTGGGAGGCAGGGATGGAACCCCAGGTCGCTCCCTTCCCGCAGGCAGATCAGCTCTGCCAGCAGCCCCTTTTTCCCTAAAAATAAATAAAAAAAATGTTTACTGCTGCTCATGGAGCTAATTTCTCCTTCTGCATCTTGTGCCCGGTAAATCTATCAGCTCACAGCCTCGCAGCTCCGGTATTTCACGTGTTGCGCGCTATGAGAAATAGTGATTTGTGAAATGCGATAGTGGCTCTGCCTGTAACGGCTGCAGCTCACATAAAATCATGGAGTTTTAAAAGCAATAACTAAAACTTGAACCAGAACAGAAGAAAGCACTCTCCAAATCCTCTTCTGTCCTCAGGAAAAAAGAAGAAGGGGAAAAAAAAAAAGCCTTATAAACTGGAATTGATTCTTGTAAAACCTTCATAAAAAATAAATCCAAACATTTAGAAACATCTGTTGCGAAGCACAAGATTTCTTTGACTGAGTCCGGCCCCAGCAATCTGCAAGGGGTTGCCCCCTCCACTAAAATCATAGAATCATAGAATCATTTAGGTTGGAAAATCATAGAATCGTTTAGGTTGGAAAATCATAGAATCATCGAATCGTTTAGGTTGGAAAAGCCCTTTAAGATCATCCAGTCCAACCATTAACCTACACTGCCAAGTCTACTCTAAGCCGATCAAGGGTAGCCTAGACTAAAAAAAAAGGAAAAAAAAAAGGAAAAAGGAAAAAAGAGGAGCTCTTGAGTTTTCCCCGTGCCGGGTAGCGCCGGCTGTGGGCTCTCTGGTGCTGCAGAGCAGGCAGCCGCACTCCTCCCCACTCATCTCTTAATACAGGTTTGTGTTTTAAAAGGACTTGACCAGGGCTGGGGGATGCTGCAGCCCCGTGGGAGAAGGGACCCAGGTGCTGGGGAGCAAAAGCACCGCATCCCGCTCTCCTTCTTAAAAAAAAAAACAAAAGAAAAATCACCGAAATGTGTCCCTTTGAAATCTCTTGGCCAGGTGCAGCAGAACGTGGTCAGTGTTTCTGTTCCCGGCCAGCCTAGGTTGCAGGAAAGCCAACACTCAGCTGCCCGGGCAGTATCCCGCGATCCCAACCTTCCTGCTGGATTCTGGCCTCCACCTTGCTTGAAACATTAATTAGGACTCATTACTAAATTATAAATAATTGGAGCCATTTAACTGCATAGCTTGTCCGCAATGAGTCTGTTGGGCTAAGGTACGCGCATGGGTGGGTAAACCCAAATTCAGGCGTTCCGCCGGCACGGCTCGCTGCCGGCTGACCGGAGAGACGGAGCGAGAACAGTGCGAGGTCCCTGCGGCGGCTGCCCACGGTGGGGTGGGGGTCCTCGCTTCCCCCCGCAGGGCTCTTAGGGATTTACCCCCTAAGCCGGGGAGCTCTGCAGCAAACCCATGCTGGAAGGAGCGAAGCTGGCGCTGGCTTCAGAGCCCCCGGTCCTGCGCCCGGTCTCCGGCGCCTTGCTCCAGCTGCATCTCCCCGCTGCCTCCCGCCCAGGGCAAGGTGCAGGATGCTTTCCCAGGACCAGCCCTCAGCGTTTCCCCATGGCCTTTGACGCTCAGCCGGTGCCCCGATCCCTCAGTTCTCTGCCCAGTGCCGCTGGGTCTGCAGGGTGTCAGACCGGGGAGCACGGGCGCATTTCCATACCTCCTATTTATTAACGGGAGTCATATGGCTAAATCCCAGCGTGCCGAGCTGCGCGATTCCCACCGCACATCCATATGGCCGTGAGGACTCCAGTACATCGTGTGTCTGAAGGTACTGAATGGCTTAATTAGAATATTAAGCGGATTTACAGTTCCTAAATAATAGGTATCATTAAGCTAACTCTGCTCAAAAAGGGGTTTGACACATGTACCCTTCTAGCGATAACATATGGAGCAAAATGCTCAGCAGTCAGCAAAGAGGCGCAGCAGCAGCTTAGAGCTGGACATCAAAGCGCTTTAAGATGTATGGATGCGAGAGAGCAGAGCGACCCCAGGTGAAGGGTATCGTGCAGAGTGCAGAGCCGCAGGTGCGCGCTACCTGTGCCTTTTGTAAGGACAGGAGAAGGGCTGGCGGAAGGGCAGCGGCCACTTTGGGTGGGCCGCGGGGTTGAGCGCTTGGGCTCCTGCGAGGGCCGGCTGCGCTGGGCTCGCGCTGGCCTGCACCGAGCAGAAGGCTTGCTGCACGCCGGCAGAAGCGGCACGGGCCAGCCGGGGGCTCCAAAAGCAAGGTGGGGGCTGCCAGGGAGCGCAGACATCACTCTTTGCTGAATTTCCCCTTCCCCTGCAATTTCTCCCCAAATTTTCTCGCTTCTACTTGGAGTCCCACCATGGCTCAGAAATATTTTAAAATTTTTGACATGTCGGCTCTTTTTGCATCAGAAGATGGGAAGGACGGGGTTCGTTTTCTTTTTCAACACTTCAGCATGAAATCCAGATCAAATTTTAAAGCTTTAGCCCCTCATGCAGTATAAGCCCCTAAGGGGTGTTTGCACCAAGGGGGAAGTTGCTGAGGGAAACCACGTTTCTCTCCTTCTGCACTTTGGGTAGAAAATAGAGGAGAAACCAGGAGAGGGGCAGAGGGGCACCGGGGTACCCTCCACCAGGTCTTGACGCAGAGTGCTGAGAAAATACTTGGATCCCCATCTTTGATGAGAAAATTTAAAATGGGGGCTCTGTATTTGCATGTTGTGCCCTGTAAAACAAAGTGCTGCCAAGGAGGAAAAGAGAAAAAGTGAATTTTTAACAACAGTTCGAGGATGTCTAAGGGCGGGGGGGGGGGGGGGTATTGTAGAATTTTCTTTGTGTTTATATGAAAACCATTCCAGATGGTGGTTTAGAGGAATTTACGCCCAGACCAGATGCAGGCTGGTAGTCTAGACTTGTTTCTGCTATGGGTTAGACGCAAAAACTTGTCGTACGTAAGAAGCCCCCGCATTAAGGATTTCATTACAAAAAGTTATTATCAGCTAAATAGTAAACGTGCTACCTGGCTAGAAAAAAGTATTAAAACATATTTACACTTGAAAAGAAGTAATTAGTAGTAGTTCAATCACTACAGAATGTGCCAGGCCAAGACAGAGGAATGAGTGTAAATAGATAGAGACAAGAGAGATTTATTATTAAATTAAAGTCACTTAATTACTGCAAATGTTAAATATGCAGTTTCCTGGCATTTAAGTGATATTTTTCACCAAAATTAAAATGAATTGTCCACTCTGAATTCCCCCTTCTTAGGCAGCGTGTAAATGTCAGTCCTAAATTAAAGTTAACTAGGATCGGTGTCTGCTACACCTTTTAAAAAAAAAGATTTAATTAGAATCAATAAACCACTTTTTATTGAAGTTTCCAACGTGTTCTGTTATTCTAAACATACAGAGAGCCGCTGACGTGAAACCTTCAAAGATTTTAACAGGTTGGGGTCAAAGGGGAGCCGCGAGCGGCAGCACCTGGGCGAGGAGCCCCCGGCAGCCCCCGGCACCCCGGCAGCCCCCGGCACCCAGCACCCGCGGGCTCCGCTCCCGCCTCCTGCCAGGGAGTAAGTGGGCGGTAAGTGGGGCCAGACCCTCGGCGGGATGAAGCCCATAAAGCCGCGCTGATTTACACCAGATGAGCATCGCATCCCCACTCCTTTTTTCTTGCTGTGTGTTTTTGGATGGGCTCCATTCAAGCTGTGAGGTAAGCACGCTGCCTTTTTACTTTCAATTAAAACCACTATTTTTAACTTAAATACATCCTCCCAACTCCTCAGAGTGTTTTCATAAAAAGAAATCAAAACATATCTACCCATGCTTTCAGTTAAAAATGATGAAAAGCCCTCTAATCCGCAAATATATACATATTATTAGGGCTTTGATTAAACAGCCTGCCCCTGCTCCGAAAACCCTTTTCCCTCGACATTTTGCTCACGGAGCTGTGCCGTGTGCCGCCCAGGGCAGGAGAGCTGCCCGCCGTCCTCCCCAGCTCCCACTTCAAGCGTCAGCTCACCTACTCACGCTGACATTTTGACTTAGCAGCTTTCGCGTGTTGCCAGTTTAATTTATTTTTTAGAAAATCATTTCTGCGAGCCACACGACTACCATACTCATAACCACCGCTGCGTGGAAGTGATTATATTAGAGGCCTTTTTACAGTGCATGCACTCAGATCAAGACGTAATATGCATTTCATATCCCCCGACTCCCTGTCCTAAAATAGAGACAAAACATTCTGTAATGTCAGATTGCTTCGAATTAGTTTTAATTTGATTAGAAATATCCCACAAGGCTACCCGAGTACATAGAGATTATGTATAATTAATGCCGTGATCAATTAGATCTGAATTGTTAGTCCATCAAGAAGCAATAACATGGGCTCTGATTTTCAAAGAGTTTTCCCTTAATCCTCTTGTTCTGGGGCTCTTTATGATGAGATACAAAAGCTCCTAAATTAGGACAACATGGTATTGCACACATTTGGAAAAAAATTCCCTCTGCGTATTATTTATAGGTACGTAAGGGAGATGCGGGTCCGGCTCCAGCCCGGGGTGCGCGAGCGCAGCCCGAGCTCCTTGCGAAGGGAGCTGAAATGGCTCCTCCACTCCTAATTAATTGCCTGACTCCGTCCCACCATGCGATTCTGGAGTATTTGTTGAGGAGTAGAATTCAGTTCATTTCCTTTCCATCGGCGTCTGGCGCTCGCTGCCCGGCACGGCTTTGCCTGGTGCCACGTTGGGTCCCAGCACTGCCCCGCTGACGGCAGGGCTGGAGCGGCTGAGGGAGCTGGGGGTGTTCAGCCTGGAGAAGAGGAGGCTGAGGGGAGACCTGATCGCTCTCTACAACTGCCTGACAGGAGGGGGCAGGGAGGGGGGTGTTGGGCTCTTCTCCCAAGTAGTTAGTGATAGGACGAGAGGAAATGGGCTCAAGCTGCGCCAGGGGAGGTTTAGGTTGGATATTAGGAGAAATTTCTTCATGGAAAGGGTGGTCAAGCATTGGACCAGGCTGCCCAGAGAGGTGGGGGAGTCCCCATCCCTGGAGGGGTTCAAAAAATGGGCAGAGGTGGCACTTGGGGACATGGTTTAGTGGGCATGGGGGTGTTGGGTCAATGGTTGGACTGATGATCTGAGAGGTCCATCCCAACCTGAATGATTCCTAGTTTTACTTCCATTAAAAACTAATCCAGCCACCAAGCCAGGAAACATGAAATTAATTATTACTCCATCCTTAACTGGTTTAGTGTGGACTTGGCAGTGTTAGGTTGATGGTTGGACTGGATGATCTTAAAGGTCTTTTTCAACCTAAACGATTCGATGATTCTATGATTCTATGATTCTATGATTCTATGATTGATTCTATGATTCAGGTGGCAGTGGTGGGACATATCCTAAACCAACCTAACGGTACGGGCAAGGGGCCCAGGTGGGTCTGAGAGTGCAGGGTGAGGCAAGCTCCTCATCGCCATGAGGACAACGTCCCGTTTGTGCCGGTGAACCCGCACCCTGAGGTGCCGGCACTGTTCCAGGCTGGTGACCGGGTTGGGTTGGGTGGCCATCCGCTGCATCCTCGTGCGAGGACGCTATGCTGATGCGAATCTTCACGAACTTTGCTGTGTGTGCAACCTCTGGTATGACCCAGCGTCCACCAAAGTGTCCTTCTGTCCCTATTGCACCTGCTGCTCTCCAGAGCCTTCCCGGGCTGCCATGCAGCTGCTCCCGGGCGAGAGTTGGCACCTTACGGGAGACAGCTGAACGCCCAGCAGCGATTAAGCAAGCACTGCAGGTACCAAGGCACCACAGCTTGGCAAGGCGAGCCGACGGCTACCTGCGCTGTACTCGGATAACTTGGGAGACACGATTCATAAACGGGAAAAGACGATCAATTTGAATCAAACTTTGTATGTGATTAATGCCACCAGCTGCTTTTGCAGCACTTGCAGGAAATTGCCGTGCTTTATTGCCGTGCTTTATTCTCAAGAGGTGCCGTTTCTCGGCACGTGCCTGCAAGGGCACCCGTGCTCCCCCGCCGCCCTCGCTGCCTCCCGGAGCATCCCCGGGTTAGGCAGGGCGCAGGCAGGCAGCCTGCACGCCCGGCCGCCCGCGCCTCGCCAGCACGGCAGGAATATTTCATCCTGCATTCACAGATGGTGAAGGAAGCCCACACCTGGTCTCCGCCGGGATTTCAACCTGTGACCTCGGCGAGGTGTGAGGAGGAGATGTCAGCGCTCCGCCGCGCGAGGGGCGAGGGGCAGGATCGCCTTCGGAAGTCGTGGCAAAGTTGCGTGCTTAAAAGTGCGTGTCAAGGTGGGAATTGTCTTCCAGTGTATTACATGAAAAATCGGTAAATAATTCATAGAAATTTATTATTCAATGGGTAATTCCTACAAAAGCTAAAATCAGGCGGCTGAAGCCCTGAGGAATGTTTTCCTCCGAACCGCTACACATGTCAGTCTGCAAGCCGAGGTATGAATATTTTAAGTACGACAACTTTTTTTTTCCCTTTTTAACAGACTGTATCTGTCACTGAAGGTCATAGCCAGAACTAGCCCAAACTCTCAATTTACACTTTGTGAGAAAGGCTAATACTTTGACACTTGCTCCCAGCTGGAAAAAAATGTATGAATGTGTTTAAAATTCCTCAGGAAATGGGATTTCCCCACCTATTCCTATTTTTGGACTCTCTGATCTGTTTTTCAAAATTTCGTCTCAGATGTTTTAAATTCTCCGAGCTGATACATGTACCGTTTATCCTAGATTATTGATCTCGGTAGTGGAGCGTGTGTCAGCGCTGGCTCTGTTAATGGTTCCTCTCTGCCTATGAATTTGCAAAACCAACGAGGCGTATTTGGGAGGGTTTGGCATTTTGTGAAGAGCAAATAAGACTGAAAGCTGGTGTAATCAATTGTGGATTCTCAAATAAAGTCATAAGTCAGGCTTTCAAAACATTCTACAATAATGCAAAGTACTTTATTCTCGAGAGGATAAAATGTTTCAATTGATACTTAACTGCAAATTTCCTTAATGATTAATAAGCAGGATGAAAATAACAAAATATTTCAGTATTATACTTTATCCTATTCTGACATAATAACTGGCAATATGTCATACCGTTAAGATAATAGGAACATAAAATGAAAACATTAAAAAAAATCAAACTGTTTAAAATAGCTAATGAAAACTTTGAATGCACTTTTTTGTTCCAAAACATTTTCCCATGTAATTTCTTTTGTGCCAAGCGTGGTACGGTCTCTTGACAAAATTGGGTTTATTCAAACAGCTTTTTCCTGCAAGGAACCATTTCGGTAAACATTTTCCCAACCAGCCCCAGTCACAATGTGTCGTGCACTCAGACCTTACTTAAAATAGGAAATAAAATATTTCACTTGAGGCTTTTGAAGTTTGCAGCTGGTTTAAAAATACATTTTTGCGGTGTAATATTAGTCACTGTCAGCTGCACTGTCTGAAAGCCCCTTTTTGTTCACTCCTTGGGTAATGAATGGCCAGGGAGGGTCAAGCCCCCCTCGGCACACCGCCGGTGCCCCCGGCCGCCCCCTCCCCGCACGGTGCAACCCTCGCTCCCGGGTGCCCCCCAAAACCACCCCTGCAGCCCCCAAACACCTTTCGCCTCCCAGGAAATCCTTCCCCTTTTTTTTCTATTGATTTGTTTCTTTATTGTGTTTGTTGCGGTGCTTGGGATGACGTGCGCAAGCGGTATTTAATCAAGCATTTCCTGAGGATGCATTTTTCCACTTTTTTTGTGTGGGTTTTTTTTTTTTCAAAGGCAGCAAGAAAGCCATTGCAGCTGCTGTGTGCCAGCGCAGCACCGCAGCGGTGACCGCGGCACAACGCGGGCAGGAGCATGCCCGGCAGCCAGCCGGTGCTCTGCCAAAGCCAGGGTTCCCCCAGACCGCAGTACTGATGGGCTCGCGTGTTGCACCGCTTCTCCCGTGCCGCCTTCATTTCACAGGCACGTCTCTCGGTTTGCTGCCATGCCCCCGGCAGGTTGCAGGCCCTGAATTTCGAGCCGGCAGCCGGCAGGTCACCCCAGCACGTGGGAGCTGGGTGCGGGTGACGCTGCGCCTGCGCCCCGTGCGACGGCACGGCGGTGTTTCCCCGCGGCGGGGCGGCGTGCGGCACATGTCCTGGGGCAAAGCTAGCCCCAGGGAGCATCTCGCTCTGCATTTCTTATTAGGTCAGCTGCGAGATGTGCTGTCGTACGCGGCTGTTACCAGGAGCAACAGTACGGCTTGCTCCATGAAAGGCTGCGGTGCCCTGAGGTTGCAAGCCTGGGAGGAGGGGAACCTCCCGGGGTGACTGTGGCCCCGGCCCAAGCGGCCAGTAATGACTGCTCTGAAAGCAACAGCAGCAGCATGGCTAACATAAAAACTTAGGGTTTGTATCCCTGGAGGAGGTCAGGATTTCCACGCGGTAGAGGTGGAGGAGTTCCCATCTCCGGAGGGCTCCCAGTGCAAGAAGCGAGCGGTGCCGGGGGCTGGGAGGCTCAGCAGGGGAATCGCTGTTCCCCTCCTTGCCCTGCTCTTGGTCTCCTTTTTCTTCCTCTTCTTCTTGTCCCTTCCTGTCCCCACACTGTCCCGCCATGGGTGGCTCCACCTCTTACTGCAGCATTTGCGCAGGGGAAGCGGAGACCTGGACTGGCAGCAGCTGTCTCTTAAGACCCGGTGAAACGCGTTTGAGTAATTATGCCAAGTCATCTTGCTATTTTATGTCTTCCTCCAGCCATTTTTGCTAACTTCTTTCACCTTTTTTTCTTCCGAACACATGCTCAAATCCTGCATACGCTGCAAGAGCTCACGCTGCCTTGCAGGGATGCACAAACCCGGCGTGATTAATCTTTCTCCAAGGTCGGCTGCTCCCACCGGCCCCAGGTTGCCGCTCTGGGAGATGCCCGCTCCTCCACCTCCTTGCACGAGAGTCCTTCGCGCTCATCCAGACGGGATGGAAACTGGGATCACCTGGTGAAAGGACTCGCTGGAGTGGATGAAGCTGTAATAGGGCAATTAGTGGACAATCCAACTCCTGCTCGTACAAAGAGATGGCATCTGTGACGAAGAGGTTTCTCTAATTGCTAATTGAAGAGTTGAAAGACACCTTGGAATGAGTTTTGGTCAAACCCCACATGTGGGCACCGGCTGTGCAGGAATAGGAGCCTGACCCCCCTGTCAATGCTCCGGGTAATTCCCTTCTAGGGGAAGAAAAAAAAACCCTTCCAGGCGCACACACACGCACACACAGAGCCACTTTTCATTATTTTGTGTCACTCATTTCTCATTTGTTGCTATGCATATTGTGCCATTATAACAGGAAATTACATTTGCATCTTGTGTGGCACAAGCATGTTGTGAATATCATAAAAACACATATGGTCATAAATGGTTTAAAAAAAAGGCGATAAAACTGACATTTAGAAAACAGCTTTTGAAAAGAGAAAACATGTTCATGGAGCTTTTGTACATCTCTTCTATGTGAAAAATTCTGTGCTCTCATTTTAGAAGCTTTTTCAGCAAGCTTCTTAATTTTCTTCTACGTATTAGTTTCCATGTTTTAGAAATTTTACTTTGCGCTTTGAGCTTGAACATCTTAAAATCTCACAGAAGAAATCTGAGTGAGTCCACTGAGTCTTTCCTAATTGTGTGCTGAAAGCAGAGTTCCCGTTTTCTCTGTGCTTGCCTGGCGTGTGACTGATTCTGTTCAGGGGTGCACAGATTTGATCACAGTTTTAAGCGAAACTCTTTCATTTCGAGTAATTGTGAAGGGTGGCTGGATGAAGCTACGATGGTTTTGCATTCTTAGAAATGGGGTTTCGGCCATTTAGCCATAGGCAGGTCAGTCGCGGAAGTTGGGTTTGATCTGAACTTCCCCGAATTCAGTCGGTGTCTGGCTGGGGGAGGATTGGTTCACATCAGCATCGTTTTATACAAGACTTCTGGAACAGCAGAAGTCTGTGTACATTTTAAGATCTTAACTTTAAATAAGAAAGAAAGAAAAAAAAAACTAACTAGGAAAAGATTTTCATTATGGGTCAGAGGTCCGGAATTAAAAAGCAGAAAGTCTTTTCAGCAACGAAAGGAGCGTACAGAAAAACCGTCCTCTCCAAATATTATTATTGGGAGAGGACTTATTTTTTGGCTTATTTTTTAGCCACCTTGTTACACTCCCTAACTTTTGTCAGGGTTAAGCAACTTGCCATCACGGCAGTGAAGCCGTGCCACGTCTGCACACGCAGATGGCTCCGGGACTGCCTGGCCACCGCCGCTCCCGCGCGGCGACGCTGTGCGGAGCGCTGCTGCCTTGCCACTGGCCCGCCTGTCCCCCGGGGCCTTGGTTTTGCGATGGCCAGGTACATAATCATTTTCTTGGAGTTGTTTTTGCCATCAGTCAGCTGTGGCTCTTGGTCCAACTTAGTGTCTCAGGAAGGATTTCTGCTAGTCATTGCTCTGTGCTCACAGCAGGGAATTCATTCTAATTTTCCAGGGCTGTAAACTGCAAACCTTTTATCTGTAGCCTTTAACACGATCTGTGACAAGCAGATCCGATGTTAGCATGCTATGCTATAAATCCTCCTGAAATGTTCCTTTACACAGAAATTATGGTACTGATTCATGATCCAAATACGGATTTTCAGTGCGGGTCTTGCCAAGTCGCCATCGCTACCTTCTGCTTGAAATGATCATGAGAACTGTCTACCAAGCAAACGAGCTCTGCATCAGAGGAGGAGGAAGTCTTACAAGCAGCACCACATCTTCTATTTTTCTAACCAGTCATCAGAGAGGATTTCACTACCATGCAGCTGTGGACTTTTCTGGCAAACTGTCTGTGTGAAGATATTAAAAGAAGCCTGGATTTGCATACAGTTCATTGCAAAGAAGTTTAATTTGCCTGTTTTCTATAGGGTTTGTGCAAATTGGAAGCGGGCATCCGTCCTTCACGTGCTGGCTCTCTGTAGGGCTCTCCATCCCCTGTGCTCTGGTAGGGTCGGGTGCCATCCCAAAGTTGTCCCCGCACTGGCCCCGCTCAGGGATTCCCGTTGTGCTCCCAGGTTTAGCACGTGAGGGCTGTGCAACACCCAGCCACGCGTTTTTGGCAGTGGTTCCCAGCCGGTGGATTTTATCCGGCAGCGAAAGCACTGCTGTGATCGGCCATCGGAGATGAGGAGGGCAATGGTCTCTGCAGCCGGGGAAACCTGAGCTGCGAAACTGCAACCTGCCTTTCCCCCGGGGAGCGCTCCCCAAACCAGCCCACCTTCGCTCGCTCCTGGCTTGCTTTAATCGCACCAGCGAACGCTAATTAACATCCCCTCCGTGGCTGGGCTTCACGGTCCAGGTCCTGCACGCGTATGAACTCTTTCCTGCCAGGGCTGGGGTGTTGATTTACGCCAGCAAAGGATCTGACCTTTCTCCAGCTCCATACTCTTTATTTCCGCAAGCTCCTCAGCTGGAGCAAGGAGTTTCTGCTGTTTCACTTCAGTATTAACCCGAGCCATTTCAAGTTCACGCTTAATGCCCCACGTCGCTCCCCTCCTGCTTGAAGAATTACCGGGGAGGGGTGAATACCTCCCTTGTTCCCGCTTCTGGTTTCCCTATCCGTCTGCAGGCAGCGAGGAGCTGCACAGCCGGGGTAAGGGATGCTATCCCCCCGCGTCCCTGGCCGCGTACCAGTGCCTCCCCGCCGAGCATCTGGCCTGGTGGTGTGCTGCTGGCTGAGACGCAAATAGACATGGGAAAGACGGGGAGTCTGCAGTTGGGTTTCTAAATCGGCAGCTAGGCACTGACTGACAAAGTTGTGACTTGCAGAAGCACAAGGTAATAGAAGAAAGAAATTTCCCTCCCTGTGCCAGCTGCCTGTTTATCGGCAGCTCCCAGCCCGGTGTAATTCTTCCCCCTAGTTTTCAGTAATGGAATAGTTGACATTAAAGCAAGTCCCTTCTGCTGTTGCAGAGCCTCCCGCCTCAGAGAACCCCCCTCGCCCTGACGCGCCCTCACCATTGCGGCGTTTTAATTTATCAGGGTGCAAACGAGCTGGCGAAGGACACGAAGGGAGAGGAGGAAGGATGGATGGAGGCTGGGGTAGAGGCCAGCCGGTGGGGAGGCCCCCGCCTGACGCAGCACAGATGTCCTACACAGCTACGTGCAAACCATCAACTTCGCTCTGACTCATTTCTTCATCTGCTGAATGGAGGCAATTGTTGCATTTCCATAAAGCAAATAAAATCAGCGAACACCCACTAATCTGCCTCCTCCCCGTCTCCCACGCCGCGCCTCCCGCTCCTCTCCTTCCCGTGCAGTACGCCTCAGCGCCGACACCCTCCATCCCTACAACGTTCCCGAAAGCATCCCCGTCCTGCCAGGCCCTTGTACAGGGCTGCAGGGAGCAGGAGGAAGAGGAAGAGGAGGAAGAGTTCAGAGCTCGGGCAGGAGCCGGAGAGGTCAGCCGTGCCTCCCTCTCTTCTGACGCGGTCTTCGCCACTACACCATTTCCACCGCTCAGTCTGATTTCTGATTCCACATTCTCTTTTAATATGAATATGAACATTTTGTACTTCCTGAATTTAGATAGGTGTCATATTTGTTGCTGAGCACCCGTAATTTTTGGAAGAGTGTTTGTACTGAAAATGGAAACCTGTCATTTCCCTGCAACTCCCTTCTACATTTAATTACATCAGCCATTGTATCTGAATGTTTCACATCTCCTCTGTTAAATTATGATAATGTTCCTCAGATTAAAGCTAACACGCATATCAAAAATTCTATAACCATATACAATTTTCCCCATTCTTTTTAAAATTTCAGCAGGCGCTGATCTCTCAATGGAGTTGTTCCTCCGATCATAATAAACCGTCAAAAATAGGTAAATGATACAGAAAGTTGAATATTAAGTCCCCATTTTAGCAAATCACCTTTATTCACCCTCTCCCGGGAAATTTAGGAACTGGAAGCAGTGATATTTTTGAGCCGAACGTATAGTATTTGAAAATTAGCATAAATTAAGTGGGAGGAAGAATGCGAGAGACCTGAGGGCAGGACACAAGCGTCCCACCACCAGCCCAGCCCAGAGGCAGGCACTGCCCCTGCCCCTGGCAGCCCTGCCACCACCAGCTTTGCCAGAGAGCCTACCAGGTTAAAAACAAATAAACAGGCAAATTAAGACGTTTTGGAACCGCTCATGGAGGAGTTTATATCATATCATTTATATCAATTTACCAAAGCTGAGACGAGACCCTTGGTATTTTTTCCTGAAGCACATTTTATGAAGACCTGAACATGGCTTACTCTGGTATGTATGCTTTGAAAATGAGGTATAAAAAAAGTACCAATCTTAACCATGCGTTATCTCCAGTGAACACATGATCTGTATTTCCAGGGAGCCAAGGTTTATTACAAATCATTTCAAGGTTCATAGAGAGCCTGTGCTTGCTGTTATTGATCATTTGTCTTTCAGTCATCCCCAAATTAAAAAAAAAAAGGGGTCCTCCTGTGCAAAGTAGTGTTTCCTCACACACCGGAAAGTTTCTGCCTTAAAAAGCTAATTATTCATCAGGAGAATAAGAGGTTGGCCCTTCGCCTGGGAGCAGCAGCAGGGCAGGGGCCAGCCCCACAGGTCTGGGGGACGTGTGCTCCGGCACCCAGCAGAGGCGGTTGATCCCCGTTTCTCTATTAGAATAAAAACCGCCTTCAAAAGCATAATCCCTGCATCTGCAGAGAACTGCGGGCAACAGCCTTCTGCTCTGCTGCACAGCTCTGCCTGTGCGCGGGGTTCCAGGTGGCAGAGGCAGGTCTGCAGCTCGGGACCAGCCCAGGGCAGGCAGTCTGAACCATCTTCCATGGAAAAAAACAAATGAAATGCAGCATCGCTTTCATGTTCTGTCCTGCGGTCTTTATTGACACGTCCTGACAACAGTTAGCTGCTATTCAGGCTTCACTGGGGAAAATGTCCATGAATATTTGCTCACACCGTTCCCGAATGCAAACTCTAAACTATGAATTTCCAGAAAAGTCCCAAAACATTTTCATAAAAGAAGAAATTCACAGTTCCAGCGAGATGCTGGCTGCATGAGTCATCCGGTGGCGTTTCTATTTCCTGATGGGATGCTTTATGTAATCCTCCGGCTTCGCACACTTGCTCTCTGCCCTGCCCGTGGGCCGGGGTGCGTGGGGGCTCGGCGAGGCAGGGGACCTTCCGTCGCAGCCCCGGACCGCCTGCACCCCGCAGCTGTCATTGCAAGGACTCTGCCCGAAAGCAATTGGTAGAAACTGGCAGATCAGTGTGCATGGCAAGCACGTGCAAGTATTGCACCTTTCAATTTTTTTCTGTACTTGAGGGGCAATTTAACAGGGTGGATATCCCAGCGTGGATGCCCCGCGCGGCATTGCTGCCTGCTGCAAGAGGGGACTGCGGGTCGTGCCACTGCAGGGACGTCCAGACCCCCAGCCTTGACTGCGCTGCCACTGCACAGAGCTCCCTTTCTCAGCACCTCCCAAGCTCGCTGGAAACCCTGCATTTGTCAGAAATGGGACCTTTTGGTAAAACTAGGCTTTGCCACAGAAAAAGCCAGGAAGTCTCCTTCCCCTCCAGCTGAGGAAGACCTGGTGGAGCGGGTGGCCCTGGGGATGCTCTGCGGGCACAGGGTGAGCTCGGCTCCTGACCCGTTTCATGTCAAAAGCAAAAGGAAATTCCACCAAAACCAGTTTTCTTTGAATTTTTCTCCGCTGTGCCACAAAGCTGAACCTGTCTCCCCGACACTAATAAAGCAGAAACCTCCAGCCACCCTTCCCACTTCACCCTTGTGTTTTTTTTAAGAATTTAAAATGAACACTGTATGACTAAATCCAGCCCTGGGCCTAAAGCCAAATGTGCAGCAAGACACTTGCATGCAAAGCCCCGCACTGAAGAATGTGCCTGAAATCCAGCGGCAGCATCTTCCCGGAGAGTCAAGAGAATTAAGAGATTACTGGAAAGGTAGTGGCGTCGGCGAGATTTGCATAGGGCATAAGGTAATCAAATAGCCCGGGCTGTATTTAAGCAACCACCGGGTCCACCTCCACAAGCGGAGCTGGGAGGGATTTATTGCACTTGCCAGATGTCAGAAGGAGCCGTGGAGTTAGATGGAGATGCTCGGGGGAGACGTGGTGGGCTGCGGGGTGATGCTCCGCTGGAAGGCGATGCCGTGCTCGTGCATCAGAGGAGAAAAGCAACCAAATGGAGCAGGAGCGAGGGCTTGGGTTGAGCTGGAGGACACAGCTGCGTCCCTTGGAAGGAATAGAGGTGTTTGTCCTGTCGTGTATTAATAGAAGTTTTCTGTTTTAAATAACAAATGCACTAATCAACTTAGGTAACCAAAGTGATTCTGTTTTGTTTTTCAAATGCCCTGGAAATAGGATTTAAAACAAAGATCCAACAAGGAAGATGAATCATCTGATCAACAAATAAAGCCTCAACCCGCCCTTCAGCGTGCGTGCCTGAGGCTCGTGTTCACCGCAAACCCCGGCCACGTGGAGCCCACCCCGGTGTCTGCAAACCCCGGTTGTGCCGCAGACCAAGAGCTGCTTTTGGGTCCTGTTTCTCTTCCCACTGAGGCAGAAACAAGACGTTAGCAGGGCTGGGCTATGGGACAATAAACCCTCGGGAGGGACACCCAGCCCAGGTCTTCTTCCATTTGTCTGAGCTTTGGAGCAGGAGGAATTTAATTTTTTTTTTTTTTTTACCCCCAGGAACTTCTAATATTAGCATAACACAGCAGCTCACTACCTAATAATAGCTGCATAAATATTAATTAAATACAAAATTAATAAAGAACATTGTGCTTTAAGAAAAACCAGTGGCCACACCTGGAAGGTGCACACCAGCAGCTGGCCAAGCAGCACGTGAGCGACTGGAGAAGACCCAGCTCTGCCCAGGAAGGGGAAGAGCACAGGCTTCTGCAGAAACACGTAGGGTTTGGCCAGAAATCAAGAGTGACAAGCTCCCTGGTTGAGGCTTAGGCTTAGGGCTTGACCCTTCCTCCAGCCAAGCTTTGCCTGCTGTGAAAACCAGCACGTGGGACGTGTGACAAGCCGTGGCTGAGGCAGGGGGAGAGCCCCCAGGAGCCCCTCCAGGCCAGGAGCACCGGGACCTGTGGGTGCTCCCAGAGGGATGGGAAGCAGGGAACAAAGCTCCGCTGGGAAAAGATTCAGAATGAGCTGATTCAGAATGCCATTGTTCTGGGGGCAACCTGGTCACCTCAAAGGAAACGACCTACAGAAAAGGATCGGTGGGGCAGAAGTTGAGTCATTTGTAAGTATTCTTCAAGGAAGGGTACAGCCAGCTCACCATGAAAGATGAGGCGCTGCTGTACGTTGTGTTCCCGCAGCACAGACCGTGGCGTGGGAACCTCTCCCACCCATGAAGCCGGGTCTGCAGTTCGGGAAACCATGAACACAATTCTTGCTTCATGAGGATTTCTGCAGCGGTAACATCTAGGCAGGACCAAGGTCCCTAAAGCACCCCAGGGGAAGGGGATGTTAGGATGAAAGTCTCCTCCATGTCCTTGTCCCTTGCAGAAGCGAGCCCTCGGCCGCGGCACTGTCTCGGCTGGCGGCAGCAGCCGTGGGCTCGCAGCAGCGTCGGGCGCTACCGACACAAGAAAGAGAAACCGAGCCCTGTCCCTGATGCACAGACACATCCATTTTTAAAAACGGGCCTTCTGTGCTCTTTTTTTTTTCAGCTGTGTCTCTCCAAACTAAGCGAAAGATGTTCTCAGCTTAGTGGGATTAAAAAACAAAGTACGGTAGAAGTATTCTGGCAGTCAAGGCGGCATTTAACTAAAATTGTCTGCCACAGGCACATCTGAAATTAAGTTAGGATTTAATGGCAAACAAAACCAGAAAATGGATCTGAAAAAAACCCACCCAACCACCCCAAAACCCATCATTTTTCTAGTGTTGCAAATGGATTGAAAGAGAACCAGGTCCCCACGGCCACACGGTAGCGCGCAGCCCAGCCACGCAGGGCAGGCAGATGCAGGCGAGGAGCGGGGACTCTCCCTTCCAACGCGGGGAGAGGCAGCCTAGCATGGGCAGGAGGAGGATGGAGATACGCCGCTCAAAAGCTGCTACTTGGCTGTGGGCATGCCAGCGCTGCCCGCTCATTAAGTTACTGGTAGCTTTTGCTGCTGCTCATAAGCAAAAGTCTGTCAATTGCTGTTCCAGAATTTGAAATTGGAATCAGAGAAACAGAAATGGGATGAAAATGAGATGAGGGGAAAAAGAGAGAGCAATGGTGCTTTGGAAGGCTGTTCAAGCCTATAATCTCCTGCGATGTTTGTACTGAGAGAACAAATCCGCGCTCCGTTCCAGGCTGGGGTAGCGGGGAGGGGCATCTCCCCCCGCCCCGGCGCGGTGGCACGCGCTGCCTGCAGCTACGGAGCCCTGTGCCGGGGTCGGGCAAGGCTGAACACGGGGGTGAGATCCCTGGGGAAAGCCAGTGATGCTGCCGCAGAGACGCCGGGTGGGTGGGAGCAGCTGCCTGCTTTCCCAGAGAGCAAAAAGCAAAACCCAGGCCAGCAGCAAACGCTTCGTGCGGAGCTAACTCTCAGAACCAGTTTATACGTCCCCAGGAGGCTGGATGAGAGTCTTAAAATTGGCTTTCAATAATTGTGGGACAAAAGCAAAAAAAAAAAAAAAAGACCGTGATTTAGTATTCATTCTGAAACCAAAGTTCATTTGGTTGATAAAAATTATACCCGTGTTATGCATTACTGGAAAACTGCGAAATCCTTTGCAGTTCAAGGCGGGCAGCGGCAAAGCCCCTGCCTCTGAGGCAGCCGGAGAGGAGACACGGAGCCTGCACGGCCGTGCCGGGGGGCTCTGCCCTGCCACCGCCCGCTCCCCGAGCGACCGGAGCTTGTTTGCGTGGTTCTTAGACTCGGCTTGGGAAAAGGCAGAGGCTAACGCTCTTCCACGTAAAAACTGAACCACACCGAGAGTGCTTTCTCTGCACGTGGGAAAGTGATGCCTTGAGAGGCAGGCATCCATAGACGCGAAGCGAGTGTTCAGACAGTTAATGCGATACTTCTGGGAGATGATAATGTTTTCACTGAGGGACCACGAATTCCTGTTGTGTTTTGCCTTGTTTTGTTCTTTTCCAGAGAAATATTGTTTTTATATGGTGTCTCAGGAACTTCTTTTGGACATCTGCAACGTTGCGCTTTTCCAGTTATCCGCCAAAGCCCTTTTTATTTTTTTAAGCACAGTAAGAAAATACTTAATCAGACACATGCTGACAGACCGATTTGCTTTATCTTCATCGGGAAAACCCAGTGGAAGCAGCGTTCCCCGGGACGGCCGGGGTTCGGGGAGGGGACGGAAGAGGAGGGAGCGGAGGCTCCGTCCCAGGCTGATGCTAACAATGCTCTTTCAGAGCCTCATAATGAACCCATTGAGAACACCAAGTTATTTGGAAAAATCCTGAACTGTGAGAAATATGTGCATGTTGCAGTTGAGTCACAAGTTGGCACAAGTGACACCAGCACATATTTTTTTTTTAAGTGTACTTTTCTTTTACAGATTCAGAGACAAGGGACCATTATCATCCTTTAATTTAATCTAAGCCCCAGAATAGCTGCATCCAGCACAGTCCTGCTGCTGAGCTAGGGAAGCTCTTTCAGAAGGATATCTGTCTTGATTTTAAGACTTGAAGGACAGGCTTTCTATTATAGTTCTTGCTAGATGCTTCCAATGCCTAAATTTTCATCCCTGTTGAAAATTTTTACCAAAACCTGCTTATCTCTAGCCTGAAATGATTTGGCTGTAATTCCCATCATGGATCTCAGTACCTTCCTGCCTGTAGGATTAAGAGATCCATTCCCACCTATTCTTTGGCAGGTATGTTAAAGCCTCTGGTTTCTCATACCCCTTCCTGTCCTCTTTGTTAAATTAACAGCTTTTCCTTATGAAATTTGGCTGCGAATATGCAGGGTATGAAGAAGGGCTTGTGTGCCTCAAAGCTGGTCTGGTTTTTGTTGACTGCAAGAGACACTACTTATCCCTTAAACATTTCCTTGGCTATATGATGTCCAGTGCCTTAGGCAAATTTTATTTTTACTGGAAAAAGTGGTTTATTTCCAAAGGATGTGAAACCACACCGTTTTTTGAACAGTAGTCGTAAAAAGGAGAAAAGGAAAAGGAATATGGTTTTGCTTTTTTCTCAGTGTCTGTATCTTACCCATTTTTAATATTCAAACCTGCAGCCAAATAAATCCTTGATATAACTGCACCACCATCTTGCCCTCCGCAGGGCAGCGCAGGATCAGACCCGTCTTCTCCGTGACAGATGCAGTCCCCTCGTGCTGACACCGTTGCCCAGGCGGTCCGGGATTTCCCAAGCAGTGCCTGGGAATATTTTTATTACTGAAACCCAAGCTCTGTAAAAAATCAATTTTCTCGTACCCACCTGAACACCGTCGACAATTACTATCTGTTAATATCAGGCTGCCTCATATGAGCTGTACGTGGAGAAAAGGAGTAGGTGCACTGCAATTATTATAGCGGGAGTTTGATTGCACCTGCAGGACTTACTGAGATTGTATCAGCACGTTCACTATTTGACCATTTTCAGGTGGTCAAAATTCCTCCAACAGCCTAACGGCCCGGTGGCACAAGCTGTGCCCCCAAGGTGGGCGCATCCCCCGTGTCACTGGTGCCCACAGCTGCCAGCAGCTCCAGTCTCAGAAGAATTAAATCCTGTCCTCGGTCAGGTCCTGCCCAACCATGGACGTGTCCATCTGGACCAGACAGGAGAAAAAAGACTCTACCCAAAGCACCCTCAGGCATGCCTGGGTGGTTGGGGGGTCCTGCACCCCACGGCTTCCCGGCTGCCTGGGGCTGGGGCACCTCCCGCTCCTCTTCTGCAAGCATCACCGGCAGCTCCCCTCCACGCTGCCTAATCCCACGAGGACACAAGCAGAGACATGACCCCAAAGTCAACAGAAAAGTTCATCTCTACATTTTACTGTCTTTAAAGGAAATTCAGGAGGTGCCAGCGTGGCGAGTGCCCCCTCAACATGCCTCTGCCCTCCCGCTCTGCCTCGCAGGCTGGGCGTTGAGCGGCGAATCCTCCGCTTCCCTCAAGCATCTAAATTTGCTGCTTTCCGGCTGCCGCGAGCGTGGGGGAGCGCGTGCTGCAGGGCGGCGGTGACCTGCCAATGCATTGTTGTGGAAGTGCTGATCGGATCAGGCACAGATGGGCGACACAGAGCTGTCATAATCAGCCTGGATTTGAAAATGTTATAATTGGGATGGTAAACAAGTTCACAAGGACCCTATTGAGGCAAGGCATTGCCATGGTAACAGACCAGAAAAGTCTGGGAACGAGGAAGGTATCGATAAGTGGGGGCAGCGGGAGGGAAGGTGCGGTGGGCGCTCTGGGATGCTCCCGCGGCGCGGGTCCCTCCCCGGCACGCCGGCAGGGAGCAGGGCCGGCAGCGGGACGCTGGGCACGAGGGGCCGCAGGCTCTGCCCCGGCGTGCCCCCCACCCCGCTCGCCTTGCCCCGCTCTCCGGCGTGACGCCGTTGACCCACGCATGGAGCGTGCGTAGGCTCAGCGCGCAGCAATCGCACCCCCGGCGTTTCAGCCTGCAGGTGAAGCTTGCGAGTAGCCTGCAGAGCATGTCGGGCGCCTTCTGCTCTCCGACCGCCCGTGGGAAAATTGCATTTTTGCAGCGGGGTCCTTTAGCCCTGAGCCGCCGGGCTCCTCTTGCCCGGCTTGAGCAGGACTTGAGCTCTCTGGCACATCTCCCACCCGGGGACAGCGTGGAGAGCACAGCCCTGCCACGCTGCTGCGTCCTGCAGCCCGCGCCTCCCTGCTCGAGCCGGTTCCCAGAGTTCTAGGGTCAGAAGTTGGATGTGAAGAAGCAGAAGGAAAACAAAAAGCTCCCTGTAAATACTAAGCTTAGCAACTTATTTACTCCACAATAGTATTTTTTTTAAACCTTACTTTGTTAATCAACTATTTATCTTCAATAGGGTAACACTTTTCATTCCGAGACGAATGCAGCAGTTTTTCTCACTATAGTAAAACAATAAAATTAGTTTATAGGCAAAAAGAAATGTTAAGGACCCAGTGGCACTGAAACCCTATTAACAAATCTTTTTTAAGTGGCAGTCTTGCAGCTTGAGTAAATGGACAGAAGAAGGAGTTGCACATCTTCAAATAATCAGGAACTGAATTCTGTAATCAGTCTATTGAGCTGGGGAAGACTTCTGCGGAGACTTGGCCTTCCTTGCTTTCGTGCCCCGAATGAAAGAAAAATAGTGTTTTTTTCTCTGGGGTTACTTTAGACAGCAAAGGTATGGTTGGGAAATAAACCTTTATTTTGAAAACCACATGTAATAAAATAACGAGAAAGGGGAAAAGGTGCTTTGGGGGTAAGAGACTCCAATTAGGTGGTGACGTGAAGTATTCAAGCTGCATATCCACCTGGTTATTGGGTCTTCTTTATTCGCAGAGACGTGTGTGTAACAGCCAGGAGCGCCCCGACCAGGAGGACAGACCCTCCCTATTGTTCTCATCAAGTGAAATAAATAAATAAGCAAGGCAGGTATCACACTGCCAATAAAGTTCTCTGCTGTAGAGGGTAGCAGTGACAAATAATTCCGTAATTTATCAGAATTGCAGTATAATATATGGCTACTTAATGCACTAAGTGTGATTGAAACGGAGCTGGAGAGAAAACCAACTTTGTCCAGTCATGTAGTTAAATACATCCTCGATGGCACTTCTGCTACCCCCGTGGAAGATCATTCCATTATCTGATATTCCCATCTGAACTTTCTTTTACAGCAAATTTAATTACGACGTAAAAAGTTCAATTATAGTAATAATGAGAAAACAGCACAACAAAGAAGGAGAAGAAAGATGTGAATCTGAGCGTGTTCCCGACCAGAAAAAAGTTTTAGGAACTGCTTGGAACCTTAAAGGAGTATCTAAATATTGCACTTATTTGGGTGGCACGGAGTAAAAGGAAAGGAGAGCCTGGCTCCCAGGCATGCTCTGCCTTTGCTCGCTTGCTGGAACAACAGTAGAGCTAACGAGCGCTCCCAGATTTCTTACCCTCTGGGATAAGATGTCTCCCAGGACTTGCACAGCTTATTTGGGAAGAGGCCCTTGAAATACATCTGCATTCATCCTGGAAATAAATGAATTTGAATTTGGAACGGTTAGACTTTTCCAAAAGTGGAGAGCGAACACATGTGGGCACGTTGTTATTTAGCAAAAGACTGCAAGCCCAGATTTTTCCATCACTATCATAACTGCACGGCAGCACTGTTTATCATTTTTCCAGTTGCTGCATTCTGTTCCAATCACAATGAATTGCTAGGAAAGATCTTTGATAATAACTAGCCACTAAGACCTAGGAGACTTCATTTATTATGGCATAATATACACATTACCTAACTTGTGTTGGACCATATGGAGAGCTCTCTGTTGAATTTGGCGTAGTTACTGGGGTGAAACAAGGATGAATTTTGTTCCTCATCCTCTTCAATTATGCCATAGATTGGATCATGCAGCAAACTCCAACAGATCATCTGGGCATAGCAATCAGCCCCGAGGACCACATCACTGATTTAGTCTGTGCCAATAAACACAGCGCTCTGTGCGAAAACACTGAGGGGAGCGCGAGCGGTGCTGAACAGCACTGATCCCTGGAGCAAATCAATAGGGCTTAACACTTACCTAAAGCTGAGGTCTTCTCTGGAAATGGGAACAGTCTTTTCAGTCTGTCACTTGGAGGCAGAAAAAGGCTTTGGAGAGATCACGCTCGTCTCTGAGCTTATAGGGAAGACGGGTGATAAGATCAAAACTTATGTAAACCAAGGTCAGTTCAATCACTGCATTTGAAACTGCAGGGAATTTAGCTGCAAAGCGTCAGCTCTGCAGGGATAAATCCTTTGGTGGCATAATGTGCGGTGTAAATAAGCTACGCGATTATCCGATCTCTGCCTTTATGCATATGCATGCTCTCATGTACATTCTTGCATTTCCCTAGAAATACGTGTGTGTGCGTGCATGTATGCATGCATATACATATCCCCACATAGATGTACATATATGTGACGGCATATAGGGAAAAAATTTCTATAAGATCAATTTCTTTTGGGTCTTACAGTTGGCCATCCCTAACCCGGGAAGTTAAGAAACCCAGTCTTGCCTGGTGCCCATAATTCCCGTGGAGATGATTTTCTTTTAAGTGGCACTGGGACACCCAGCACCACCCAGAAGCACTCAGCAGTCTCCAGGATTGAACCGTAATGGTCCCGGTGCCTGGATACTGTGTGCAGCATTTGCATCCCAATTGCTGTGCCTGTATTTAACTCTACCCCAAAATCTCCCTGATAAATAGACTCTATTTAACTAAAATCCCCTTTTTGGTATATAAGGACTAATAGAACATGACATTTATTATTCAAAAGAGGTGGCAAACGAATCAAGACATTGATTCAATGTGAATAGGCAGAATATGATCCCCTGCTCCTGCCTCGGTGCTGCTCTCTCTCAGACATAAATAATAGAACGGCTCCCATTCCCATTCCATTATCGCTAATAATGAGTTATGGGTAAAGCCTACCATGTCGCTCGAAAAAGGCAAGATATAGCTATGCTTATGGTTGATTATTAGAGGATAAAATAAAAAGATTGATGCCCCAAAAAAAGTCTAATTAGTGTTAGTCTATTGGAGAGGAAGCTGAGCATGCTGCTCTAGCACTGCCAAATGAAATTAAGGCCCAATTATTGATAAATGAAGAGTGGTTTGTGCTGGAGTCTGGCCTGGAGTCGAGGAAATACATCTGTCATTTGGCCTGCACAGAAGTCATTCATGTGTGACATAGCATCCTGTGCATTTATCATGCATCTGTAGATTTTTGTTTTAATTCAGTTAGCTGTCTAACTAGATTCGGTGCTGGATGCCTCGCATGTAGTCAGGATTTGGACTGACAGATGCAATTCGAGTCTGAAATGGTGTGTGACACGACTAGCTATCCTGCATATTAATTATTATTGAAACCATTGTGGCCAAAGCCTATACACTAATGGTCTATTTTGTTATCTGCTTTTGTGGCTTTTGCATTTAACAATTGCCCGGTGGCTGCAGGGCAGGTAAGAGACAAACGAGATCAATGGACCATTGTTGTTAAGCGCCCTTCCTATTACCACGAAAATTGGAAGCGGAGGTGTTTGAAACGATGCAATGAAAGTGCCTCATTTTACCATTCTGTAAAGACTACAAATTCTATAACTGAGATAAGTGGGGTCAGGAGCCGAGCCGTGGGATACACTTTTCATAAAACTTAAATTGGTAAAATAGTTTATTAATTCCATTGTCAAATGCAAATGGAAAACAAACATTTGTTAAGATGATAAAATTGCAGCGCTGGCGCGATTGTTCTGACGCCAGTTCGGTGCAGTCAGCTGTGAGGCTTATTTATCCTGTCGCACTAAAGTTTGATTTAAAGTTCATGTAATTTCATCATCATATTGTGGGGAGAATTGAAAATAAATGTCACTTTCAAGCGGAGAGAGCTAATGGAGTTTTTCAGAAGTTCTGAGAAAACATTATGCTGAGGGGACCTCGGCATGGCAGCCTCTGGTGCAGGTTCTCCTTTGCCTTTTCATTCCCACTTTTTCCCTTGCTCCCATTTGCATGGACTAAGCCGACGTGACCTAAACATGCTCAGCCTTATTCCAGGGGAGGAGGGAAGCTGTCCTGCACGTTGCACATTCGGTGCCTCCGACGGACCTCCCTCTTCCCCGGCGCCGACACAGCAGCACCCCAAGGGCAGGGTGCAAGATCCCCAGCTGGTCCCCGGGGAAGGTTGCCCAGCATCTCACCAAGGGAGGGTCTGTTTTTCAAGGGGATTTCTGCAAAGTCCTCCCCAGGAGGCTCCGCAATGCCCGTGGGACAGCAGAGCTACCAGCTGCCATCGCCTCGCCCAGCTCCGGCACCTGCAAGCCCCGCGGAGCAACTGAGCTCAGCCGCCGAATCGCCAAGCAGCGTGGGTGCTCCGAGTTTTCCTCCTGAGGCGCTCGCTCCCCTGCCCTGACTCCAGACACACACATTCGGGCTGAGCGAACCCCCCGTGGCCAAAGCTATTGGCTTCAGAGGTGCCAAAATACCTTCGGAGGCGCTGGGGCTTGGGTGCTGATCTGCTTGCCACTGCGACACGTGGGGATCGCTCCTTTAGAAGTAAATTTTCCAGACAGGCACCTGATACATGGTTGGAAACTAGGCTGCTCACTGTCACAGGTGTCAGTGCTTCGCTCTTTCTGAAGGACCCGGTGAGAGCTTCGCCATCTCTTTTAATACCCAAACATTTTTGGAAATCTGCCCCAATTCTAAGTAGGGCAGAAAATGTCTTATAATCTGAAAGAGCTGTAAATCATTTCTCTAGACAAGGAGTAAAGTTTCCGAAGACACCATATGATTCACATTCCTCAGTCCTACTTAAACACGGCTGCGGCTTGGATCCCAGCTTCGCACGCGGGCTCTCCCCGCCGGCTTGTCCGTGCTCACCGCTGACCGCAGCCACGCCGCTGGGCTCCGCTCCGGCACTGGCCACGGCTCCCACGGAGAAATCCTGGGCATGGGGCGCTGGTGCCAGGGCCAGTGCACCCACACCACCCTGCAAACATCAGGGGCATTTGGTCTGGAAACAACTCTGCCACCAGAGATCAGTCCAAAGGCGATGAAGCACCTAAATCTCCTTTCGGTACGTAAAGGGGGCTGGGAAGAAAGATGGGGACAGACATGGCCTGTAGTGATAGGACAAGGGGTAATGGTTTTAAACTAAAAGAGGGTAGATTCAGACTAGATATAAGGAAGAAATTGTTTATGATGAGGGTGGTGGAGCACTGGCACAGGTTGCCCAGAGAGGTGGTAGATGCCCCATCCCTGGAGACATTCAAGGTCAGGTTGGACGGGGCTCTGAGCACCCTGGTCTGGTCAAAGCTGTCCCTGCTCATGGCACGGGGCTGGACTAGATGACCTCTAAAGTCTCTTCCAACCCAAACCATTCTATGGTTCTATGATAAATCCTTCTCACTGCAGGATGAGGTGCTCAGTGGCAGGGCTGCGGTGGGGTGCCTCAGTCAGGGCGCTTAGATTTCCCTCCGATTCGGCGCTATAGCACATAAACCTTTCACTTCCCTTCGAAATAATCCAATTCATTCTTCACAGTTAAGACTCTTGCAAATGAGATACTAATAGAATTTGCTACCTTGGATTTACAACATTTCAATCAGTATTAGAGCTGCCGAAAACTCAAAAAAAAAAAAAAATCCTTTCTGGAATGTGCTTCTCCTTGTGACGTTTCCCTGGGTTCCTCTGAAATGGAGATCATGTCACTAGCTGCTATTTTATGTGTACTTCACAAAGCGAGCAATATCGTACCTCCAATATAGGCTAAATTGCAAATATTAAAAATAACAATGAAATATAATTCCACTTACTCATCCTAACTCGATTTGGGGCCACCAACATAAGCTGGCTGCCATATGGAGATTTGTTAGCTACTTCTGCTCAGTGGCGCAGCATTTCGGCGGGGTGGGAGGCGGCGGATGGGCGGCAGCCCCCCATGGAGCCGACTCCTTAGAATCACAGAATCACAGAATCGTTTAGGGTGGAAAAGCCCTTTAAGATCATCCAGTCCAACCATTAACCTACACCACCAAGTCCACACTAAACCAATCAAGGGTAGACCAGACTAAACCATGTCCTCAAGTGCCACATCTACCCATTTTTTGAATGCCTCCACCTCTGCCCATTTTTTGAACGTTTCCAGGGATGGGGACTCCCCCACCTCTCTGGGCAGCCTGTTCCAATCCTTGGTCACCTCCTGTGGCCACCCCACCCCAGGGGCCAGCCCCGGGTCTCACCCCATCGCTCGCTGCAACCCCACGCACACTCTCTGCTGCCTCCAGCAGTTCAGGACAATTTTAATTGATTTTTATCAATTTTTATCCTTATCCTTACTTTTGCTTTGGCCACAGCACCAGCCACCTTTTTGGACACCGCTGCTGCTGAGAGCATTCATCCCCGTGCCCCTGTGCACCCACGGCTGAGCGAAGGGCAGGACTTCTTGGACCTTCAGAAGGTCCCACTTAGAGAGGGGTGTCAGGGATGCAGAGCAGTGCCACGGGATGCAGAGCTCGTGCCACGGGAGAGGAGCAGAGCTGAGAGCAGCTCTGAGCCCGCTGCGCCTCTGCCTCCCCGGGGCACCCCTCGGCGTCCCCCTGGGCAAGCTGCCGTTTGGAGATGCAGGGTCTGTGCCCACGCAAAGCACCTGGTTTGAATCCAGCCCTGATGGCTGAACGGCTCAGATACGTGCTTGACAGCAGGGTGATGTAAGGACCAAGCAGAATCCGGCCTGACATTGCAGATGAGCCCAGCTGACCTTGTTTGTCCTCTCTGTGCTGTTCCACCTGCGCTGTGACCCTATAACTTTCACAGAAAAGCAATTTTTGCTGCCAACAACAGTTTTGTGTTTACAAAAGAATATGTAAAGCAGCACTAAGTAGAGAATGACATTTTCTCCCTCACAAAGAGACAGATTTCGTTGCGCTCGCTTTATGCATAACTATCTCCACATCGTGTCACTCGCACCGAGTGGTGGGGCAGGTTTGGCACAGCCAAAAACGATGTCGTCACCAGCAGGCACGCAGGGACCCTTCCTTCTCCCAGCCCCTGAGATGGTCTTCCTGCAGGAGGATGCTGGTGTGGACCCAGCAGCACGTGGACATACTTCAGGCGCTGGGCAGGTCCTTCCATGAAGCCATAAAGCTGCATCCCTACCACGAGCATCATCCCAGCGGTGTTTGCAGATCTAACCTGCTGGGCTTCCTCGCTGCCAGGCTGCAGTGGGGCAGGGGAGGGCATTATCCATAACTGGAATAATTGCAGCTCGCTGCCAAAATCCGACCATCCACGAACAAGCAGCCAGGGCAGCTCCTTGTCGCTTCGTGGTCCCGGCGGTGCAGCAGAGCCGGTGGTGCAGGTGGAGGAAGGCGATGCCGGTACCTGCCGGGAGCACACAAGATCATAGAATCATGGAATCATAGAATCGTTTAGGTTGGAAAAGACCTTTAAGATCATCCAGTCCAACCATTAACCTACACTGCCAAGCCCACACTGAACCAATCAAGGGTAGAGTACACTAAACTATGTCCCAAAGTGCCACCTCTGCCCGTTTTTTGAACCCCTCCAGGGATGGGGACTCCCCCACCTCTCTGGGCAGCCTGGTCCAATGCCTGACCACCCTTTCCGTCAAGAAATTTCTCCCAATATCCAACCTAAACCTCCCCTGGCACAGCTTGAGCCCATTTCCTCTCATCCTATCGCTTGTTCCTTGGGAGCACAGCCCAACACCCCCTCCCTGCCCCCTCCTGTCAGGCAGCTGTAGAGAGCGATGAGGTCTCCCCTCAGCCTCCTCTTCTCCAGGCTGAACACCCCCAGCTCCCTCAGCCGCTCCCCACCAGCCCTGTGCTCCAGACCCTTCCCCAGCTCCGCTGCCCTTCTCTGGACACGCTCCAGCACCCCGGTGCTGGCTGGATGTGCACCCTGGCTGACCCCCACGGTCCTTCCCCAGCGCGCCCAAGCAGAAGGCACTTCTGGCCTCCAGCATGAAGATGAAGTCTCACGTCACTGAGCAAACGTGAGGGGTAACTTCATCCTTTGGTAAGGAGTTTTTCCAACAGAGATGTCCTTAATCTAGTAAGGACTAGTGCTTCCCCATTCAGGAGGAGGAGATGGGTTCGTCCATGGCGCCGGGAGGGCGCAGGAGGAGGAGGAGCCGCCACGTCCGAGGGACCACGGCACAGGAGCGCTGCAGCAGCTCCTGACCCAGAGGAAGGGCGGAGGAACTGCAGAGGAAGATGCCTCGGCATCTGTGAAATGTCTTTTTTCCACGCTATATTTACACAGTGCTTATCATGTAGTGATAAGTCCACAGGCACCGCCTCACGGCATTTCCGCAGAGCTGGCTGCTTCGCATGCGGCACGTGGAACCCTGTCTTGCCACTTCTGCTCGCTTCCCGCTTCTGATTACAGAAACTGGTCAGCTTGGCTGGCATAATTAAAATCCATGTGGGATACCAATACTCTGCTGAGACTTCTATTCTCTCTTAGTTTTCATCCCAGATTTTTTTAAGCACCCCGGTTTTATCCTGCAGGGAAGCGAATTTATTTGGCGCTTTCCCTTGCTGGCACAGGTACACATTTTAGTGCATGGACGCAGTGCGCTTTCACTGGAGCTGTGTAAAAATCTTTATTACACAGATCAAGCTGGAAAGACTCCTTTGCTGTGCTGGCAGAAATGCAAAGTTCACCTTCTAGTAAACCGGTTCCTTAAATTCTTCTTTTTTTCGACCACCTTTGGGCACAGCTACGTGCGCTTAGCGACACCGCACACGTGCAGGGAAGGGCCAAGCAGGTCCAGGGGGTTCCTGCTGCTGGGTCACCCCTCCGTGCACCCACCACCCTCACCCACCCGGGGCTGGCAGAGCCTCTCCTGGCGCCTCTGCAGGGGTTGATTTGCAAAGGTACAGGATGGAAATGTCGCTGAAAGGCAGTGGCAGTTGGCCACCGAACTACCTGACCCTGCTTTAGAAATCCCAGGTTTTATATTCACAGCTTCAGCCTTTCATTTGGCCAAGTCGGATGGAAGTGCAGCTCTGTGTATGAAGGAAGCGGCTGCCACAGCGTGGCCAAGCTATCTTTCAAAGAGACCCGATGCACAACATGGAATAAAAAGAGGAAAATGTTTTTTTTCTTTAAAAACAGACACACCAATAAAATTCTTACTTAAAAAAAAAAAAAACAAACCAGAATGCAACAACCTACTCATGGAAAATAAACCCAGGAAAGCTGAACTGCAGAGACTCAACAATAGCTGCAGGGCCAAGATCTTGTAAAGAAAGCTTGTGCCCGGAGTAGGGTTTTACAGTGAGTTTTAAACCACTTTAGAATGTCAGGTTTGGTTTTTGACGTGGTTACGTTTACCCCATAAAAATAAAGTGATTTGAAGACCCTTTGGGGCCCTGGAACAGCTCCCACTCTTGCTATATAGACTGTGCTTCACATGTTGGTTTAAGCTGCTTATTGCCTTTTATGATACTATGGTTATTAGGTTAGATCAGCAGCACTTCCATTAAAAACCTCTATTGATCACATGCAATACCTGAATGGTCGGTAGCTTTTATGTGAAGAGAATAAATGATATACTTGTTTCTAACCGTTAAACTACAGGGTTATCAAGGGACTGAATAAATGCCCTTAATATAGCAATTATTTTTGCAGGTACAGTACTTGGTAATGTTTAAGCATAATTACCTAGTAATCTGGTATTTACTACGTAACTGCTAAGTGTAATATTTGCACCTTGTAAAATAAAACAGGCATTTAAAAATATTTAATACTTTCTGGCTTTCCTTTGTGTCTCCGCCTGCGTTTTCCCCACAATGCAGCGCTGCCGCGTGTTCCCTTTCCCCCAAAACCCCCAGGACCGGGACAAGGCTGAGTGGTGGGGAGAGCCGGTAACGCCGGGGGCTGGCATCCCACTGCGCTCCCGTGGAAGCCGGGCTGCTTGGTAGAGACGCTACCGCCTTGCCATATCGCCGGTCCCCGTCATCCCCCGGCTCCGCGGCGGCAGAAAAGATTATTTGGAGATTCGCATCCCCTGCCTCCCTCGGCGGCTGCCTCGCGCAGCGGGCAGGGGAAGGCTGGAGCTCCCTTCTGCCAAGGGATGCTCTGCAGAAGGATTGCTAAACTGCCGCGCGCCGTAATGTGTTATGACTTAGATCAGCTGTTGTTTTCCAGTCTCAAAGGAAACCTTGTGGAATCTCATTCCTTTGACTGTATTAAATTATCTGTAAATGTTGTCCTTTAAACACAAACTCAAGGCCCTTTCGCTGGAACATTAAACACGGATCACGGGGATGGTGAAATCTCTTTAAAGCTATCGTTTCTTTGGATATTTGGTTTACCTTTAGTTTTATAACAAAGTAAATTAATAAATGAAGGGTTAGGAGAATTGTTACTATAGCAATCCCCATGGTAACATAAAAAATGCCGCCACAAACACTCATCTTCAGACTACGGCTCCTGGGAGAGCACAACTCGGAGTAGAACGCAGGGATGGCTCTTCATCTCGGCGATACTAAATTTAGCAAAATTTCAGTTGTCTTTCAAATTACACTCAGGAAAAGTTAATGCTCTCAAATCAAGCAGAATATCTTGAGTCTCTGCAGATCCCTCAGAAAAAAAAAAAAAGACTGTTTTCTTACAAAATCCTGGTGAGCACATTGCTTTAGGAAGCGCTTCTGATCTGAAACCAGGTTTGCAGTGGGGATGCTTCTTTTCCCGGTGAGGAAGCAGTGTTGTCCTCCAGTCCTCTGGGCGCCTGTGGTGGCTCTCTACGGGGTTTGCACAACCCCTCTGTTGTGAAACAGCTTAGCCAACATCAGCACAAGGTATTGCACTCGCATTGGCACTGCGCTCACATTTTTCCTCGATCTCCTCATGTCTCTGCAAAATGAGAAGATACTGGAGCTATTCAACTCTTACCATAGGTCACCCTTCGAAAGGTGGGGGAATCAGCAAAAACAGGGTACAAGTTTTGACCACAGGACGAGACAAAAAGACACAAAAAGTGTTGAAAGAGCACTCAGACTAAAAATTAATGAAAATAGGTATTCTGGGTTAAAGCCTGAGATTTTCCTCTAAAAATAATGTTCTTGTTTTCGGAGAACTGCCCGATGCATTAAATACCACCAGCCTGGGTGAGGTGGAGCGGTGGTTTCACACCTCTGGTCGTCCTGCCGTGGGTTTCACGTGCTGCTCTGCACCAGGTCGGGCACTGGCAAGAGCAAGCACATTTCTACGGCGCTTGGCGAACTTCGTGCTCCTTTAAACCAGCAGTAGATGACTATTTCTGGAGCAGCAAAGCAGTTAGGACTCCACCAGGCACTTTTAACTGAAATTCTACAAATTACTATGTCAACCTGAATTTTCCAATGCTGAGACCCAGCCTGGCAGCTGCTTTTGGGGGTGATGTGGGAAATCCTGGAGCGAGCGACCCCGAAGCGAGTGGCTGAACCCATGGCCAGGTTAACACCACCTTCCAGGGCTCCCTCCCTCTCCATAAATGTCTTCAGAGTTAGGCTTAGCAAGCTCTGGTTTGTCTCGCAGGTGCATGGCACAGCCCTTTGAGGACAAACACCGGGTATTTCTGACAACAGCACGTATTTTTAGATTTCTCCAGCAAACTGTGACAGGTTCAGCCAGCACAGAGGCAGGGGGAGGGCAGGGAGAGGCAGGCAGAAGCGTCCTTTTACACTGCAAAACTGTTAGAAAAAAGCCTAGAGCAAAAAGTCCAAGGTGTTGGTCACAACGGGCCAGGTGCGCTCAAGGTGCTCCCCAAAAAGAACAGCAAAATTTACTTTTCAGGCAGCACCTCCCAGTTTTTCCTGTGGAGAAGCTGAGGCCCTTTAAAAGGGATTTGAACTTTCGGAGTCAGACTGTCAAAATGCAGTCTCGTTCCTCACACAGGGAGAAAAAACACAGCGCTTTCACTTTACAATGACAAATTTTTAAAGTAAGACGCTGCTGGAGTGCTGCTATTTCACCCCAGATAAAACGACGTGGAGGTTAAACGTCACTAGTAATACTGTGTTACAGCAAGGTAGAAATGGCAAATTAAAAGAATAAAATGAGCACTGGTGACTCCGCGCGCAGAAAGGAAGAGGAATGCAACGGGGTGAGGGCGAGGGCTTTCTCTGCAGCTCTGCAATTGAAGTGTTCAAAGAGTAAAGCGAAGAGCGAGCTGCAAGGGTCAGATCTGGAGAACGGCCACATTCTGTGTCTCAGCATCCGTTCCGGGATAAATTTGGCTCTTAATCAGGGCTGACAATTAGGCCGTACAGTTAATATTTTTACAGCTGTTTTATTAATAACACATACAGAGCATCCAGCCAGGATTTGTTGGAGACACCTCAGGAAAATGACTGATGTAAATAACAGATGGATGCAGAATATTCTTACAAACAGGCATAAAGATATTCCCATCTTGTTTAGAAGGAATTTAAATAGACAGATTGTAGATAAACAGGCAAACCGAAAAGAGGAGAGAGTGGGAATGGGAATTGATAAACTGCAAAGCTGCCCGGGAAGCCCACGGAGCACTCGGGATCCCAGCGTCCGCAGGGATGTGCGGCTGGTGGGGGCAGCTGAAGAGCAGGCACCGTGCAGCCCACCGTGAGGATGGGGTCCCACAGACCCAACCCCACTGGCCCCTCACCCCGCTGCTCCCATGGGTGCTGCCTGCACCCCGGCAGCGCCCCGTGCCTCTTTGGGGGGCTGTCTGACCAACCCCGGCCCCGCTGCAGGACCACAGCTTGCAGCCCTCAGGTTTCATCCTGACCGCCCCGTGTAAATTAATGGTGTTTACTGTTGCTGTGCAATACTAGAATTTAAAGCATTTTCAGTTTCCAAACATTTCAAACAGCTTGCTTTAGCGACACTCTTACACTGCATTTTTACCACTTGGAGCAGGCTGCGGTCAGGCTCCGAAACAGGTCCCCGAAGACGTGCCCAGCTCCGCAGCCGCCCAGGTCTCTGTGTCCCTGTGCATGGGCGAGCACCCCAGGACAGCACAGCGCAGCCACAGACCCAGCAGCCTGGGCTGGGCTGGCTTTTAAAGCTGCCATCGATGCGGGGTCTTCCTCATCAGGGAAACGTTGCCAACAGACAAAAAATAAAGTTGTGCAACGCCTTGCCTGCACATCTCCATACCCAGCCAGCCTGGATTAGCTCTTGCAGGTGGGTCTCACCCATAGCTCCCCCGCCTGGAAATGGTTATAAAGAGGATAATTTCAACATCCTTGCAATGGTTTTGCCTTTAACTCCACTATTACGTGGGTTTACATCTACAAATCTCCTTGAATTTTTGTACACATCAATAAGAGAGAAGGGAGTGGTGGATATAAGGTCGTGAAGCTGTTGAAGTTTCCATGAGGTGCCACGCCAGAGGCTGTGGCCGGCGATGCCCAGCCGGAGGGCAACGGACTCGGTGCGGTTACAGCCATTTATAGGGGCCACCAAAAAGTCCACAGACAAGATAGATATTTCAACAGCTTCTTTTAGAATAACTATGAATTCTGAAGCTTCAGGATGGAGAAATACCACTCAAAGATCAGTCATTAAAAAAAGAAGCGCTGTGTAATTCCTTCCAGCACCTTGCTCCAGCCCCGCGGGACGCTGCCGCGCGGCTCCCCGGCACACAAGGCTCCGGTGCTCGTGCTCCTGTTGAGAACCACATCGTCACCCAGACGCTCATCGCAAGCACCGAGGCAGCCAGCCTGGGCAGAGAGAAGTCTTCTATGTACACAGATGTAGAGTGTGTGTGTGTATGGGTATAGGTATTTGCATAGATACAGTGCATTTGTAAACGTATACGTACTAATGTACACGTGGTGAGCATGACAAGAGGCAGCGCAGCGGCACAGCAGGGGCAGGGGGGAGCCAGGCGAGTGCCTTTGCCGCTGGAATAAGGGTCCCTGAGGAGGCAGAGCAGCCCGGGGGGACGCAGGGAGCGAGGGGCTGCCACCACCACCGCTGACAAAGCCAGCCAAAGTCCGCTGCTCGAGCTTTCACTGGATAAGCAAGCTATCGCTGCCACCAACCTTGACCCGACGGGAGCAATTTTTCGGCAAAACCGCATGAGGCATGAGCTGACTTGCGAGCGTGTGCCACTCCCCTCTCCAGCAAGGAAGGGAATTGGGCGCAGGCTGGGAGTTCAGCACATGCGTAAGTGCTCTGCCGAGCTGTGGCTTTGATTAGCGCGTTTCTTGGGGCAAACAGCTGCCAAATATTGTGTGTACAATATGAGATGATAAACATCACCAGTGTGTGATACACTAATGCTTTGTGCATAAATGGTAAAACAAAATCATTTGGCGCCGGTAGCCAGTGAATCATACGGATTTGCAGTTGGGTTTGTACGTTGGGATTTTCTCTGGAGCTTTGCAAGCAGACCTGATGGTAACAGCTGTAACTGATTGCCGCTGCTGCAGCCCGAGCTATCTGGCGCATAATGCGGACCGAAGGGCACAAAGTGTCGGCGATGGCCAGAGGTGGACAGCAGCGCTGGGAGGGTCTGGCACACGGGGCTGCGGGTGGCTTTGAAGAAATCTTTGGCAGGGCTCTGCCCAGGGATTTGGCCACGCATCTGCTCGTCAGGCAGCTGTGCCCCGTAGAGCCCCGCGGCTGGCCAGGCGCTGCCAGACCCGCTGTGCGTGCCCTGGAGAGAGGACCTGCACAGCCTGGGTGACATGGATGGGGTCTCCAGAGCTTCGTCACCTCCTCAGAGCTACTGGAAGTCCAGCAGCCGTGGACAAAGGTCCTCCTGTTCTGCTTAGACTTGATGCATGTGAAAAGAGGACGTGTCTTGGGAGAAAAATCTCCATAACCCTATTCCTGACTTTTGCTGAAAAGGATGAAGCATAGATAAATATTCCTAGCACCTAGCACCTCTGTCTGGTGAGGTGCCTGTCCTACACAGCTCGTGTGCCCTGTGCGGGTCACTTCCAGGCTGAGAGAGAGCCAAAGCAAGCCCCTTCCCCTGTCTCCCTTGCTTGGGGCTGCCCGTGGCGCGGGCGAGCACTGCCCATCACCAGCTGCAGGAGCGGCCGCTCCATCAGACACCTCTGTCAGAAACAAGTTCTGCAGGGGGAGAAATAGTTCCTGCTGCCCCCAGTTCTGCAGAATCCTTAGTGCTTTGTCACCAGGGTGCACAGGACGGACCCAGGAGTCATGTGCAGGGCTGTTCCTATACCCCTCGCTGGGAGAGAGAAAGCTGGGCAAGAGGGACTGTGTGTGATCCTGTATGGTTGTTCTTGTACCCCTCCACTAAAGCAGGTTTGGGGTTCGTGGCTGTACCAGGATCCTGCTTGCAGTGGTGAAATGAATGCAGGCAGCAGAGAACAATACTTTCCATGCCACTGCTTCATCCCATCCCTGCGTGACAGAATTTTGCCGTAGAGAAGATAGGAACGGCCTTCAGCACAAGAATCAGCAACAGAAAATACTGCAAAAATATTTGAGGAATTAAATTAATGAAACCTGGGAGATGTTCCCTCAGCCTTTAAGTCCCGGCCCCTGTAATTATGTCAACATATGTCCCCATATAATGCTTATCAAGAGCCATCTTAAAGTCGATAGACTTTTTTCTCTGTTGCTATTTTCAAAAGGCATTTGCGAACACCCAACCAGTGAAATGATTAGGAAATTTCTTCTAGTTTCCAGGCTAGGTTTATTCGGTGTCATATATTGTTGTGCCAACATTTTATTTTAATTTAACCATACATTTCCTTACATAGCATTTACCCCTGCTGCATTTACAGGCATATTCCCTCACCTAGTTTTCTCTCAGGAGAAAAGAGGCCTTGCCGCCTGTTCCTCTCTCACGTCACCTTTTTTGAGCAGCAGAGCTCTTGCGGAGGCAGCCTGGCGTGCAGGGACACTGCGGTGCCTCTCTCCTCCGCAGCAAGGGCAGCATCGCCTGTTTTCTTAAGTTTTCTCACAGGTCTTTGCAAGGCAGAGCGTTTTCTCAGAGATGCAGCCTCTGGAGCCCTGGGATTAGATGAGAATTTCCGCTCTTATCTCTGGATAAAGGAAGTTTCCAGCCCTTGGCTTGCGGAGAGAGGCTGGAAAGCATGCCTCGCTGTCCTCAACAACAGGTAAACAACCACTGCATGAGCTCAGCACTGAAAAATACTGCTCTGAGTTTGGGAAAAAATCCAGAGCAAACAAGTGCCAAAATAACCACAGAAGGTGCAGGGTCCTCGCGCTTGCTCGGCTGTCCAGGCTGCAGCACGGCGGAGCAGCATGCATGCACGGACAATCAGGCTCTCGGCGTTCCTGGATAAGCACATTGGTCCTACGTACAAATACACTGGAAGAAGTTAAATATCAATGTTTTGTTTACTGAGCATGTAATTTCTGTTAAGAGTTGGAAAGGGTTATAGACAAGGAATAATAAGTGTTTTGTTATATTAACTTAACCTAACATCTGACATGGGATTAAATATTCATCATTCCTTTCCTTTAAATATTTGTGCCAATAAATGGCCTTAACTGGGCTGCCTCTCTCATCTGGGAGCAGTCCGAGCCAAAGGAGGGAGCAGGAATCGGGTGCTCCCAGCTTCCCATCAACAGCTGCCAAGCTCGAGAGGAACCTCGAACTTGAGTGTACACACACAGGTCTACCACAGATGATGTGAGACCTGGAGGCTGCCTAAGTGAAGGAATTCATAACAACTTGCCCAATTTTTCTGACTTCCAGCTGGTTTACAGTCATTTGAGTTCAAATCTGAAACACTACTGTCCATTGCTCTTAAGTAAATATATGTAAATATGTATCCTCCACCAAAAGCTGTGCCTGCAGCTGGGGAGCTGGGTTGCACTCTGATTCTTAATATTGATGATTTACGTTAAAAGTGGGACTAGACCTCTCTCTGTTTCATATTCTCTCTGGTGCCCGCAGCACCATGAAAACCACGGTAATACCCACACGATCCAAATTAAACTGGAGAGAAACAGAGAGCAGCACAGATGATGTGGAAGGGCATCCTCGTGTCGTAACAGGCCATATACTGATATTACAGCCCTGGCAGTACCGTGGTTCAAAACGATATGGGGCACTGAACGGTACCCTAGGCATTAGGTGGGGCCCTTCACAGCACTCCCTTACCAGTCTTGCTCCCTGTGCAGCCTAGCTTCCGCATTATAACAGCTTAAACAATATTGACAAGCTTGGTAATAGCTTGATCAAATGTTTATAAATGTATATAAATATTTAAGTTTACATATACGTATATATATACGTGTGTGTATGTGTGTGTATGCACACACAATGTGCATAGATACATAAGCGCAATGAAATATCATCATGACGCAAGGAGTCCAGACCACAATTAACTCATCCTACAGCAAAGCTGGCTTTAGGAAAGAGCAATCGCCGTGCCAGCCAGGCTGGGCAGCTCAGCTCAGACCTTCTGGCGGCGGGGCACCCTCTCTGAGCGCAGGCAGCACCGCCGCAGCCGCCCCGTGCCTCCCCGGCTGCACCCCAGGAGCCCGGGGTGAATCACGCCTCGCACCGGCATGCCGCGGGGAGCAGAGTCCCCATGCAGACGCTGCCCTGCTTCCAGCGCTGTGAAATTCGCAGGTATGCGCATAGCGTATTCGCACCCGGGCGTGCATTCAGCAGAGAAGCATTGCTCTGAACAGTAGTGAAGTCAGCAGAGAATGGAAAAATATGAAAAGCAAACATATTCAGGAGTTCTAAAAATCAGACTGTGATAAATATCAGCATAACAAGCCTCATTTGGGAACACACCGTTCTCCCAGAGGAGGCTGTCTGACTATCAGTGCCTTTAGAAACACACTTTCTCCAGGGCTCTGTACTGAGTGCAGGGTAAGATAAACACGAGTGCCTTTTCCCAGCCTGCTCATCTACAGGCATCTAAATTAAGAGATTGTGTTATCAGTGATAAAAGTTCATTGAGGGTTCATTTCAGTTGGTTTGAAGGTTTTTAAGGAGAAGAATAAACAAACAGCAATTAGCACCATATTTAACATCTCTGACATTTTGTGCAGCCTATTTCTATCACTGGTGGAGGAAGATCTGCTCTAGTGACTTGCTGTATGTATTTCAGCGCAACGTCACGCATCTGCCTTGCGAAACTCACCATGCAGGAGATGGCACCTCCCTGCAGCGACAAGGCTACGTCATCCATAGGCGCTGATGGGGCAGCAGAGGCCCAGCACCACTCGGGTTTGGAGCGGCTCGAACGAGAGGTTCCCTGATGGTCCATTAAATGGGAAAATCCTCCGGTTTTGGTGCTGCAGCTGGAAGGAGCTCGCCCGGCACCAGCGAGGCTGCACCAGCATCGTTGCTGCTCACCCACCTTGGAGGCTCCACTGTCAGTCCTGGTGGCCACTCCTGCTCTGGTGGTCTACCAGCTCAAAACATGATATGCTGGCAACGTAATTAAATTTTGTTAACTGTAAGCAGCAGGCATACGAGCTTCCTGAACTTCATCGAAGCCCCTTGCCAGGTACAACCGGCAGAGATGGAGCCCTACGACAGAGCGCCCGCCCGCAGTCACTCCATTAGACAGGTAACGGGATAATCAGGCATTTCAATGAAGATAGTTAAAGGATAAAAAGTAGAGGCAGACAGTCTATTGTGCTTAGCTTACTGATGTGCAGAGCTCTACAGTACAGACGTCTTAACACATAAATTTAACAATTATTATTGTGTTGCCCTTTTCCAAGAAAGGGTAAAGGAGATTTGTAGGAGCACTTAACACATGTAAATCCCCACCTCTTTAAACCAAAGCAGTGTGCTAAATAGGTCCATAAATATCATAAGTATTCTGTCCTTTTAGAAATCATACCTTTTTTTTCTCCTTTCAATGCAATTAAACCCGAGCCTTATTATAACACAACTCTTGGGAACCAGACATTTAAAAAACTCTAAACAGGTGTTTATTGAGAAAGACAATGATCTTCGTTGGGTTAAACGTAAGTTGAAGTCAAAGGCAAAAGGCAGTCTGCGTAGCACACGGTCCTGAATCACAATTTGGCTGTTGCTTTGCCAAAAATAAGATCAAATCTCATTCAGCCACGTCTCTCACCCACATGCGAGAGCTGAAATGTTCACCTGGCGCTTCTCTTTCTTCTTTCAAAGACCTTTGGCGGCGAGGGTGGGGTTTGCCCAGCTGTCTGGTTTCTGTCCTGCATCGTCAGCTGCATCCCCCCGCTGTCCTCGGGAGCACCCCTGGGGACCCTTCCCTCCATCCCATGGTAGGTGCCAAGTGGAGACCACCTAAACTTCACCCCAAAGGACTGGTTCTACTCCACTGGCAGCAACGGGCATGGGGTAATTAGAGCAGATTCAGATGAAGAAGTCACCCAGCGTTCAGTAAGATTAATCCCGCCTCAGCACTTAAAATCAGGCTTCTCGGGTCTTGTTATTGCAATTAAGGTCCATACTTTCTTGTCTTCGGTGGTTTCTGACATACTAACAGACACCACCAACACTTTACTGGTAGGAAAACGATAAAGTTTTCAATAAATTCATGGCCAATTAAATAGTCATTGCATTTACAGACAAGTCAGCTGGTGTCCCAGCACAGAGGACACCACACAACCTTCCTGCCCAGGAGAGGATCCTGGTCTGCCCATCCCAGACCTCCCACCGTGATGGCTGTTTCCTGAGGAAGACGCCAACCCTTCCTGGGCTGGTGAGCTCCTGGTGAGCCCCCAGCGAACCCCTGGTGAGCTCCCAGCAAGCCCCCAGTGAGCTCCCAGCAAGCCCCCAGTGAGCTCCCAGCGAGCCCCCAGCCCACACGCTGCAGAAGTCCTCATGGGCCATTTCCATGCTGTGCACCATGGTTTGTTTCTCTAGCTGTTCCTTGCAGGATACCTTCAACACATTTATTATGATTGAAAGGTGCCTAATGTATAATTTATATGTTATGATTATTGCACAAAGCCCCAGTTGTAAATTAATGAGGTTGGACGGTACTTAAATCCTGTATCCTGGAGTAAAAATTCACTTGCTGGCCTGCTCCTTTTATGATTCCTGTCATAACTCTGTGGTGTTGCATCACTGCCAATTTAACTACGCTTTTACCAGTACGATGAATAAGGAAAAATGAAAATTGCATTTGGCACTTTTAATCAGATAATTATTTTTAAGAAACTAGCAGGAATGTTCAATACATTTTCCAGTTTTTTCCATCTGTTCAGGCTGACGTGCAAGACTGGTACTCTAATAACAAGGCAGATCTCATGAGCGTGCCTCATAATGAATATTTCAGGATTATTCATGTACCAAGATATATATGTGTCTATCTGTTTGCAGGACATCTGGCTGCAACATGTGCCTCGTTAAGTTACACCTGTAAATCTGAGGTCAATGTCTGAATCTGTAAGGGTACAAATAAAGAGTTCAATGAATGGGATTATTAATGGTGCCAGGTGCCGGCGGCGTGGGTGCTGGGGTCTGCTCAGGCGTGGGCAAGGCTCCGGGTAATTGCCCTGGCTTCGGCAGTGCTGGTGTAGTGTGTCAGGAAGCAGGACCGGCGTTAGTCGCTACTAAAGCAGTAAGGTACAAAATGGGTTTTCTCTGCAGCCTTAAAAATGCTTTATCCAATTGCACTTTGGTAAAGTAATGAACTTCATGTAATTCTATAATACTTAACTTTGTTCGCACAAGCAAACTAAGCTGCACGTTGTATAAACCAGCTTGAATGTTTGGTTAAGGTTCAAAGCCAGCCCAAATACTTTTTATTCTGGATGAAAAATTCACTTGCTTTTTTTCCCCTTGGCATGCTCCACTCTTGGACAAACTGAGTAAATACATAACGCAATCGAGCAAAGAGCAAGTGCTGGTGTGGGAGTCTTCCCAGCCCTTGAGCACCAGCAGGGAGGGGAATTTTCCTCTCTTTGAGTGACTTTCTCACAGCTTTTCCAATACGAGGTGTAAGCTAGAGCAGGACAGACAGCCAGGCAAAAAGTCAAGGAAAAAGGTCGCATGCACCAACACGCAGTGGATTTTATAGCCAGCCCAAATGGAGAGCATAGCTGCGTTGTAAGGACAAACCACGGAGGGAAGCAGGACTGCTGAAAACAGCAGAAACGATTATAGACATTTGTGCAAGTGTTGTCTAGAGGCAGGATCGTCAGGGGTGCCGGCTGCCATACCTCTCCTGGACTGGCTGGGAATTACAGCTCAGAGACCAATGTTTGTTATTTTTCTGAATTTGTTGGGTTGGTCGGTTAAGAAAACTCTTCCTGGAGAATCAATTTCTTTGTTAGTTTTACCCTTTCTCCTATGTTCACAGGCAGAATTAATAAGCAGTTCGTAAGGCATTCTCTCCCCTCCAGAGCTGTTGTCAGCAGCACCCCTTGCGCCCGCGCACTTTTGAACGTGGCACCTTACCTGCACCTTAAGTTTGAAAACATCTGAAAACCTGGCAGAGCGCGCGCTGCCGTCCCGCTGGGAGCCGCGGGACTCGGCACCTCAGTCCGCTGCCTTCGTCAGAAACGTCACCCTCTCCTGGCCACGCGAAATCAAACCTGAACCCAAACAAAGAGAAAATTCCCCTAGTTATCAGGGAAACTCTCCTGAGATGGGAGTTCTGAGATTGCCATGTGTTGGGGAAGTCGAGGACGCCTTTCTTGTTTGTTCCATTGAACAACGGAACGAGGAAAAAAGGGGTTTGGACGGGGAGCACCCACGTTTTTAAGAAGTACCAGCACCAGCAGCAGCGCTGGTGAGGGCTCCAGTTTGCACAGCAGACAAATGCCGGCTCGGTGTATGCTGCATCTGATTTCGATATGTTGCTGTGCTTCACCACCTGGCACAAAAGGGTTTTTCCTAGAGGGTGAGTGATGGATTTCACAGGTCCGTGCATCTCCCAGACCTGGCTTTCAGGAGGCCGGGCTCGGAGGCTTGGATAAGCTTCTGAAATGGCTGCGTTTCAGAAAGTTTTTAAGTTTGCTTTTCCACCAGCAAGAGGAGTAAGTACAACAAACTGGACTTGGAAGGGGGAACATCTCCTGTCTAATTTTGCAGTTGCTATAGTGATTGATTAAATTCAAAAAAAAAAAACAAACTTGTAAATTCAAAATCCTAATTGTACTGACAACAATCTAAATGTGGTTAGAACAGTGAGTCACACTCCAGATTATGTGTCTCAAATAAGGTTTTAATTTAAATTTAACAAGGCAATTATTGTACAGTATGTTAATTCGGTATCATTTGATTAACAAAAACGTGTTGCTTGAGCTTTAACACCTATGGCATTTAGTTAGATCTATATCTATTGCATAGTTAAACCTCTCTTGCATACTTGGTGCTAATAATTAACATACAATAAGCATGCATGTAAATGCACCTTTCTAGATTTGTTAAGACAGCCGTTGGATATTTATTATCATCTGATTATTAAAAGCAAAGACTTTTAAAAGCAAAGACTATATAGAGGTCTAGCAACCTCTTAGCAAATATGGGTACTGCGCATGTTATATATACTACCCTCTACATTTGTTTAATATGTAATAAAAATCCTAAACACCTCAAACATATGTGAAGTTAATGCATTTTATTCACAACATCTAATTTGAAGTGCTACCAGAATTTCTTTCTAAATGTTTCTTTTGGTCTCCATCAGCAGCCACGGTAAGCTTCTATGGGAGACACTTATACCCTCAGCCCTGCTAGTAGCCTGATTATCCAGCTTGCTGAAAAACACCAGACACCACCAAAATGAGAGAGGTCCAAGGGTTCAGCCCCTCTGTGAAATCAATGCCAGAGAAAACACCCGAAACAAAAATGTTTGTTGTCAAAGGGAATAAACCTCCAGATATTCCCAAGAGGACCCTCCAAGATGCAAGAGCAGCGCTGCTGTGACTCCTGCTAGGCGCTGGCTCTTCCCAAAGGCTGCCAGTGCCAGGGATGCTGCAGCCTCCCAGATAATCTCTTCTCGCCTCATGGTCACCATGGCCATCACCAGTCCTGACAGTCAGCAAAGCTCTCTTGCTGCATTTTAATCCCATCCTTTCCAAATACCTGCCATGAGCATGGAAAACAGATCTTCTCTTTCGCTGAGACACCTCGTAGTCCTCGATGGCTGCATCCCACCCGCCTTTTCTTTCCCTGTACACCCAAGCAACTGCTCCCAAACCAGATGCCCTTCACCCTGCCTTTGCACAGCTGATTGTTCTTGCCTAAGTGTCCCTGCTGAGCTTGTTCCCATCTGATTTCACACACTTTTTGCACCATTTCTCATTTGCCAGACTGATTTGGTGCTGCAGCCCTGCCCTGCCCTGTCCTGCCAAAGGTGTGTGTTCCCCCCGCGGGCTGCACCCATGGCCTGAGCTCTGCTGACCCGGACCAGGACTGCTTCCAGCACAGCCTGGCTTTGCTGTCCCTCCCAGACCCAGCTGATGGCCAATGGCCCCGTAGCTGCCGTGGCCAGAGCTACATGCCCAAGGATGAAGTCCACGAGCTCCAGCAGCCTGGAACCTTTTCCACCATTCAAGCTGGTGGATGATCTTCTGTCTGTGCAGAGCATTTGAGCTCTGACAATGGTGCAGGGTAGCCTGAGATGGGTACCTCCCAGCTCCGTAGCCACCACGAGACCAGACCGCCCAGTGTGATGCCTGGCACCAGTTCTGGTACGGAACGAGAGCTTTCCTTCTGCTGGGAAAGCGCTCTAGCCTGGCTGGGTTTGGTGAAGACAACAGATTTCCCAGATGCCGTAGCATAGGACACCCCCTCCAGACCTTTCCATGCTTTTCTTTACAAAACTTTAATGCCAAAATTTTACACCAATGTGAAAACTAAAAAAGATAGCAGAAATATTGAATTCAATACTGAGTTCCATGCAAAGATGACTGCATGGCATTGTTTTATTAATTTTCACATCTAATCCCATAAAAGCTTCTGTTTCTTAATATTGGAAGTTGCCAAGGAATTCAAGGCCTTCTTCCAGAAATTAGGTCAATACACAAAGTCTTGATAATGAGTTGTTGGTGACTCAGCTCTGAGACTTGGCGAGGGCAGGAGGAAGTTTTCTGAACTGGCTCTGATCCTTCCTCCCTGCGAGATCCCAGAGGGTCATAATGACCAGCTGCATCGACCCAAAACCTGAGGGTTATCTGCGAGTCTCTATCTTCTCCCGTAAACTATTTAACCCATATGGAAAACTGCATGAGAAGATCAGGAGCCATCGCGGAGCTGAGTGCCATCAGGACACAGATGACATCCACATCTCCGTCTTCCTGACGCAGACAAAGAGCACCACCTCAAAGCCATCTCTGTGGCTATTTGAGACAGAAGCCCAGATGAAAAACGGGGCCATTCCCTCGTAAAACCTTAAAGATAGGGATGACTTCATGGCAAACAGAATGTTTTGATGAACGAAGCAGCACCACGACATGATACTGGGTCACATTTCCCCTTACGGAGCAGCACCAACTCGGTGCATGATTGATCCTGAAGCCCAAACACATTTCTCTGGCAGATGCTTCCTGCAGGCTGTAGATGCCAAAGGGGACCAGCTCTGTGCTCTCACCCACCCCGAGACCATTTTGCTCCTGTGCAAGGAGCCCAACACACCTCTGATAGGGACCAGCCGCATGAGGGACTGCCAGGGTGCGAGCTGGATTATTTGCATAGGTGCAAAACAGGCAAGAGGCAAAACGGAGTCGAAAATCCTGCACATAAATGCAAGCCTTACCTCTCCACAGCTGAAAAACAGCTCAAGGCACAGAAAAAGCCAGGCAGGAAGGGACACCTGGGGTCTGGCCCCACCTTCTGCAAGCAGAGCCCTGGACCCAGGCATCCCTGCCCTGCCAAGTCCAGTCTTGAGCATTAACATATAATAATTTATTTTAAGCATGAGCTACTTTGAAGCTACTAATTGATTTTAAGTCATTTTGGATGGTTAGTTATGTATAAAGAAACTGCACTTTTTAAAAATCCATATGCCCAAGCCTGTCTATAAATACGTTCTATGGCTAAATCCCAGGCTTTTACCTTCAACACAAGTTTCAAAGTGGGTGGACTATGGGGTTTTTCACCGGGCTGCCCTCTTCCTAGAAAAAGGAAAGACAGCTAAAAACATGAGAGCGGTAATGGTTTACAGCACCAGTGCTGAGTGCTAAAGTTGTTTTCCTATGAATATAGATTACATTTTTTTTACATAGCAAGTAAACAGATGCATAAAGATGCATTATTTCATAAGCATAAAAAACCTGCTGCAAGTATAGTGCTTTTAATTTGTTTTTATGATTACTTGTAATTAATTAGCATCAAAAGTAAATTATCAACATAGCTAAAAACTGAAATTGTACCAGCAAATGCAGGAATGATTTCACTGGTTTATCTTTATACTAAGGTGGAAAAAAGAAATTATCCTTTTTTTTTTTTTACCTATGCTTAAATTAAAGTGTCAAAAACTAGTGGCAGCGCAGCCTAAAAATGTACAAAAAGAGAAATAATATTCTATAATTACAAGCTGTGCAGAGAGCATGCCACGCACATAAATATTTAAGGCAGTTCCAACGAGTTTGGCTTATTATTAAAGTTGGGTTTCAAAAAGAATTTTTAGAAATCATGTTTACACTTTATAGAGCAATTTATGAGGTCACTGTTCATGCACCTCATCAAAAACTTCAACCTTCGACTGAAAGCCATAAAATGGAGGCATTTTGACAGGATCTGGAGTCTTTTAACAAGTTCTTGCTGCTCAGCTCCGCAGCCCTCCCCTCCCCAAGATAAATGGCAGAGCTGTTTGTGCTTTGGTCAACCTAAAACAAAATCAACAGGTTCCAAAAAAGTGATCTTCCTGACCCCCATCCATTTCCCTTGACATTTACTGCCCCGTCTCGCTTTGCTGTCAAATAGTTTACACAATCTTTTGGAGAAAGGACATGGACATGAAAAGAAACAAGGTGGCTGTTTCAGGAGGCGAGTTTGCATCTGCAAGCAGTGCCTGCGCCGGTCCCCGGCCGCGGTCCTGGCCCTGCAGGAATGCATCTGATCTCCAGCGCTCGCCCAATGGCCCCAGCTATCCAAACTTCAGAAGCAAAACTGGGAGGAAAGAGGAGAGAAAAAATAAACAGATGAATCACGGGTATGTTCTCCTGCTCGTACAGCAGCTCTGCAGAAGCTGGTGTCGCTTGCCCACGCAAAATGAGTCAAATTAAGGAGAACTCTTGGTAGATGTTGTGCACCTTGGAAGAAGCACGGGGGTCCACCTTCCATCAAAGCAGAGACAAAACAATGCAGCCAGAAAAACTCAAAAATGCCATTTTGCTAGCCTCACTGGAAGAATAGAGTAGGTTCTATGTAGGGAATCGCTAAAGACAGGCTTTAATTAAATCACAATCAGAGTAACTGTATAAAGCAAACGTTGCTGGAGGAAGATACTCAAGCACAGGGTGACTTGGGCGGCATTCTTAATGATTTCCTCCCATTCCACCATGAACTGTCATCCAGTTAAATTAATGTTACCTGTGCTGCAGCGCTCTCAGGGACTTTGATGCTTACTGACATTGTGGTGCCAGAGCTGGGCGTTTCAGAGGAAGGACACGGGTGGTGGCACCCCGGCTTGGTGCAGAGACCTTCTCTCAGGACCCATCTCCCAGTGGCCAGGTCTCTCCCAAGAAGACCACAGGATTGCTGTGGTCAGTCTGGCATTTTGGCAACCTAATATGACATCAAGTATCCCATGATCTCCAGGGAAAATCCTACAGGTATTTCCACCCCACAGCTTGGAGACCCTTGCAGCATTCCCAAGTGGCAGGATGAGGAGCTGCAGCTCGGTGCCCATGCTGGGAACGTGCACAGCTCGGGGATGGGCTCCAATCAGCACGAGCAAAGAAACATTGCCCAGGATGGGACTGCCAACTTCAGACACTAGCAATATTCCTAATATCACCATTCGTACGTGGCATTTTAAATGCTGGTTATTCTTCCCCCCGTAGATCACTGGTTTCTCTTCTAGGCTGTCAGAGATGAAGGCTGAGGAAAGTGCCTCCGGCACTCCCCCTCGGCATGTGGCAGAGCAGACTTGCATAGCCTGTCGTGCCCTTCACACCTGGGTGTGAGCCACACACGCCACGCTCGGTGACCTTCCAAGAGTCACCAAGACCAGCAACTCGTGTTTTGCACATGGGAGCTGCCACAGCCTCAGGCGCAGAGCAGCTCTCCTGGCGTCCTGTCTGGCACGATCCGCTGTGGACACCTGGGCCAGGCTGGCCAAAGCAGCGTGCACGAGGTCCTCAGGGAAAGGCTGCCAATGCGGGGCACCAGCCTCACCGCAGCTTAGGCTGGGAAAATGAAGTCCTCTACCAAAGGTTTGCTGAAATCTCCCATGGGAGTCTTTAAACAAAGCCCAGGATATGAACCATGTTTGATGAAGACACGTAGACCACCGAGGCTTCAAGGTGAGTGCTGTACAGTTGGACAATTCTCTTGGTATTGCAAAACCAGCAAGGACCTGGGAAAGAGAAGTTGCTCTTGGAGGTGCATCCGTAATTCCGTTTCTGTTTCTGTGAGTGTGTCTCCAACATTTCTCATCCTGGAAGCCTCCTGTAAGCCACAGAGGCTGCTAACCCTCTTTCAAACGAGAGTAGTGCCTGATAAGCTCTTTTTAAACACCACTTTTACTATTAAATGCCAAATCTACAGCTCCATGCTCTGCCTCATTAGTTATTAATGAAGCAACATATTTGTTCAAAATTTATGATTGTTGATTTGCTCCCATCATTGTATGAAATATTAACACAGCATTTGTACTTGCAACCATTTTGCAGACATTAGATTGTGAATTTGCATATTCATGAATGCTCATAAATGTTTAAGGAGACAGCACAGAAAGCATGTGAGCTGTCAGCGAGCCAGTAAAAAGGCATATTTACAGTGTTAATAAGTATTTGAGTTTATAGGACAAAACGGCAAGTAACAAATTAAATGAATTTCAGTTTGCCTGTTGCAACAAACTACAGCAGCTTTTTCTCCTCTTCTTTTTACTAAGCTGAGTAAACTTCAAACCTGCCTGTGAAATTCTCCATCGAGCAGCTAATAATGCAGCTGAGATGTCTTGCTGCTTCTGCCAGGACTTCAGCCTTTCACAGCTCCGCACTGTCATACCGCAGCATGCACAGAAGGCATCTGTGCGATGGGCTGCGCAGCCTTGTAATGTGGGTATCTGCTAATCGGCTACCAACGGGGGACGCAGGACGTCAGGACCCCGTCCTCGCTGGCTCGTTAGCCTGGCGTAAGTGGTCGCTGCTGCAAGGGCGGCTGCCAGGCTGCACCGATGGGGAGGCAGTGCCCGGAGACCCTCCTGGGACCCCCCGGCTCCTACCGGCTTCTGCGGGCGGTGGGACGGCTTTGAAGACCAGAGCTTTTTCCCATGGCTGCACATGACTAAATACGGATGAGGGCGTGCAACTCTGCCTGCCCATGCTGGGAAATCGGGCTGCGCTTCCTAAAGTGGGAACGTGTGAGTTCGGTGCGTAAAGCCGGCGGCGCGCAGCCCGCCTGTCGTTTGCAACGTCCTGAGAAAAGTTGTCGTTTCAGATTAGCCTTCTCCAACCGAAAGAAGTTACTTGTTGGTGCAAGGCGCGTTACACCTGCGGTGGAACGTTAGCGGGACTCGGATCCCCAGCGCACGAAGCCAAGGATGCGCCCGAGCGCACTGGCGGGGCGGGGGCGAGCGGCTGGCACGGTGGGGTTTGTGGGCAGGAGGGCTCCGGTGGGGCCGGGGTCCTGCCTGGGTGGATAACGCACGGACTAATTGCTCCCGACACCAGGCGGTATTTGTGGCATGGGTCCCCTGTGCTGCACTCGTAGCCCCGGCATCACTCCAGCTTGCAAGCAAAAGCTTTTGATGCGCTTGGAAGTCTGCGAATATGTAAAACTCATGGGCAAAATTAAATTAATTTTATGTAAATCTTGGGAACTGAGGCAGCTACTTTGCTGACCTGATTAAAGTTTTGAGGGTACTATTGCTAGCAGGGAAAAATGGTTATTATTTACAATAGTTATATTTATAATAAAACGCTAAATTTGTTTCATGAAATAATATTTTCATGTCTGTTTACTTTTTTTAAAGCAGGACAGTGATTCACTAGCAAGACAATAAAACTTCCTTTTCTGCTTACTGGATTTTTTCCCCTCTGCAGAGCATAAATCATGTTTTGTGTGAAGTGTGCATCCTTGCTTTGAGCAACCCGTGTTTTAATAGCATAGCCAAGTCAGTTATTTTAATCTCTGGTACTTTATAATAAATGCTTTTTATTGATTTTTATTGTACACTGCCATGAATTGAATAAACTATATACACGAGCAGCTGAGAGAAAAAGGCTGAAGGAGAAAATGTGATCAGCACGTTTCAAAGTTAAAGGTGAAAACATGATGGTTAGCACTTTCTTTGGTCAGCAGCTCCCCGGGAGCACCATGCAAAGAAACGAACATCATGTGCGTGTTCTTCTTTCCTCTTAAAGTCCCAGAACTGGACTGATTCCTCAGGAAGGCCAAATATGATACATTGCAGGAGTACTTCTCTGAAATCCAATTTTTTTTAAAAAAAGGGATGATTTTCCTCGAAAACCAAAGGATCGGCTTGTGCTCTACCTACCCACAATGCCATTTACTGCTGGGGAGGAGTTAAGGATTATCTCTCCCCCCACCATCTCTGCTGTCGTGTGAAATCGGGACCATCTCTGGTCTTAAGGAACACTTGGAAGCCAGCAAGAACACGGGCGTTGTGTGGAGCAACCCGCGTGGGGGTGAAGATTTGGGGACCTCGCTGCAGGCGCGTTATTCCCTGTCACGACCAGCTCCCGGCAGACGGGGACTAGCACAGCCTGGCATCGCCCTGAAACGGTGAACTCGTCTCCATCGCCGGCGCGCGCAGCGCTGCGGAGCCCCACGGTGCTAAGGGCCCCCAGGTCCTCCAACGCCAGAAGCCGTACTCATCCTCTGCCCACGCCAGCCTGCTCGACAAGCTCCTCTTCCTTCTGGCCAGAGGAGAGGGAGCCGCAAGCCCGGTGCCTGACGGTTTGCCAAGGGCTGTATAACACGTAAATAACTGCTTCTTTAGCCATATTGCTTTTCCCAACCTAAACCCAGAGACTGCCTCCCCTGGGGACGAGCCTTAAGCACCGGCAGCAGAACGACGCTGGTTTATTATTTCCCCGAGTCCTCTCTCTGCAGATGACCTATAGGAGTGATTTAATGCAGAGCCGCTGGAGTTCCAACACTTTCTCTGTGCTCCTCAGGCTGAGACGAGCTGATTTCTTTGGGGTGTTATAACTATGACCTGCTCCATTAAGTAGCAAACAAAGTACAGCTGGATATAGCAAGCTCAGCTTGACTCTTAGCTTTCACATAACCTGCTTGATTAGGAAAAATGCTGTGCCCTTGTCACACGGCTCCTACTGTAGTCTGAAAAGATGGGTATCCATTGATTTCTGCATAATATGGATTCACACTGCCTTTCCACAACAGCATGTTTCACACCCTAAAATAACCTGGCAAAAACCATTATTTTTCCTGCTGGTTTAGCTGCAAAATGTGTTACTACTCTAGGTAATGTGCTGCTTATTACACAATTACCTGAAGTGCTTTACAATGCATTAATTGCTGCTTGATTTAAACATTTCCCATTTAGTAACCAAGCTATATCATTGTGACAAATTACAAGTCAATAATCTGGTTACTAAGAAGAGGAAATGAAGAAGCTGGAGACCGCTTCATTAAGGGAAGCAGACCATTGCTAAGTAAAATACCGAGCTGATGCTATTATCAATATTGTGATGCATGTACACAGATTCATGCGGCAGAGGCAAGCGGGGAAGCAGAAGGTATAACTGATCCTCCTTCAGGGCTGCGTTTGGCACTCAAAATAATAATCGTGACAACTTAAGAGTGGATTAACCCAGGGAAAGGCTTCCTTCCTCACCAGGGCTTGTTCTGCCCTCGCTGAGAGCCCGTGGCGGCATTCGGGAATAGGTGGGTTTTCCAGGATGCCGGCTGCCACAGCTGCTGAACGTCCCCGGGATAAACATCCAGGTTCCTCCTTGCTATGAACATACATTATTTTCCACGAGAAGTCTGGAAAAAAGAAAGCTACAAGTTAGGTACCTCCTACGTAAAGAATTTGTCTCTTCTCTGTGATGTTGTAGGTCTGCTGGAGGAGGTAAAAGGGAAGAGGACCAGTTCCTATTGGGAAAAAATCCCTGGCTGGCTCTTTCCAGTTGATCCGGCACCACGCAGAACAGGTGGGAACTTGCACACCCAGTACAGCCAAGCGTTTTGGCTGGGATTTTGGTGTTGTCAAAAATTTGAGTATCTTATCCACACACTTGCAGGATTCCAGGCGGGACTATATTGTGGTATTTGAATTTCCTTTCTTTCTCCAAGGTCTCCTGAGGTCATATGTTGAAGCTTTACCCTGCTATTATTGAAATCCCTTATGCTTTTATCATCAGTTGTCTTCAGGAGCTGGGACTGTTAATAACACGCTAAGCACACCGTATGGTATTACTGCAACAGTCAGAGGCACTTTTTTCCCAAGAATTGCTCAGCATTAGCCTAACCCAGTCTCATTGATTTCAGAAGGAGCAGAATGAGATCAAGGCTGAGAAAATCCTACCACTGATGCTTTGACTTCAGCTTTGTATTACTTTTTTACAAGGGCATGCACAGAGATGTCGTATTTGAAAAGCACTAGTGTGAGAAAAAAATAACACGGGTGATTTTTAACAGGGAACTAATAAATAAAAGAAAACCCAAGTGTGGAAATAAATAAAATTACCACATAAAAAGCAATCCTGAGTAGAAAGGACAGGAAAGGAGACAGAAAACTGGAGAATAAAGATGAATTATGAGAGTTGGTGTAGCAGAAGATGATACATGAGAAGCACGTATTTGGCAAGCAGAATGCCAGACTGACAGCAGATAAAGCAGAGGGAAAAGGGATAAAGCGGTGGGACTGAGGATAGAAATAGAAAACTGGCATCGATATCCCCCAAATCCATTTGAGGAGCTTGTGGCATGCCCTCCTTTACCGCAGCATCCATCTGCACGTGTGTGCTGCGGGGGCTTGCACTCCGCTGGAGCCGGGAGCTGAGACCCCTTCAGCGGGGACAGCCCTGAGGGAACGACTGAGCCCAGCCTGGGGGCGAGATCAGCCTCTGCATTCCTCCCTTCCTGCCAGAAATCAGAGCAGCGGGGCTGCGGCCGGCGGCAGCGTCAGCCCACCTCTTGGCAAGGTCAGGTAGAGGACAGGTTGCCATCGCTGCTGGCCAGAGCCATGGCCCGCCTGTCCCATCCCTCAGGCTGTCCCCTGCCTTCAGCAGCATCCTCTGCTCAGAGGTGTCCCTCCAGAGACCCGCAGAGCTGCTGCCCCGTGCTCACCCGGCCAGTGCCCTCCACACGCTCCTGCATCCTCTCTTCTCCCTCCACCCGTCCTGCCCCGTCACCTGCTTCGTGGCAGGAGCTCTACTCGCTGCCATCATCCGGGGAGAAATGGGTACGGACACATCTGAGCGCAGGTCACTCCAAAAGGGCTCTTGCCTGAGAGCAGCGGTGCAAGCATCCGGCTGCTCACAGCGTGAGCGTTAGGGCAAGTATAGAATCATAGAACCATAGAATTGTGTAGGTTGGAAAATCCCTTTAAGATCATCCAGTCCAACCATTAACCTACATTACCAAGTCTACTCTAAGCCAATCAAGGGTAGACCAGACTGAACCATGTCCCCAAGTGCCACCTCTGCCCGTTTTTTGAACGCTTCCAGGGATGGGGACTCCACCACCTCTCTGGGCAGCCTGTTCAATGCTTGACCACCCTTTCTGTCAAGAAATTTTTCCTAATTTCCAACCTAAACCTCCCCTGGCGCAGCTTGAGCCCATTTCCTCTCGTCCCATCGCTTGTTCCTTGGGAGCAGAGCCCAACACCCTCTCACTGCCCCCTCCTGCCAGGAGCTGCAGAGCGATGAGGTCTCCCCTCAGCCTCCTCTTCTCCAGGCTGAACACCCCCAGCTCCCTCAGCCGCTCCCCACCAGCCCTGTGCTCCAGACCCTGCCCCAGCTTTGCTGCCGATGGGCAAAGAGCGCACCCCTACAAAGGGCTACCCTACAAGTCATAGGCTGCAAGCTTTGGAAGAGAGAAGGATAGGAATAAATCATCAGGGGTGGCCTTAGAAAGCCAACCATCAATGTGACTTAAATGATGATTGATGAAGCTATTGGAGAAAGATATTCTTCCAGTTGATCCATGGGACTGGGACTCAGCAGACCCAGGCTGTGCTCTTCCCTTGGCAGAGGGACTTCATGAGTGTCTTCAGGCAAGTCACTTAGGGGTAATTTGCTAGCATGAAGGGATAAATCATCAGATATACTGTTACAGTATTCTTTAAGTAATAAATATCTGTATGATTAAAGTTACTCATTCTATAGTTACAAACATGATTTAGATTTATACGTTTAACCACGTGCTTTGGTTTCTGAACCTGCAGATCAACTGCAGAAAAATCCAACATCCCAGCTACCAACAACATGGTTTAGGCTTTATCATTCCTTTGCTGTGGTTTTCTCCTCTGTACAGAGGGGAGGGTATCTACTTCTTCACAGGGCTATTTGAAGACCAAATTTATTACTTAGAAAACAGTTCAAGACCCACAGAAAGAGATGAAGAGGCAAAGCATCACTATATTCACAGCAAAATGAAAATATTCATCAAGTGAGATAAGCCCTAGACATTCTCAAGGACTTGCTCTCAGGCCACCACCTCAGTGACTACGTAAGCTGTTCACAAACTCTGCAGAGAGACAGGAGCCAGGACTTAAAAGGAATCAAAGTCACTCCCTAGCATGTATGTGCTCCATACATTCGACCTTGCTGAACAATACGTGCGTTGCTGGATTGCTACCCCAGTAGCAGAGTGACGGCATTTTGGGAGCTACCAGCACACGTGGCCTGTCCCAGTTCAGCGAGGATGCACTGCCTCTGTAATTTCAGCTGTGAGTCTCCCTCAGACAGACCTCTGGTGAACTGCCACATTTGCTGATTTTGTAACGTAGATTAAGACTGACTAAGGACCTTGGGCACAACCATTAAAGCATTCACTTGTGAAACCCAACTGGATTAAAAATAAAGTTTTCCCTGGAGAAAAATTTCACCGTCAAACAACAGAGCAGGGAAAACTGCAGACCTCTGGCCCTTCTTCTCTCCAGCATTCCTGCCCCCTTTTTGTTTGTGCTCATACTCCCAAACCATGCTAACCTCTGTGAGCTGCCCTGGGTGCAGAAGCCCCAGCAAGGCGCCTGTGGTGGGCCATAGCCCCGTCTTGCAGCAGTGTGCACACCCCGTGACACCGTGCTACACGGTCCGGCAGCACCCGGACGAAATTCTGGCCGTTTTGAGGTCAGCAGCAAATTTTCCATTTACTTCAGTGGGGACAGGATTTTGCCTGAGGTGACTGCAGATGTTCAGAGAGATGCCCCAAGGCCCTGCAGATCACCATGGCTTCACTTGCTACCTCTTGTGTTTCCTTCTGCTTCGCTGCCCTCCGCTGCAGCCCATGTATCTCCCAGCCCCAACTGCCTTGAAGAAATAGTTCATGGGTGGCCAACCTCTGGCTCTTGAGCTATGGCCAGGCTGCGAGAAATCTGAAGGCAGCTTTCATATCAAAGTTATAATGAGGTTGGCGGTGCACAGAAACTGCTGATTAATCCTTATTTCCAGATGTTGGGGAAGTGAGCCAGCAAGAACCCACCGAGGACATTGGTGGGCAGTGGTGGAAGTGGCTGCATGCCAGCCTGTTGCTATCAGACAATGCATGGAGCTTCTGCCCTCCCACCCGGCTGCTGACAACCTTCATCCATGCCAGGAGAGCCTCACCTCTTTGGCTGTGGGAGGACTGTTGTATGTGCCCGGTGGCTCAGCACATGTGGATATTTGGTATGGAGATCAAAGGGAGAGAGATTGGTACCCCTGAGCTAATGGGCATCTCCAAGGAGTTGGGCTGGATTGCTGATGAGGTGGCTGTGTTCCGCGTGATGGTGGTCTCTGCTGCGCCACATCCCTTCACATAAATGCAGCAGGACTGAGTTTCTGGTGCTGCCCACTTGGCTCTTTTGACCAACCATAAATTTATACAGAACCAAAGAAAAAGATTTCATGAAGACACAAGTCAGTGTGAAGCTATGACAAGCAAGAAAGTAGATTAGTAATTCTGTATTGGCCAAGTTAATAGTTCAGTAAGAGGGACACTTTGTACTATATTTTGTCCATCTACCACAGTATTTTTAATACCTGTATGATTAAAGAACTCAAATCCCATTTTCAAAAGCACTTTGGGAACCAAAATTATCCTAATCCAAACCCAAACCTATTTTTTTTTTTCTTTTTCCTTTGGAACACTGCAGAGGTGAGAATTTAGAATTCTCTAGAAAGACCAAAATGTGTGGAGAGTAAAGAATTTACTAACCAAAGTTTTATTTTTTTATATTTTCTAGCTACCTGAGAGAATTCTGTGATGGGTTTATGACCTGAAAACCCAGCTCATAAAGATTTCCTTCCAATAGAGAAGCCAAATAGCTCATCCAGAAGAATGTTTCTTCTTCTAAGAAGTTCTGTAACACTTGCGTAAAGAGTTTCACACATTGAGACAAACCTGTCCCTCCTGTCTCCTATCATCCCCCTTCGTCACTCGATGTCAAAGTGTTCTATATGTTTAGGTGTATCCTCGACACTAATTATCGCCGTGTTGGAACCCCAGTCTGGTTCAAGGCGCCCGCTGTTCCACGCGTTGTGGAGATGGGGGTGTGGACCATGGCTCGCGCTGCTGGCAAAGTCCTCCTGTAACGCGCTGCTTGAGTTTCTCTGTCCAAGCAGTTCTCCTGGCAGCCACAGCCTTCTCAATACTACTTTAATAGCACGCTATTAGTCAGTGCATGTATCTGCATCCATCCCTTCAGGGAGAAATATTTTTGTAATAAAACTCTTTTCACTGAAATGTGAACCAAAGGGTTTAAAAATAATGCCTAGTGCTTGTGTTTCAATCACACGCTGATAAAATGGCTGTTTCAGAATCTGCTACAATGTGATGGAGCCTTAAATTACCGGAGTCATTTCTGATGAGACTATTACACGTGTAAATAAATTGTCACAGAGAACCGCTTACAAGAAATTCTTCACATCCAGACAGTAACTTTATAAAGCCGAAATAACCAGTAGGTATTAATCAGTAGTTGAGGTCTGCAAATATTTGCTTGTTTCCATAGCGATCGGTAAGCCCACATACAAAAAAATACCTTTTCCCACATACGTTATCATCACTTCCTAATAATATAATCATAAAACCATTTCTCAGGCGAGGCTGAGAGGAGAATAAACACCATTAATTAACAGATTTATAAACTAGTGGAGGAGGAGGTGGCAAATGAGGAATTGAGTGTAAAATGCATATATGAGCAGAAGATGATGGTTTGGGCCTTTTTCATTTCTCAAGGAAACTTCACAAACTCTTAATTATCTCACAAAATACTATCTGTCTTTTTCCAAAAATAAAACTTCTGACAACTGTTCAAACCACGCCGCACTCTCACCCACAAAACACACATTTAAGTAAAAATATAAAGCCATGGCTGTGAAGTGTCAGAGTAATTTATTTGAAGTAGAAAAGTGAGACTTTTGGCATCGCTCTCGAAATCAACTGAGAAGTTCTCTCCCAAAGAGGGACGCTGCGGAGTGGCTTGTCTGGAGGTACAGGGAATGTGGCGCATTGCAAAAGAGTGACATTTGGCCAGCTAGTAAATTAGTAATGTAATTTGCACAGCGCATACAGGATTGCATGCAGGAACAACAGTTGTCTTAAATAATCAGTCCTGTGAACAACAGGCTCCTGGTTATAACGCCGCTTATGTTTCCCAGCGCAGCCAGCCAGACCATTGCACCGTTTGATTCGGGGTTTTTCATTTTTCTGACAGGGCTGGTTTTTTAGGCACACGCACGTAAATGCATACATGCGTGTGTTTGTGTGGGGGCAAATGTAGAAACTGGAAAGCAATTAAAAAATAGCAAGGAAGATATTTCGTTTAGCTTGCTGCCTGACAGCTGCTAATTGAATGTACTCTGAAAATAAAACTTGGCCCCAGGAAAAATCCTCTTTGCGTTTATGTCTAAATGATGCCCAACATGCACCTTTTCCAAAACTAGCCCAGGAGCTGGGGTGACCCAGCACCTGTGTGGCCAAATCCAGGTGCCAGAATAAAAGATTTTTAAAGGCCATTTGCCAAGACTGGACATCTAGCTGGCTCAAGGTGTTTCATACTGGACAACTAGAAATGGAGCATCCAAACACAAAGTGGCTTTTGGAAATAAGTCTGGTTTTGTTTGTTCCTCATTCAATATTTCTAAATCAAAAGCTAAGTTATTAAAAGATGAATTGACTTTTGCCTATAAAGGCAAAGAGTAGTAGCAAAGTTTTAAGACTTGCTTTGTTTTAGAAGGACCAGCAGGACCCAGAGGATTCAGCTCTAGGAGTTTCCAGTGGTAAAAGTACATATTGCTGCTACTACTGCTGCAACCGCTGATGATGCAACCATGGAAAAGATTGTCCTCGTGACCACCAAGTGACACGGCACAACGAAAAAAGAAACACCAACTTCTTGCAGAAAAGGGCTATTGTTTAGTGCCTGCACTTTGCACCAAAAACCAGGTCTCAGCCTTGGTGTAAATGCACAGCTACTTCATGGCATGTAGCAAAGCTACAACTGATTTAACATCCCTGCAAACCAGACATGTGTTTGGCACAATGTCTGCTGTTTGTAAGCCCCATGTACACTGATCTTCACCCTCTCGTGGTGCTTCTTATCCTCACCAGATCAGGTCCAGTGCGCTTAACATAGTGCTAGCATGATCTTAGGAGACCTTGGAGGAGTTTTTCTCATTGGATATGGCAATAGGCTACCAAGTCACGTAAACAGCAATAAAAAATGAAGGAGTAAGTCTCAGCCGAAATAGTCATCTTTTTTCTTTTTTTAATGTTGTTGACATTCCTAATGAAGAACTGAGAAAGAAAATATTTCCACACACTCCTACTGATGGAAGTTCAAATCAGATACTGCTGATTTATTTTTCAGTTTCTCCAAGTGTCCCATTTCATTTTGGGGAGGATGGAGCGTGTTTTCGAGACATAGGACGAATGTTAGGCAGCATTATTTAGACAAAGAAGGCCCAAACCAGGTGGATTTTAAAAACTGACGACAGTATCCACACAACTAAACCTCCAAATGTTTATTCATTGTGCCTTATTGTGGGTAGGCATCACCCCAGCATCTCGGGGGAGTCCTCTGAAGGGATCAAAAAAGCTTGAGAATTAATATGTTGTTGTTGGCAAGACGATGTCCCTGAAATGTATGTGGAAATGAGAAATAGTGGAGACCTATTACGTCATTCTGAAGTAATTTTCATCAATGAAGAGAATTGCCACAAGCTGATGAATTCGGGGAGTCCCCTCAGTGATACCTACTGAACAATGGATGCAAGTCCCCTCCTCCTCATTTCCTAACTGTACAGGGCCAAGGTCTACCTGACAATAAATATCACTAGCCCATAGTGCCATTTACTGTGTACTACCTTTTGTGTAAGCAGAAAGCTTGTATCTGAAGTGAATCGGTCTCCAAAGAATAAAGGCATAAAAAATGTTTTAAAAAATAAATAATTGGTTCTTTTTGGAGGTACTGTAAGATAAAAACACAACTTGAAAATGTACTTGATAAAGCTGTTGAAAAAAAAATCATCAGAAAAAGCTATTTGGAAAAAGGCTACTGACTAACAAAAATCACTCTATCTGAAAACATGAAATGTATTTTAGATGGTTTCCTACAAATAAATACCCCCCCAACTCTTAAAATCCAGCTTTTTTTCCAAGGAAGAGATAAAGAATAGGCATCACAACATTCAGAGGTACATTGAACTTTCGAAAATGTTGTGAAGTTTTTTTAAACTGTTTCCAGCATTTCAACAGCAGCCCAGCCCAGCCCAACCCAGGCAGCTGAGCGGGCATGCCATCTCCTGAATAAGAACATCTCACCTCAAGCTGTTCTTCCAGAGACCTTGGGGTGCTTCACAAGCGCAGACACCAACACCGTTGTCTTTCCAAAGGGAAAAGAAGGCAAAAAGTTTATATAACCGATGAATGAAAGACATGAAAAGACAAGCAGATCCTGCCCGCTTGGTTATATCATCTTTATGGTCAAATATTCCATCAAATAAAAGGATGTCGTAGCCAGTCTGGTGTACTGCAAAAGCCCCGGTCAAGATCAACACCTCCTTGCGCTAGGCACAGCAGAAAGGTAAAGGAAGGCATCACAATTTCAATCAAATCCCATTGCTTAAATAGCCAGAAGATGAAAGAAACTCACATGGCAAGACAACAGTTAAAAGCCAAGCCCTGAACCTCATGTCACCCCTGAGCCATCGGTCCCACAGCCGTTGCATTAGGAGAACAGTCGAAACAGCTTAATCACCTGCAAGAATCTGAATCAGACACTCATCAACACCAGCATGAGACGAAAGACCCACCTGCTCACACCAGCCTTCCCACCAACACATGGCAAGAACCACTCAACGCAGGAACAGTCAACCGCTAGCCCTTGCCACTCTGCAGGAGGAGAGTTTTATCTTGAGGACGCATGGCTGTATCCTTAGTCTGCAAAGGCGGTGAGATATTAGAACAAAGATTGGCACAGGAAAAAAAAATAGACTGCTTGAATCCTAAGCAACTGGCTTTTATGAGGTTTATTATTTTCTCTTTAAACTGCTATGATTTCAGTGCTGGTGGCAGTGCCATATCGGTAGCCCTGGAGACCGCAGCCCGCTCAGGGGATAGGTACCGCATGGCGCGCAGCATTTCTAGCTCCCGCTACCCTTGCCAGTAGACTTCAAACCTAACCTGCAGGGGCTGCGTACAGACAGCTAGGATAACCTCAGCGCTGGCTAGCCCTCTTCTCTTCTCTGGCACCTCTGGAGGCAGCTGAGAAGGGGCCCCGCGCAGCTGTTGGTGCGGGCGCGCCGATGAGCGGAGCGGAGGTGGCTGGGCGAGCAGCACCCGGCCAATGCTTTCACGTGGAGGGCGGCTCAGAATTCCGCTCGTCAGCTTTTTGAAGAGGAGGAATATGTAAATCCCTCTTGCTTCCCTGGTGAGCAGACACCTAGGCTTAGGATTTTTAGACTAAATTTTAGGATTTCTGGCACTCCGGCGACATTATGTTTTACACTCTGAAATGAGGAGTGTCGATGTCCCCTCGTACCGTAACACCCATGGCAGCTGGATAGCTAACAACAGCTCCTGTTGATTAATAACATATTACCATCTGTAAAAAGAATTGAACATATATATGGGCTGCAACATCTAGCAATCTCAAATGACATCTGAGTAATGTTGATTTTGTTTAGATGACAACCTCATTATGGTGCATAATTGCGAAGCAATCTCCTAGTAAACACTGGGTTAAAAACTACTGGAAGATTCTTGTTCCTCTCATTATTAATTAGCATGTGTCCACTCCGCCAGATCCAGAGCCCAAACTTCATTTGTTATGTTCAGCCAAATGCACGAATAGCTTTTGAGTAATTATTTTCCAACATCATCTAATACCTCTCTGCACATCAATTAAAAATCCTCTTAACAAGGAACTGCATTTTGTTTGAGATCAAATGCCTAGTCCAAAGCTGTATCAATCATGTAGAGCTAATTAGTGGGTCTGCTTTATATCATTTGTTTTACTTTATTATTCTATTATACACTTCCTAATGAAACCAACTGAACAATTTTAAAATCTTTGTTCAATTAATTGAAGGCTTAAAGGCCAGCTACCTAGGCAGGCTTTTTCTGCTTTAAAAAGCATGCATGTAAAGAAAAAAAAAAATTTCCTACATGTTTTATATCTATTTGTTTTATGTGGTAAATGCTCTACAGCTGTTTTTAAAGGTTTATCACTACTTTTATATTGCTTGCAAATAACTCATGGCTCACCAGACCCTTGAAGCCCTTTCAGTTCACAGTCAGGCGATGTTGAAGAAAAGGGCTGAAACGATGGGAGAAGGATCTGTGGGAGCTGATCGTGAGTCCAGAGCTGCCAGCTCCCCTAAATTACCAATGGATGCTGACATTTTCTAAGCCAGCTGCACAGTGTTCTCCCTCATGGCAAAAAGAAGCTTTGAAAAGGATGGTCAGGGTAAATAGTTGCTATGGGAAAATCACCTTTTAATTCCTTAATGTTAGAAAAGCAGTGGATCAAATGTTATGTGAGGCTCCAAACAGTTAATACCATCTAATTTCTCACATAAGGATGCTTTGGCAGAAGCCAGTGCGGTTACACTTCTATGTTTCAAGGTATGAATAGATTGATGCACTTGTTTCATTTCAGACAATAAGGAGGATTATAAAGAATATTAATACACCTTTAATCACTGTAAAGGTTCTTTGCACAGCACTGTAGCTGCATAGAATAGCTCCCTTTCCCATGTGCCATGCTTGTCCACATTTCATTACAACAAGCACCTTTTGATCCAGGTCCCCACGCGAAGATGGCGTAGGGGCAGATCCACCCCTTTGAAGCAAGGAGCTGGCGCAGTGCTGGTCACCAAGGCTGGGTTGTCACATCCAGGAATTTAACTCGCCCCACTGTCGGCTGCTGAATCTCCCTCTGCCTCACCAACAGCTCCTTCAAGCGGTACAAGATGCTGATGTAGGTGCTTCTGCCCACGTGAGGAGGCTGGAGGCACCTCCAGCAACATGCTGCCAGCGTCACTGTACACGAGCAGCCCACACCCCTCGTGCCACATTTTTAAGAGGAAGACCGTCTAAGCCCTGCTTAGCCAAGCTCATGTCCCTATCTCCACCCAGAAGGTCCAGCAGCTGATCAGCTGGGAGCTGAACAGTACTCACTGATACAAGCTTTCAAGCCATACTGCCCTCAGCGCAGCTATATTTTCCAGACACCATAAGGAGGGGGAAAATCGTATCCAAGATTATGGCTATTTTGATGAACAAGCAATTGCCGAGCATCCCAAAAATACAACTCTCAGCTTGCAGCGAGGGTGAGGCAGGGCTGTGCAGCTAAGGAAGAGGAGAGTTTGGAAAGATGGTACAGCTTTTATAAATAAATTTGCTATCCCTGTGCCCCAGCACGATACAGGGCAGGCTTTCCTGAGCACACACCTCCTCATCCACCCTCTCTCACTGGGTCACCTCTGGGTGGTTGGGAGATGCTGGATCACACCGGCCGGCCGCTCCGTGCTCCCGAACAGCAGCTGTGCCCCGGTTTAAGCCTTTCACCAAGACGCTTTCATGGGAAATCTTCCCAGATTAAAGAAGTGGCAAATTAGTAGCAGCTCTGTCTGTTTGGGAAAGATTTGAAAAAGCAAGGTGGGTTATAATGTCGTGTTCTGCCACTCTCAGAGACTGTAGGGTTACTACACACAGTAAGTATAACTGGACTGAATTTTTCATTAAGGAGCTAAAACTAAAATCAATGAAACAACACTAAACATCCACTCATGCACAAAATACGCACAGCACCTACATTCTCAAGGTGTAGAAATATTTTTCCCACTAAACACTATTTTTAACCCTTCCATACTACTCTTATATTGTCAAAACTGGCTTACTCCCAACATATTTATATGAGGACATATCATATGTCACAAAGCATATCTTAATTAATGTACAATCAGGGTAGTTAATGTTGGTAAAGTAGAACTAATTTTCTCCAGCTAGCCTGTCTAAATGGTCCCCTATGCAGCAAAAGTGAATGCGTTTTAACTAAATAAAACTGACAAATCAGCAGATGCTTAGGGGCTTACAGCAAATGGACTGTGTTTCCTTTTTCATATGGGTAAGAAGGGTAAAAATAAGAATGACTTTCACATGCCGTCAGATTGCTTTGGAGAAATCAAGTAATACTATAGAAGCTTTTTAGGAGAGGGAATTCAGATTTAGACCTCTAGAAATCTGGGTTTCAGAGCTGAATTTCTACTTCTTTTTAATATCAAAAAATTCCTTGCATTCGTTACAGGCTGAATTTAAAGAAACATGCCTTTCTGAAAAGCGCCGTGCTCGTGTCTGCTTTTACACCCAGGCAACTTCCATTTCTGCAGTGGGAGCGACCTGCGCATCCCTGTCTGCTAGGGGTATGAGGAGCTCAGGTGTGCATCGGACAGGATCTGTCCAGCTGCACTGAAGGGCACAGCCTGACATGTAGATCATTATATTTGTCGACGAGCAGAAAGGTCCTGGTCCTGCTGCGCCTAAGGACGCCATGCCACATCCCGGGTCCCAGCCTGGACCACCACCGCCCTGGGAAACCATCCCCATCTCCACCGTCATCACCATCATGCATGGGGAGTAGCAGGTGGTGGGTACCGAAGGCACCGCTGTCCCATGGCCAGCCTCCCCGGCCTCCCGGGGGTTTTGGGAGGTCCCTGGAGGTGGCATTAGTGCTCCCTGACTCTGTCCATACTCAGTGAGGCTGTCACAGTCCTGAATTTTTTCCCTGAGGGTGTGTCACTTTGCTTTACCTGAATATTGCATTGCTACTTTGCACATAAATATAAATTATATGCATATAAACATAAATATGCATATATATATATGTAAAAATATAAATTATATGCATATAAATTTGTGCCTCTACTCCTATTTCAGCCTGCCGTCAGGGAGACCCGGCAGTCACTCACCAGTGGCACAGAAGCAAGAAGGACACAGGTGTCCAATGCAATGGTCTCACCTACGGTTCGGACAGGCTGAACGTGTGGCGAGCTCGCGAGTGGATGGTGGGGATCCCAGAGCCAACACCGCACACCAAACACCTCGTGAAGACTTGGTCTCTGTAGTTAGTGCCGGATTTATCCTCCCCGGACAGCTCCGCCGCGGCATTTCAGCAACGTGTGTTCATTCAGCGCTCGGCTCTGCTTGGACAGGAGGCTCCCATGGCCCAGGTGTCTGCAGGTGGCCCCTGGTACCCGCTTCGCGGGGCTGCTGGAGGGGAACGCGCGCCTCTTCACGACAGCACGGCAGCTGCGCGCCTCGCACGGCGCTGGGTCCAGCCTCAGCCCCGCGTCTCCTCGGCCGAGCGTAGAGCCCGCTCCTCACGGTACCCACAGTGGCTGTTAAAAGCAGCTGAGCGGTGTCAAAAGGCCAAAGGCAGGGAGAGGGAACACGGCAGTCCTGGGTTCTTGAAGAAAATGGGAGAAATGAAACATAAAGAAATCCCAAACCCCAGTGGCAGAAAATTACTATGAATATTTATGGATTCCCTGTGAAATAAGTGAAGGTAGGCTCGATATGTTATTGTACAAACAGGTTTTACTTAAATCTGTAACAGATGTTATGAAAGTGCACCGAAGTGCATCCCGGCTCTGTGGGTGCTGCAGCTCCCCTGGAGGAAGCGCATCGGGTGCAGCCCCTCGGATGCGGGTGCCCACCAGCCCAGCGGAGATGTCTGATGTCCCAGGTGTGAAGGGTGCGAAGGGCTTTCGGTGTCAAGGCATTTGGGAGCCATTAAGATTCCTCACTCATACGCAGCCTGTTTCGTTCATGAGGGGAAGCGGGGGGAAGCATCCTTTTCGGATTATCTGAGCATCCTGTTTGGAAAGTTTTTGCCAGAAAGAGCAGCTACATTTCACATCCAGCTACGAAACAAAACCAGACACACAAAAACCCCAAGACCTCTTGGTGTCAAAAGAGAACTGTGGTCCCTTGTCTTTAGGGTCATTTCTAAGCTTAAGAAGAGTCACAGAAAAAAATTGCCTAGAATTAGTTGAGTGTTAAACTGATGTGAGCGGGAAGAAAAGCAGAAAAAAGCAGTCAAGACTGGTTTGAAATTCTGCACTGTTTAATTATCTTCTTTGGGTGACAGAAGCCTTTCTGAAGGTGTAAACCATTTCCACACATTGACTTCAGCCAGAGGCACACGGCTTACATGTCTGATTGCCTCTGGGTAGAAAATAAGGTGCAGAGCATAAAGTTCATGGAGATTTTGAGTGGTCACTTCTAAAGGAAATCTGGCAACCCCATCAGTCAGCTTGCTGCCTCACGTATCTGGAGGTGCATGACAGTGATTCTGTCAGCCGCACCAGCTCTGGGCTTGCAAAACATTTCATGTTACAAACTGGTTCACAGGAGTGACTTAGGCATGACTTGGATTTGCCTGGTTCCAGCCGTTCAACTTCACACACTCCTGTTCAGCTGCTGCCTGGGCTTGGGAGCGCTGGAGCCTTCCTCGTACTAAGTTTTCCCTGGTAACACTGTGGCAATTAAATTTCATCTGTTGGAGAGCTACCAGAGCCTTGGTGGGTCTCAGATTGTGCCTCCACCTTGACGGGATCCCCGAAGCAGATGTTCTGCCCCTTAGGCAGCCCAGCTGAGCAGATGTGTACTGAACATGCACGATCCTGAAAAGCCACAAACATACCCCAGGAGTCTGTCATGTGGCAGCTTCAGATCCCTCTTCTGCCCTGGGGAAGTGGAAATCCCCCGGGCAGTGCCTGTCTGCTAGCCCACAGGAGACTGCGATGTTTGCTGTCCTTCAGGTTCTCCTGCCCCAAGTTGCATGAAATACAGAAATATTTGTGGGACCCCCAATGAGATGCAGTTGTCCACCCTGCAGGTTTGACGTGGTGGGGTAGCTCTGGGTTCAACCTGGGCAATCAACTGATCTGTGCCAAGTGGGACGGCTTCTGCGGAGGAGGCTAAGGCTCCCCCTGCATCGCCATGTAAAGCTGCCGGTACACACAAGGCTTTGCCATGCAGCCGTAGCTGAGCCAGCCTGCGGGCAGTAAGAAGTGTGGACTAGCTGGACCACGCGGCTATGTGGGTTCTGTCACCTAACAGAGCTCCTTAGGCTTTGGTCAAGTATCTGCGCAAAGCTGTGCTCTGCAAACATCGCACCTGTATTTTTACAATTTTTTTTCCTAAGGATTTGGAGTTGTGTTCCTGCCTCTTAAGGCAGGGATGGGGTTTGAACCTGAGACTCCAATTTCCCAGATGAGTGCCCTGTTAAGAAAGAAATACAGCGTATTTTCAGCTGTGCATTAAAAGAAGCAATCCTCCCATTTAATTAACACGAGGACAAACTCCGGGCTGTGAGTGCTGAGCAGAGAGATTCACATTTTCCTCCCTGGCTGTCTGAGCAGTAACAACTTCCCACTCTTCACTCCTTTGCTGCAGCCGGAGATGGACTGCAAGAACATCAGCCTATCTCCCCCTCTGCCCCTTAATGAGTTATGACTTGTGGAGATGGATATAATCCACTCAGTGCTGCTATCATGGAGCTCGGGTGGGAACTCCATAATGAGATTAGTTTCAGCAGCCTACTCGCACACTTGGAGTTACACATGCCCTTATACTTTCACATATGTTTAAAGTTCACTGGCAACCAATGTGCAATGTGTCTTTGCTTACATAAACATCCCTAAGATTAAAATCCTAAATCAAGGTTACTGCACATGTGTGTGTGTTTGTTGGCTGAAAGATTTTACAAGCTCTGATGGCCAAGTTACAATCCAAGCATGCAAGATCTACATGATGGATTTGCAAATAGCTGTGGAAAAAAGGAACTTGCAAGCTTCATTGGCAAAGCCAATGGTGCTTGTTAGGTGCATCAGGTGAGTAAGGAGGGAGCTGCAACGCCTGTGGACACAGAAGTGACGGGAACAACTCCAAGAGGAGGAAAACTAGCCTTGTAAATACAGCAAACGCAGAACGAGTACAGGCAGCAACTTAAAAACGGAGTCTAAAAAAATAGATGTAAGATGCCTAAAGACCTGGGCTGAAACTCACCTTTGTCGTGAGGATTGTGATTCAGCCTGCAGAACATTTAAGTCACATTCACGGTCTCAAAATAGGGCTTAAGTAGGACATAAGTGTTTATAACCTTGTGCTGGCCACAGCGCAGGGATGTTTTCAGCTCAAGTGAACATTGAATTCTTGCTTCAACTAGATGAAATCCTCTTGGCATTGAGCCTCGATCAAGGTTTGGCGAGTGCACACTAGTTACAGCCAACATTCAGGAGCCTGAGACTGCCCTTGCTGAAACAAAATGGAGAGCACAAGTGCTCTCTCCCAGGCAAAAGCGTACTTTATAGATTTCAGGACGTGAATAAAAATTGGCCATACAAATAAGCCTCTATTTTCTCATGCTTCCTCTCTCTCTATGAGCACTGCAAATTTAGAATATTTGAAAGCAAATGCTGCCCTGACCTCACATTGGTTTTTAGAGACATCAGCTTGCGATGTCTTTGCAATGAATACATGCAAAGATGAAGGGACAGTTCCCCCCTCTACCCTCGGCTGTGCTTCACATGGGCCAAGATCTTCTCCTTGGCCAGAACATAAGATAACGGCCATCTGGAAATTAATTTTGAACAAAGTGTAAAGAGAGAATATTTCTGTGATCTAATTCTTTAGGTAACGTTATTTAATTTGTTTATACAAAGAAACGAATATGGAGACAGATGCAAAACAGAACTTGAGAGGCAGAGACCACATTGTTCTGTTCTTCTTCTGTAAAGAGCCAATTATTCTCCTTTAAGTCCTTTAGTTTCAGGGGCTGACTGAGTAGTTTAAGGGATAAAAGTATTAGCCTTTCATCTGTAGGATTCAAGTGCCAGTCCTCAAGGCAGACCAAAGAAAAATTAAGTGGGTTGTCTTCTTTTGCTTCTTAATGTATTGTTATATAATGGTATTATTGAACATTAGTGAATAGAGAATTAAAATTTCCAGCACTGACAGCTGATTAATTTTTTTTAAAGTAAAAAATTTCACTCATCATCAAAAATATAAATTAAATCTTTTAAGGCAACTTTCAAGGAAAGCACAATGGCTGCTATTTTCTATAACTATAATACGCCTTTCTGTAATATTGTAATCAGAGTGCATTTTCTTTTAGCTACGGAATGAAATACAGATTTCAGTCTTTGAAATACTAAAAAAAGGGAGGGGAAGAAGAAGAAGAAGAAGAAGAAGAAGAAGAAGAAGAAGAAGAAGAAGAAGAAGAAGAAGAAGAAGAAGGAGAAAGGTTTGCTCCATTATCACTGGAAATGAAGGGGTCAAAAGCATTTTTCTGTCAGGTTTTTCAGCCAGCACAGGTGATTTTCAGGCTGATCAGCTCTTTCCAGAAGTTTGTTGTGTTGCTGGGCTCACCTTCTTTGTCACCTTCAGTCTGTCTCTGCAAGGGGTATCACAATATTTACCTTCCTCCCGCAAGCACTGGAAGCTAACATTTCAGTTTACGCTCATTTGAATCAACTTTTGCTTTAAATCCTTGAACCCAGCGGGAAAACCGGACCTTAACCTTGTAGTGCTTAGGTAAATTCCTCTAATTCCCTTAGGCTGTCATAATTCAGCGAAGAATAAATGCCGTAGCTGTGCTAAGGCACACTTGCAGAAGCAAACGGTATCTGTATGTGCCGGTCAGTAATGGCAAAGATATATTGCAGGGTCAGGATGCTGGAGGCAGCCCCCTCTTGCCTCCCCCTGCCCGGCTCCCGGCCCCGTGCCACCGAGGGTCCAGGGAGCTGGTAGGGGGTTACCGGGGAGCCCCAAGAGCCCTGCAAGGGCTCCGCTGGGTGCAGGGGAGCTGGGAGGGCTCGGGCTTTGGTGAGGCTGAGGGAGCCTCCTGGAAACCAGCCGGGAGCCTGGCTCTGGCGAGGGAGCGCTAAGCTTTAAATAGCGCTTCTGGGGGACATTTGACGCAGGAAACGTGGGGCTTCCTCCTCCTGAGGGGGTTTTCTGCAGACCAGGAGTAGCTGTAGAATCATACAATCATAGAATCATGGAATCGTTTAGGTTGGAAAAGGCCTTCAAGATCATCCAGTCCAACCATTAACCTGACACTACCAAGTCCACCACTAAACCAATCAAGGGGAGAGCAATAATTAATTTCATGTTTCCTGCCTTGGTGGTTGGATTAGTTTTTAATGAAAGCAAAACTAGAATAGAATCATTAAGGTTGGAAAGGCCCTCTAAGATCATCAGTGCAACCATCAACCCAACACCCCCATGCCCACTAAACCATGTCCCCAGGTGCCACCTCTGCCCGTTTGTTGAACGCTTCCAGGGATGGGGACTCCCCCACCTCTCTGGGCAGCCTGGTCCAATGCTTGGCTACTCTTTCCGTCAAGAAATTTCTCCCAATATCCAACCTAAACCTCCCCTGGCGCAGCTTGAGCCCATTTCCTCTCGTCCTATCACTAACTACATGGGAGCACAGCCCAGCACCCCCTCCCTGCCCCCTCCTGCCAGGAGCTGCAGAGCGATCAGGTCTCCCCTCAGCCTCCTCTTCTCCAGGCTGAACACCCCCAGCTCCCTCAGCCGCTCCCCACCAGCCCTGTGCTCCAGACCCTGCCCCAGCTCCGCTGCCCTTCTCTGGACACGCTCCAGCACCCCAATGTCCTTCTTGTGCTGAGGGGCCCAAAACTGGACACAGCATTCCAGGTGCGGCCTCACCAGCGCCGAGCACAGGGGCACGATCCCTGCCCTGCTCCTGCTGGCCACACTACTCCTGACAGGAGCCAGGATGCTGTAGAGCTGGTTTGCTCTTGGCCTGGAGGACAGCCGGGACCTCTCTCCAACTTGTCTTGCTTTTTTGTTTATTTACCTGCCGCTGGGAGCAGCCCCCGAGCTGTCTGGGCTGGTCCCCTGCCCCACGAATCCATCACACCAGGTGCAAGGCGCCACTACCCGCCTGGCAGCACCCACCTTCCTCGGCAGAGCCCGGCACCGACCCGCACCTGAGCCCCTGCGCCCCGGCGGCCCCCAGAGCATCCGTACTCACATCGGGCGTGATGGGCAGCGCCAGCAGTAATAAAGAAAAATGGCTACATGAATCCAAATAGGACAACCCTAGAAACTTTCCATCATGTCAGCAGTTTTCTGTCATGTCCTAATAGGTTCATTTGAGTAATTTTGTTTTCACTAATAGGATACAATGAATAATATAATCATATCAGGAAGTTTTTAAATTATATTAGGAAAAATGAATATTGGAATGACAGAATAGAAATATGAGGCCAAAAAAATGCAGGTAAAAAAGATATTTTGGGACCTGATTCTATTAGATATTCCTGTGGCATTAGTCATGGGAATGGTATTACTGTCCACACCACTGCGTTTGATGCACAGCCGGTAGTTATCGGGGAATGGCAGACATCTTTATCATCCCGGTATGTTTATATGTCGGGAAAGGAACGCATCTTCCTGGCTCATATATGTTTTCCCCAATAATGTCCTTATTAGCCTTCCGTCTGCTCACACTGCAGTAACGGGATGACTACAGCAATATGTTTTCATTAAGAACCGAAAGCGAAAGGTGGAGGCAGACACCCTGCTATTCCCAAAGTGTGCCAGCCGCCAGGCAGGGATGCAGCGCGGCCGGACGGCGAGAGGGGCTGGCGCCGCGTGGGGGGAGAGGAACCCACCCACGGGCACACACACCTCCTCGTCGGCTGCCTCTCACAGCGAAAGTGTTCGCGTTTTCAACAAGCTCGTTCAGCAGCTAAAGCAATAATCACACAACTAAAGAAAATAGAATAGAATAGAATAGAATAGAATAGAATAGAATAGAATAGAATAGAATAGAATAGAATAGAATAGAATAGAATAGAATAGAATAGAATAGAATAGAATAGAATCGTTTAGGTTGGAAAAGCCCTTTAAGATCATCCAGTCCAACCATTAACCCACACTACCAAGTCTACTCTAAGCCAATCAAGGGTAGAGGTTTCAGTGGGTTTTCCCAGCTTTGTTCCGCAGGGAATGCCGGTTTAGTGATGACAAGCATCCAGGACGCTAAGGCAGGAGGAGATCCTCCCTTGCAGGAGCCTCTCACCCTGGGGGGACGGACCTGCTCTCGGGCTGCAGCCCGGGGGTCTCCTCCGCAGCGCCGGCCAAGCTGGACCATGGTCCCTGCACGAAGCAAGGGGAAAGCAAGAGCTGTACCTGCGGAGAGGCACGCGGGTGCCACCCACACAGTGGCCCTGCTCCATCGTCTGTCCTCTCGGCACTTGTAAGCACACAGTAATCGCCGAGATAATTCTTCTAGCTTGGTTTGAAAGTTTGTTCAAAGTTGATCGATAGCATCAGCAGTTACTTAGGAATAACTCAATATTTGAAGATTTTTATATAATAGTAATTGCTGTTAGTGGTTAATGTTTGCAAATATGAATACATATTTGATCATTTTGTATTTAATGTTTAAGAACAGGAGAGAAAAACAGGCAGATACACCCATATATAGAGGAGGTTAATACCTACATACTTAGGTGTGTGTATACATAATCTATTTAAAAAAACAAGCTAATAAAGTCACTAACACCCTCATGGAAGCAGGAACACCAGTGCAAAGTCTCTCAGTGCACCAAGGAATTGTTGCACGAAACCAAAGTAAAAGCTACAAATCAAACTGCACCAGATCTCATGTTTTGCGCTGCAAAGTCTGCATCATTCCCCCCCGTCCGGGTAGCCTGCGGGGATCCCAGGAGGCCCGTCACGGCGGACACATTTGGTCACCTAAAGCATTCCGGTTTCTTTCCTGGCTTTACTGTTCGCATGTATCCCCCTTCACACTCCCCTCTGCTTCCGTCCCATTCCCAGATCCGCCCCACGGCATTAACTGCTCTGGCAGACACCTTCGAGAGTGTAAATTGAACTTTTAAAATGAGGCAATTTGCCTTTTCCTTGCTAGCTTGATTTCAAACCAGACATACATACTAGCCCAGCAAAAGAAATCCTGCCGGCTGCCAGACCCTGCAAAACTGTGTGGGAATGTGTTTTTATTAAGTGGCAACATCTCAAAACACAGTGTTTCCTAGAGTGAATGCCTGACAACATCCCTACTTAGAATTAGAATGGCCTTAATTCAGTTTAACTCACCTCACAGCGCAGAAAATCAAGCTATTTCAGATTAAGGTCACTTTAATTCCAAATGCACTTGTTTCTAAAATGGCTTAATTTAACTCACTCATTATAAATTCACTCCTTTTACTAATTCCTATTAACTTTCTCACATGACCTGGTATAGAAAGTCTTGGAAGTTGTCATCAAATATAAAAGCCTGCCACCGCCCCCTCCCCCAAATCTTTAAGTAATAGATTTCTACAGCAGTGCCCTTGCTTTTCCGCTAAGTTTCTGGTCTCTGTTCCCCCGGGAGAAAATATCAGCCAGATCATGTGGCATCAGTGTCAGGCTGCTGACTACACAGAAGTATAATGATTTTCATCCATCTTCGGGAGCCTTGAACGAGCCATAGAAACATCCTGGCACAACACACCTGTCCCTGGGACAGGTACGGCAAAATAATTGCTCAGCCCTTCCCGCTCCATTTCCAGATGCTGCACAACGGCTGCTAATAAAGATGCATGGCTTTTATGGCATCCAGCTGGGTTCCCAGAGCAGGTACGGACCCGCGCTCGCCACCGAGCCTGCTCGCTGCCGTAGGAGTTCGGACTCAAAAGGCAACAATACCTTTGTCTGCAGCCTTATTTGCCTGGAGTACGTTCTTGCTACGTTAGCATATAGGGCGGGTCGCTTCCGAATTAATACAGAAACTGTTCTGCTATTGACACCTTGTGCTTCGTTTCTCAGCCAAGCGATATTGGCAAAATTTCCCTTTTCATCGAACCTTGGTTATAAGACAACAGGAGTGTAATGCTATTATTTATTATTATCGCATTATCATTGCACTGAATCATGCAATATGTTACCTTCCCTATCAGAGGCAATGAGGCAGATGGGGGTTTACATCCCTGGATGAGAGCTGATCGGCCAAACGTGGGATGCTGTAAAAGCACCCATTTTTTTTGCCTGTAACAAGGGAGCCTGCCCATCAGCGCGTTGCCTTCGTGGTGACGCGTGTGAACCCTTTAACCAGCCACAGCCCCTTCACTCATGGATCGGGGATGAACTCCGGTCGGGGGTGTGTGCTGCCCACAGCTGCAGACTGGCTGCTGTTCACCGGTGTCAGCGGGCCCGTATCCAGCTGTAGAGACCAAGGACGTGGCCAAGGCTGCACTAGCTTGAAACGGCGCGTGGGAACAGATTAGAAGTACTATGCTTATGCATAAAATGCTTTTTTTCCTGGTAGCGAAGGCAGCATAAAGGCATAAAAGCAGCCAGCATGCATGCTGGAATGACATTTGATAATGACACTTTTCCTCAATTTTAAAGCGGGTTGGAGTGTTATCATAATCTTTGCAGCAGCAACAAGGTGCTTCCTGACTATCAGTCTTAAAGAAAGTGTAACATGTCTGTCAGACAGTATTAGAAACTGGAAGCAATATCTCACTGCGTTGTCATTTGTGATTTGGGGTAACCCAACACAAGAATCCATGGCATTTACTAATAACTCCCTCATGCATCCACAGCCCGGAGATGACAATATAACTTTATGGAAAAGCCTTTGGTCCTGGAGATTGCTGTGCTTTAGCGGTCACTGTGCAATTCTTGTCCCATCAAACAGGGTTCGGTGGGTCTGGAACAAACTCTGGTCCAGACGTCCCCGAGCAGCGGGATGCGGTTCACCATTGTCGTCTCCCTTCTCTCCGAGCAAAAGCCCTGAGCCACGGAGCTCGGGTGCTGCTGTCTGAACTTGCCAAAGTTTTCATCCTTGGGCCCATTTCCAGGTGTGCTGTGAGAAAAGGATTGCTTAGGTCTTGCTTCTGGAAAATATCAAGGGATGCGCTGAGATTCTTTGAAAATGGTTCCTTGGGAAAAAATTCATTCAGGCAGAAATAAAGGAAGGTAATTCAAGACATCCAGCATTCAGCCAGATACTTCTCAGAAACGCAGCCAGCCCTCCCATCAAACTTCACCTCCACCTCCTGATTTTCTGCTGACTGAGCCACCACCAAGGCACTGCACACCCTTGGTTGCGCAGTGGCAGGAACTCAACAGCTGAGAACTAATTTGACACAAAAAAACCTTAATTTTTGACCAAATCGGACCCTCCTGTGCCTCACCGTGAGAGCCTGACTGCTCACAAGCATATGCACGGCCACCGTACGGGGAAATGCGATATCCAGAGTTAGGTGGAAAGGAACCTGAGGCTGGTGAAGCAGCAAAGGCATAACGCGCGTTTGTGCAGCTGTGGACGTGACGCCGACGCGGGATGGACAGTAAGGGCGCGATACTCCTGAACCGCGGTACCGCCTTTTGCCATTTCTGCACACGCATTATCATTTATTATTACCCTTAGGTGTTTTACTGTGGGATATTTATAGAATTTCTTCACATTCAAAAAATATATTTCCATGGGAAAGAAGGGAGAGTCTTGCAGCATCTTCCAGCTCTTCACATAGACTTGGGTATCTGAGAGATTAGGATTAGTTTAGCCATATGCCTAGCGCAGACTGCTAGAAGCAGCACTTCAAACTCCTAATTTCACAAAATCTCCGTATTACTAGTTCAAGATCTTTGAGCAACCAGCAGATTTTCCTAGATTGTTGCCCAGAGCTGTTAATCCCACATTTCATCCTTTTCTGGTTTTTCTTAGAGGTTAAGAAACGTAATCCTAATTTAATCCTGACTCTGGAAACAATTGAGAATCGTGGAAGGGCAGGGTCAGAAATGGAAGCTCTCCACCTCGTGCTGGTACTAATGCTGCACAGCCGTCGTGTTTATTATAAAAAGTTTTTCCCAGAAACTCCCCTCGTGTTAGCCAAAGACAATGACCCAACAAGCCAGCCGGGTGGATGTGTGCCGGGGGGGTAAAGGCCACGGGAGATTTGAGGGACTGTCATTGCTGGATTTGCTCCCCCAAAACCAGTGGGCTGCAGAGGGGAAGAGGGGCAAGGTCACACGGCAGCTAAACAGCCGTGTTCACGCCTCTAAAACAAAGAGCAAGAAAAGAAAAACAACAGAGAAAATCCAAACTGACATTCAGGTCTCAGCTGACATAATTGTACCTTTTTATTATTGCAAAGTATGACTGCAGGACAGGGTGTCAGACTTAACTCTGAATTTCCCTGCTTTATCGGATTAATTGTGAATGTAAGTTACTTAATGCTACTGTAACGGACAGCAGTTTGAGGGGTCTAAGTCTTTTTTTTTTTTTAATTTTGAGTGAGGGAATGAGAGGAGGAATTAGAGTTCTTCAAGAGAAAAAGTGACCCTTGCTTTTCTTCTTCTCTCACACTGGTGGTTTTACAGAGGCGTGACAGAAGAGCTAAGGAAAGGTCCTTGCCTGCTCTTTTAGTCCGGTCTACCCTTGATTGGCTTAGTGTGGACTCGGCAGTGTAGGTTAATGGTTGGACTGGATGATCTTAAAGGGCTTTTCCAACCCAAACGATTCAATGATTCTATGACCTCTCAGGTACAGCGCAGCCTGTAAACTACACCCAACATTTGCTCGTCGGTCCACTTGTCACGCATTCATCACCATCATTACTACAAGGCATTTTTATTCCAGCTGTGCTTCGGGCGTGTCCACAGCAGGTAAGGGAACCAGCGCTGGGACAGCCGGTCTGGCTGTTGCACATCCACGTGGGCAGCGAAGGACTGCGCTGAGGCACAAGCTCTGGTCTTGAAACCAGCCTGGCGTGCTTAGCTGATCTCCCCACTCCGGCTGGAAGTACTGGCTCTTTGCAGGATGTGGCCACGTGGCCCTGGCTTGGGCGTCTCCCACTTACCCTTTGGCTCTTAAATGGCTCTTGATCACTTATGACAAAGGGCTTTTAGACCATTTGATGTCCTGCAGATATTTCCAAAATCTTTTCACACCATTTGCACGTAGGTTTTGAACTTTCTTGTGTTGTGTACACAAGAACCTGGTCCAAACGCAAACACAGATGAGGTTCCTTTCTCACTAGCATAACGGTGCCTACAACCAGAACACTTTACTCCTCTTTCCCTGTATCTGTATGTTGATATAACAGCATCCACGATTGGAAGGAAGTTACGGTTGTAATGATATGGTCTTTGCATATCGCAGAGCACCACTTGGCCTTCCATGTGGAGGTAGGTCCTGGTGAGAGATGCCAAGGGGACAACAGCTTTGCTGTGAAGCTGAAAGGTGAGTGGACAACTTGGATATCATTAGCAAGTACAGTCTTTGAGACAACACTCAAGTTATCTAATCACTGAACGGCATTGATGCCAAAGGAAATATTATCAGGTCCCCATGGGTTTGACATATTCTGAATGTTCCAAGAACTTTTATTCTCCTTGTAACCCACTACATCTGCCTTTTTCACTTAAGAGCTCATCTTTTTTAGGGGAAAGAGAGCCCCACAAATAAATATATCAAGATTGAGAGTAGGTGCCTATGGAAAACAGAATATAGCTTTCTTAATTCATTCAGATTGAAAATTTCTCAGTCTTTGACAGTAGTTGTGTCCGTCCAAATTCCATTGCCTGGCTGTTTACAGGGAAGTGTCTGATTCCCCACTTTGCACCAGAGTAACCCCGTTAATTTCACGTACGCTTGCATTTCCTCTCGTCCTTCTGCCAATACAGCTTCTGCATGTACTTGGCTCCATCATGTTTCACTTGAAGTAGAAGAACCAAAATACAATCTCATGTCATTTGCTGTCCAGCTGCAGTCTGCCGAGATAATACACTGCTGGCTCTGTTTCTAGGACAAAACATTTTCCATGTTTATTTTTATATTTAAAAAAAAAAAAAGCTTTCAAACTTTTCAATGCTTATTTAGACTGCAAGTTATTAATGTTTGTCTCTTACTATTACTCATTTAAGATCGGTCTTATGTGTTGATAAAGGGCTCAGTTTCTGGGTTTGTGGGTTTGTTGTTTTTTTTTTTAACCAGAGAAAAAATAGTGTATATTGGAAATGGAAATCTAACATCCCAAAAGCAAGTAGAGCCAAACGCTAAACAGAGGAACCCTAAGGTCTTAGCCTTCAACCCACTTATTAGAACCAGGATTTACTGTGACTTTGTGCAGCAGAGGATTAATGGAATGAATCACCTTACTTCCCCTTAAGATTTGCCTAGGCATGTGATTTGTGTCTGCTAAGCTGGTATAATGATGAACAATCCTTTTTATTAACGTGGTTAAAAATAGAAACTGCAGTAAGACCTTACATAAACTAGAAGTAACACGTGCCAACTCATGCCCAAATCCCCCAGTGAGCTGTTTCAGTCTATGAGATGTTGGCATCAAACAAACAAGTTGACTATTTTGAGAAAATAGGAAAACACAGTATAAAGCTACTCTGTGCTTTTCTCTAAATGCTGTGAGCACAAGGTCATGACTTTCTTTTGCATATTTTTCCCACAAGATAATGTAGTATTTTGGGTACATGTGGGTGTTTGAGTATTGCACGCACATGGGCACCAACGCACGCACACGTGCACTCACACGCGTGCACAAATGCATACACATGTATGCACACACGCGCGCACACACAGTGTTTCAGTGCCCTCTCGTTGGTGATGACCGGCATTTCTAAGCAGCCGTGTGCAAAACCCAAATGCATGCAGCTACTGTGCAGATGGTGCAACGGAGCTGGGGACAACTTTATGCTGCCTTTATGCCTTCTTTATTTGCACAAATTGAGATGCAGCCCAGGCCACCACTTGCGTGAGCATGAACTGAACCTGCGTCTGTCAGGAGGGGCGGGTACCACCCCACGGAGCCCACCACCATAACTCTAGTCCCCTCTTCTACTCTGGTATTGTAATTTCAGCCCAATTTTACCCTTAAACTCAACTTTCTCAGTCACCCTCTTCACCTCTAGTATAACGATGACAACTCTAATACACTAATGACTACTACCTCTGGGGTTTTTTTCATGATTTTTAAAGGGACAGCAGATACCCTGGCACCTCCGCTGAGTCTGTAGCTAACTCCGATGCCTTGGAGTTCATCTCATGGCGAGGAGACTCCTGCCACTGATTTCTTCAGGAGCTGAATCACATTGCTTGATGTGTAAATGCTCTGGATGCTGTGGATAGGTCCCCCCGTTACTTGCAGTGAATGTTAACCCCTCTTTGTCCAAGACAAGATGGGATGGGGATCTGTAAGGATCAGAGACCATGGAGGGTTGACTTGAGTCTGAAGAGCAATGCCCAAATGCTGTGTGCTGGAAGACCAATACCAGGGTGCAACCTCCTGCACGGCAGTCAGTGGTCAGCCCAGGCCAATTTTCAGCCTATGGTAAACAAGCCAGGAGCCCTTTGGGACACAGCAGTTTCCATGTTGAGCCCCTCTTCGTGTTGGGTCACCTCAGGGGCAGGGAGCTCCCTGGGAGCAGGGCTGGGTGAGGGCACCCGGGGTCAGACACAGCCCGGGATGGTTCGGCAGGGCCACGGGGATGGGGACGTCAGCTGGTGGCAGGGTGGGCTGTGGTGGGGATGGAGACCACGCTCGCCAAATCGGGCCTCTCCAGGCACACCAGTATGGGTCTGCCCACCACAGTCGTTGCCAATCGGCTTATGTGGTCCTGGACAAATGAGGGACACCAGAGTCACGGCTTATAAATACAGATACTCCTGCAAAAGCCAGCAGTATTTTGAGGACCCTGATTGTGTTTTGGACCCAGCGAAGTAACTCTGAACATCTGAGCACCTCTCTGAAACATCAAGGCGTGCCTGTGTGCCCTTTCCACACGGGCTTTGGCACCTAAATTGTGCCTTCAGGCATCATCTCTCACCAGTCTTGCCTAAAATAAAACAGGTGGATGAAACAAAAGAGGGGTTTACGTCATGCCTGAAAGAAAACGTGCATTAGCCCATGCAAATTAACACCATGGAGAATACCCATCACTGGTGAAATACTTTTTCAAACGCTTTCTTACTGAGCTGTATTAGCTGCTCACGAGCTATGACTGACTGAACTTAGAAAAGCTTCCCCTCAAAAAAAATTATATTAGAAAACTTGACAGCTTTTCTTTAAGTCTTGCTGGCTGTTCTTAGTAAGTTTAAAGACCAAATTAGCAATGCAATCATGAGAAAAAGAATTGGAGACTTCTCCAAGCTGTCAAGTGCATTTTACCGGATGATTAATTGGCAATGCTCTGGCCAACCCTTGGGTCCTGCTAAAGGCCATGCCCCTTGACTTGCACCTGCCACTGTGTGACTGATTGCAGAAAATGGATGTCTTCACTGTTTCTTTTTTTTTTTTTTTTTTTGTTGCAGCTGTTAAACTGCTTTAAGGAAATCGTATTTATCTAGAACAGAAACTTGAACTTCTTCTCTAATCTCAGGAGGATGAAATTAATGTAATTCTCTGTCTCAGACTGACTTATGGAAGCAATATTTTAGGATCTTTAGGAAAGCTGTGATAATTGGACATGATTTTGCGTTCCTTCTATGTGAGCTTGAATGTTTCTTTGCTTTCATGCCTTCTCATAGCCTCTACAAGACGCCTTGTGACAGCAGATAGTAGTGTCTGCCCTCAAAGGGCCAAATGCAGCCACCCAGCTCCTGCAGAGGAGCACCGGGCTCTGCAAGAGGTTTAGCACAGCAGAAAGGTGGGAAAAGCAAAATGCACAATTACCTATTGCATGCAAGGGGGAGAAGTGAAGGAAAAGAAGATTTACTTATGCTATTTAATTTTTAGATGGAGAACAAGGCTAAAGGGGGCAAACCCAATGCCACGAAATACCAGCGTATTAGGTGTTATGTGGAGTGATTCACTCATGGGGAAAAATTTGGGGAAGATGGCACCCATGAGAAGTCCTCAGAGTTCCCCAAGGAAATGCAAGCGATTCCAAAGACTTTATTTGGCCAATAAATATTTACAGAAATGTTTTGGGTAAGTAAGCACTGTGTTCAGACTTGATGTCCTTAATAACAAAAAGAAAATCCTTCTCCCTGTGTTGTTGCTGGACGTGTTCCTGGGCTGTTTCTCACACACGGCAATTCACCCCGAAATGCTACATTACCTCCTTTTCTTCTTTAACTTCCAGTCTGTCCCCAGATCCTGCCATGAGATGTATAAAAAATGAGCCAAACAAAAGTAAAGAGATCACATGCAAAAAAAAAATCTCAAATAATCCTCGTATTTTAGATGAAATAAAGCCAGCTGTTTCTACACACAGCAAGCCAACAAAGCACTAATTTGCTATTGTTATCTCCACACCAACTGTCATGCAAAGTGAAGAAGGAGGTGGTACCTACTCTCAGACTTGCAATCCAACGTCCTACTTCCATGACTGACTGTGTATAAAAAGACCCTGCCCTCAGAAGGGTTATCTGTAGGCACCAAAAGGCAGTTGTTGGACTGGAGATCAGTTGCACAAGTCCAATACACATCAAGATAGTCCTTGTAAGTGCTGTAGTAATTTTACCACAGTACGGATATCAAGATTTAGGTGTTTGGTTGTTTTGGTTTTTTTTTTTCTCTAGGAGGAAAGGTCATTCACCATTTTTGAGCTATAATCACTTGCTGAGCCATACTTCAACATTTGTAAATACTATTTGAAGAGCTTGGTGTCAGAATCGAAGCAGGTTTAGGGCTATGGATGTGATAATACATATAGAAAAACAGAAAAATACAAGTCCCTCTGTTGACTTCAACTCTGATTCTTCACGCAAACTAATTCCTGTGAGACACGTACAATATAGCTCTAGTCTGCTTTCCTTCAGCTTCTTCTCCTGTTTCTCTGCTGAATTTTTGCCCCATTTCACAGCTGGGGAAGAGAAGCTCCTTGAGGAGTGAAATGAGTGGTTAAGTGGCCTGATGATGAGATGCATGCTGAACCGCACGGATGCTCTTCTGCTGTCTTGGGACAATATTTCTTAGGTAATTTTTTACTGTGTCGAGGACACCTGACATGCAGCCAGGCACAAGGTTTTAGAAGATGCAAAAGGCCCAGTATGTAAAACCGTAATATTAGTATACTGGAAGAGACAGGTCATTATTGCAATTGCAAATTGCATTATCGTAATGCTCAGTGTTCATTCTAAAAAAAGAAAAAAACCAGCAAAAGATGAAGAAATGCTCTTTTAAAATCTCAGATATAGCCCATAATACGTAACACGCTAATGTCTCTCGTATGTGCTGTCATGTTAGGATCTGGAGATGGCATGTTGAGAAGCAGCTTCCAGTGGGAGCAGCAGCCTGTGCTTGGGGGTCTCAGCCTCGTTGAGCGGGTGTTTCTGGTTACCCTGCCTGGCCATGGCTGAAGAAAATGTAGGACCTGGCATCGCCCATTACGGGTGTTTAAAAACACATCCACAACTGACGGCTGCCATATAAACCAGGGGTGACTTTGTTGGTCAGCGGTTCTCTGTCTCCCATCTGTGAGGAGGGGAAGGAGGGAAGGGTTGTTCACCGGCTTTTTACTTCCAGGAAACGTTTTGTAGTATTTCTCTATTCCCATGAGGCTCAGATGCTTCTCTTTTACCCACTGAAATCTTAGATTCTCATGAAATACCGGGAGTATAGAAGCTGGGACTTTAAGAACAGTGCCTAATATTGTAAGACTTGCAATCAACTTAGAAGAGTTGGAAACACTTATGCTCTATAAATAAATCCTCCATAGAGCCCATATGCAGCTACTGTATTTTAAACCTCAGGAGACACAGAGAAGGCAGTCCTGGGAAGTGTGAGCTGCTCATTAGCACGGGAGTTGAGGGGAATGATAATTTCTGTGTTCTTGCCCTGCTGTGCCCCCACGGCCAAGACCCCGACCCAGCCTGCCTCTGCTGCCCCCCGGGTGCCTGGGGTGACGTGGGTGACAGCAGAGGGCTGTGACATCTTCCAAGATGAAAAGCAATGGAGAAACGCAACACCTTCTCCCTGCTTTGCGTATTTAACGTGAAGAAAACACTCCAAAATGCTTTGCAAAGCCAAAGGAGAAAGGAAGGATCCTTTGATCACTCCAGACATAAATTGTCCCTTATCCTTATTTGCCCTTAATGGGAATTTTCTTAACAAATGTTTTTTCCTCAGAAAATAGCAACTGAATTGCATAACGTAGATGTGAGCATACGAATGACTAACGCTATAAGTTGGCTCCCTTAGGGTCAAAGCATAAATAACTCTCACTGGAGCTGCAGCAGAGATATTAGCTGGATTCAAAGGCGGGTTTCCCTTTGTGGACAAAGAAGGAAAATACGGTATAAAGGCTGCGTAACGCTTCTGTTCTGGTTAAGACGTGGGTAACGTCATTCCTGTACATATCTCAAAAACTCTTCTTCTGTTTGGAAGTTGCTTTGAGATCCTGTGGGAGAGATGCCTCTGGAGATATGCAACCGCAAAGGTAACCCTGTGTTCCAGAAACTGCTCTGAGGTGACCTATAAATTACCATTAGTGAAGAGCACGTATCCTTCCTTCCTCGCACGTGGGGTTACATTTCACTCTTGCTCATAATACAGTGCAACAAATAGAGAAACAAATAATGGAGAAGTTAACGTTGGTCCTTTAAAAGTCAATTTCTGTGTGCATTTAACCATAAAAGCAACATCTGCTCCGCTAAATACAGGTGTTTTATATCCTTGTCATTAATTGGAGGGGACATTATGTCATCAGACATCAACAGTTAAAGTTGGTTAAAGTGCCACTTATCTCAGGTGCTATCATTAATCAGATCCCTTTCATCTGGGTGCCCACGCCGCCTGTTAGTCGCTACGCTATCCCCTTTGAACGCTTCCCTTCTCTTTTTTTTAACCGGTTTTGAATTAACGGCTCAGAAATCAGACACAGGCAGCGTTCACCGGGGGCTGCGGCCCTTCCTCGGGCAAAAACCCCACGGAGCACCAGTTCTCTGCAATGAGGCTTGGGGGATCAGACCGCAGGAGTCGCTCGCCACCCCGAGATGCAAGAGGCCGTGCCCTGGCGTCGTGTTCGGCAGACCAAGACCGCCAGCCGCCGCTCCTGCCCCGCCTTCTGACCCCCAGCTGCGTCCCCCAAAACCGCTGCCGGCCGTGGGGTGGTGGGGGAACCCGGGGACCGGGCGCGATCCGTCGGAGCACCGCGCGGGAGCGGGCGGAGATGCTTTCCGGCTGCAGCGGCCGTAGCGCAGGGCATCGCCCGGCGTGCCAGCCCCTCCGTGCCAGGGCGCGCGAGGCTGGCGCCGCGCAAAGCAGGGGAAGAATTATATCCCAGCCCTCCATCGGCGGCATCTCCGACGGTCATGGGAAGCGCGTGCGGAAAACAGCCCATTAGCAAGCCTTAACTGCCAGAGAATTGTAAGTAAAACAAATTGAGTGTGACATTAAAAAGTAAAGTATTGAATGGATTTTCTTTCCGAGAATTACACGAAGTCAAGTATCTTATTAAGTTCAAGAGAATTACATTTTACATGCTTCAGCAAGAGACATGTACCCTTTAGAAAATAATAATGAACTGCTTTTTTTTTTTTTTTTTTGCATTCATTTACATACCTTTGATAAATTACTGTAACCAGATTAGGGAGATAAAATAACTAGTCTATTAATTACAATGATTATTATTTAATAGAAAATGGGATTCTGGGCAACGTGTATGGTAAAAGGAAAGCTTAGCAATGCATTATACGGATGTGGTATTTTATCTTAAAGAGTAAGATAAGTGTCCAGCTCTTCCTGCAATCTAAAGAATATGTTCATTACCTGTGCAAGATTTATAAGTATAATTGAGTGTAATATTTTAAAACTATTTGCCTTATTTCGTACTACACGGAGGACAAGGCAGAGCTGCTTCTTTAATTAAACTGTGGAAATTCCTTCATGAAGTTATCTAACAAGGGTTCCATTTGTAAGGAAATTGTTTTTTTATATAAAAAGTTTGCCAGATGATATAATTACAGTCCTGCTTGAACTTAAGTGGGTGTGTGCGTGTGTAGTTATCGACTCGTGTCCTTTCATTTTATCTATGTCTTACATAAATCCTATTACATCTAACGCATATGTGTGCGTATGGACACACATTAAACGCACGTATACATCTTTATATGCACCTATACATCTGTGCACCCACAAACGCCCGTGCATAGCGTGTAATAAATCATAAGCAGTGCCAGTCACGGGCTCGGTTCCACCTTGGTCCCGCCGCACGTGCCGCGCTCTGGTGCAGCACACGAGGCAGAGCCCGTGCAGCACCCAGCGGGTGCTCGCACCTTCCACCCTCGGGGAGGAGTCTTCTGCTTTGCATCCATCCACAGCATCAAATGGCCTTTTTTTAAGGGAAGACGTTTGGAATTGTGTCCAAAAATAGGAGACTGCAGTCTGTCATAGCGGAAACACAGGAGAGGGAGGAATGGGAGTTACATGCACAATCCTAAACCTGATATTTTCCAGCTCTGAAATTTTCCAGCTTTGTGGCTGGCGCACTGTTCTTTGCGCATAGATTCTGTATGCAGCTTCTCAAGGCTTTTTTTTGTCATGGTTGCGTTTTTTACAATGAAAATAGCGGAATGCGCTTTATCCTGTGCTACCAGTCCCACCACCACCACTGCTTCTGCATCCGTGCCGACGGCATCTGCTGCAGGCTGGAGCCAGGGGCTGGGGTCCAGGTGCTGCCCCCAGCCCCAGCACCCCTCTCCCGGTGCCTGCACCACACGCTGCTTCTGGACGGGTGCTCTCCTGATCCCTGCCTCTCCGTCCCTGCCTACGTTATCCTTTGTTACCCCACTTTCAGCCTTAGGCACTTGCATTCCATTCTTGCAGTGTGTTTTCAAGCAAAGAATAAAAACCGTGGACTTCCCAGATTAATGCCACTGCAAAAGTGAACAAACTCCGGCTAGATCACAACGAAGCTCTGCCTTAGTTCAACAGCATCTCCCATCAGGCATCAGGAAGGTGTGAGAAAAAGAGGTAGCCTAAGAAGTTTTTATAACAGACGCTGATAAGGAACATGAATACACTAGTTGTCATCGGTTCATTTAATTAAATATATTTAAATAAACTATGCCTTGTAGCCTTTCAAGCCTTGTCACTAAGTAGGCATTGCACAAGAGCAAGACTCCAAAGGCAGCTAAAAGAGTGTTGCTCACTGGAGCTGGAATTCATCCTTGCACACAAGAATGAGAAACATTTCCACAAGACCACTTATGTCCTACTTAAGCTCTTGACTGGGATGTTAAGCTCTCAGCTGGGATGTAAACCCCAGCTTTGCTATCTGTGCAACAGCAAATTCATGCTTTTTATACTTGGGTTACAATATTTAACCTCGTTTATGGACTGGCTCAGTAGTCACACACAGGCATGGTATCAGGTGAGGGACAGGGCACCTAAAAGCCTCTTTATAATATAATATATAATATTGTTATTAGCTGGCCAGTGCAGTGGGTGCTCTTGCATCCATGAGATGCACATCCCTCCTCCCTCCCCCTCCAAAACTACGGCTGCACCTGCAAAAATGGGAATTACTGACGACTTAATTGAAAAATAAGAGGCAAGAAGCTCTTGTCCCAAAATAGGAGAATGCAGTTTTTCTGTTGTGATTTCTCAGGACAGCAGGTTTTGGAGAAAAATTTCGTTTTTCAGCGTTGACCCCCCCCCAAGCCCCTGGGGGCGAACGAAGGGCTTGATTTGCCTCTCACTTAGCACAGTGTAAATGAGGAGCCACTCTCCTGAATTAAACACAAAGCTGGTTAGAAGAGACGACGGTCACCCCCTAAGTACACAAATCATGCCAAAAGCTTCTGAGCAGCAGCTCCCAACAGTTAACATACACCGTTAGGAGGATACACTTATATAAATTAACTTTTCCAAAATAAGGGTTTTTTCTGAACAGGTTTTTTTGGAACAAAAGGAAAAAAATAAAATAAGGAGCAGGCAGCAACACTACCCGCTCTGCAGCTCTGCGGCACTGCTCCCTGGCCGGAGCCAAGCCCCGCGGGCCATTGCAGGGTGCCTTCGGGACCCCCGCGGGGGGCCAAGGAGGGCATGGGCATGGGCACAGGCTTGGGGTGCAGCTGCAGCAGGGGTGCGGGGAGGGTCTCCTGCACCCCCCCAAGTCAGACACAGCCTTACCTGCCAGTTTAAAAGGAAATGAAAGATAAATGCTAACATCTGCGACCGCGCATGCAATGGTGGCAGGGGAGGCTAAATGCTAAGTAGAGCACGAGACGTGTCTGGCAGAGTTACCTATGCATAAAACGAACCTCCCCGCGGTGCCCCTGGAGCAGTGTCCACTCCCTCCCCACAGCGACCCCGTCCACTCCCCCGGGATGCTGCCTCCACCAGCCCCACGCCTTCACCAGCCCCACGCCTCCACCAGCCCCACACCTCCACCAGCCCCACGCCTCCACCAGCCCCACGCCTTCACCAGCCCCATGCCTCCACCAGCCCCACGCCTTCACCAGCCCCACACCTCCACCAGCCCCACGCCTTCACCAGCCCCACACCTCCACCAGCCCCACACCTCCACCAGCCCCACGCCTCCACCAGCCCCACACCTCCACCAGCCCCACGCCTTCACCAGCCCCACACCTCCACCAGCCCCACGCCTCCACCAGCCCCACGCCTTCACCAGCCCCACGTCTTCACCAGCCCCACATCTTCACCAGCCCCACACCTTCACCAGCCCCACGCCTCCACCAGCGCCAAACCTTCACCAGACCCACGCCTCCACCAGCCCCACACCTCCAGCAACCCCACGCCTCCACCAGCCCCAAACCTTCACCAGCCCCACACCTTCACCAGCCCCAAACCTCCACCAGCCCCACACCTTCACCAGCCCCACGCCTCCACCAGCCCCACGCCTCCACCAGCCCCACGCCTTCACCAGCCCCACGCCTCCACCAGCCCCACACCTTCACCAGACCCACGCCTCCACCAGCCCCACGCCTCCACCAGCCCCACACCTCCACCAGCCCCACTGCAGCCGCGCTGGCTGCTCCCAGGGCTGGAGGGGCAGACCGCTCCAGTCCCTGCTCCCAGGCCGTGGGCTTCACGCATTGACAGGCAAACTTCAGTTTTTACATTTTTTTTTTCCCTTCTCCTGCTTTCCACGGGTCTCTCTCCTGTCTCATCTGACACCGGAGCTGTTGCCACCTTTCCCGGAGACGGTCTCGTGTCTCACATCTTCTGTTCACACTCGCAGCATCTATCATCTGCAGCCTTGCTGCCATAACTTCTTCTGGCATATGTCAGGTCACCATTTATTTCTACATTTTATTTTTTTAACAGAACATCCCACATGCTGCGATCAGTACTGCTGATTTATAAACCCCCTGCAACCTCTCTGTAGCTATTTTTCTAAGCAGGTCAGGAAGCAATGTCAGAGCTAACCCTGCTTCTCCGCAGCCGAACAGGGGCTGCTTTCCCCAGCCCTTGGGTGAGCTGACATGCAGTTGTTCTTAGCTTATCTGTCACATCTGGTTTTATTCACACATCTGGCAAAAGACAGCCATTACATATATTTTCCAGCTCTCCTAATGTTCCTGCCTTGCATCCAGACAGAGGAAGGGTGAGGTCACGCAGGAACATCGCGCTCTGACAGCTCCTTGATGGCTCTATGCATGGAGGTGCTGGTCTCAGGCACGCTGCTCTTCGGGGCGCTCCTACACTTAAGAAAATAAATCATAATTGCTACTAATTAACTCTCTGGCATCTTTGCCCCACAGCCTACACTTGCACTCCACAGCCAGGCAGGGCAAGCAGAGAACGGGGATGCTGTGAGCACCGCCAACACCTCCACCTCTGGATGGCAGAGCCTGGACTGCTCGCTGCCCGCCGAGACGGGGCCGGTGCTCGCCGGCAGTGCCAGGGCATGCCGAGCCCCCTGGCCCGGCCGCCCCGAGCCATGCTCGTGGTTCGGAGGGTCGCCCCGAGCCCCGGAGCGGGACCCCGTCCCCACGCCGGCTGGCAGCCCCGGCTCTCCCCTTACAAGCGCTGGGGGCGGCTGAAGACAGTCAGGTTTGCAGAATAATAACAACCACCTGTCAGGTCTTATTACTCAGATATTTCACACCAGAGATTTGTTATATTAAAGGGCACTGAAATTACTTATGTCAGGTAACTGAATTATAATTAAATACTATGTAGATTATTGAAATACTCTTACGGCTATGGGGAAACATAAATGATAACACGAGACAGCCCCATTACAGAATTAGCTTACTCGCAGAGTTTTGCTTTGATTTGTCATTAACTGGAATGACTACCCTCTCTCCAGCACTCCCTCCTCTTCCTCCACCCCGTCAGCGCTCGGGCGGGCAGGGGAGCACCGCTGCCCGACCACGCTCTGGCCAGGTGCTCGCCGCCGTTGGCTCTGGCACACAGCAGCCACGAACATCACGGTGCTGTGCAACTGCCACCAGCAAACGTGGAATTTAGCATTTCTCCTGGGTGTCAAAAATCCATTCGAACCCCTTTGGGTAAGTGTTTTGTGCAGCGACGGGGAGCAACCCCCACCCCGAGCCCCACTGATCTGCATCAATCTGCCATCATGAACCAGGAGGATGCTGCAAAAAGGGAAGGACGATGGCAGGATGGGAGTTCTGTTGCTTTCTTTTTAGCCTGAGAAAAAACTACATTTGGTTACGCGTTCTTATCTAAAGAAACACAGAATTTATGTATATGGACTGAATAAGCTATGAGTTTGCAAAATTGTTTTCCCTTTCTTATTCATTCCTACATATGTGGAGGAGACAGTCATGATAAACTGTAAAACCATATGATAAACAGCAGAACAGCCTCTAAGCCCGCTAGGATTTAATAAGGATGAATTTGATACATTTAATAGGGGTCTGCCATAACTGTCCTGAACCCCTATAATACTACATCCTTGCTTACTGGACAGGAGCCCTGGCCTCTTGCAGGGCCCGCGCTCACCTGCGTATGTGGCCCGTGTCCCTGCTCCATCTCCCGTTTCTCACCCCGTTGCTGCACAGTGGCTGAGTTTCAGCAGGAGGGAGGGGAAGAGCCCAAAGAGCCCCACGGTACCGTGGGTCACCGGCGACTGAGCCCGTTGCCATCTGTTCTAGCTGACCAAGTCACCCACGGTGGGTCCTTCTGCTGGCAGCCGTGTGCCCGCCGAGAGGCTGCTGTATAGGACGGGCACCGCCACATTCGGGACGAGCGAAACCAGCTGCACGCAGGAGCCGGGGCGATCTGCACGGGGACATCAGGCTCCTGAAGGGGGTTGGATGCCTTCAGCTGATGCTTGCATGGCTCCCAGGTCTTGGACCTGCCCTGGTTTTCTTTTCCCCTATTTCTTTCCCCCTAACAAATACGTATTTTACAAGCAACTTACAACCCCAGAAATTTCTTCAAGGAATTGCTAATGAGCAAGATGCCACAAGAAATAAAAAGTAGTGGTGGTTAATAATAAACCAAACAGTGTGGAAAGAACAGATTGCACTCAGTATTACTGTCTTCCCCTAGATTTGGGGTTTTGCTGGGGGCTTTTTTGGGTTTGTCGGTGTTGTTTTTAGCTGATAGTTCCCAGCTGGGACTATAAATTCATCTGTGTGCGGAGCTATTTTCCTACTTGTCTGTGCACCCATTGGGATGCTTTATCAGAAAACAGAAATGCTTACACCGTAAAGTGCATGCGCAGGCACAGGCACGCGCACGCTTAAAGTCCGGGGAAGAAACTTTGTTGATATCCTGCATATATGTTAAGGAGAGTTTCTCCATGAGAAAAGTTACACTGGGACAAGCTTTCTTCGGAAGCTGCTGTTTCTTCATAAGCAGGTTTGGCTCCATGAGAACCACACGAGAGCTCTCTTTCACCGTATTTTCCTACCAGCCTCTACGCCAGCCGGTCACCTCATGGCCGCACCAGGACATGGGAAGACAGGACTTAGAAATTCCCTGTTCAACGGTAATGTACCTACAGCAGATGAAACGGGACTCAAAGATCACGAGGATCATTGGTTACCCAACACTTAATGGTTGGATCTGCTTAGCCCCCAGTGGAGCCGGTATCTCTGGAGGGACACCCTTCCGCGTGCCTGAAGTGGGCCATTTCCCAGAGCTGTCCATGGATGTCTTCCAACCAAAGTACATAACCAGGGCATGGAGGTAACACCTCGTGAAGTATTTCACCAACAAGAACCCAAATTCCAACTGCAGCACGGGTGATGGGGCTCCTGCAGAGCTCCTGGCAGTCCGTGCACGGGACTGGCAATGATGAGCAACCCCAAAAATAGAGAACGCAAATTCAGGGGAGCCAGGATCTACCTGTGGTTATCCTGTGAGTTAAATAAGACTTAATTCATCATATCAATAATTTCCTCCAAATGATTCGCTCAGCACTGACAATAAATATCCTGTCCCCCTGAATCGCTTCCATCGGGGCCGCGCAGGCAGGGTCTCCAGGACTGCCCGCTGCAGCCGGCGGGAGCAGCACGGGCGATGGGGACATGCCACCGACGCCTGGTGACAGAGCACCGGCACCCTGCACGGGCGCTGTCAGGCAGCAGCAATATATCCCCTCTCCTTTCCTTCCCTGCATGCTCCCTATCCAACCTCAGCCTGAAACATTTATTAAACTACTATCACGGGCGATACTTTGCCAGACCATTTTTATCGCGAGGCAGGAAGGCTGGGGGACATCAACGCCTGCACGGCGTTTCGCGTGTGACATGGCGTGCTCACCCCTGCACGGCGTTTCGCGTGTGACATGGCGTGCTCACCCCCCTGGGGAGCTGTGCCTGCCCGCAGCACCCACGGGTGCTCGCCTGCACCGTGGGCAGACAAGCGAAGGCGAGGAGGTTTGCGCTGCGCAGCAGGCAGGACCAGGAGGCTGGGCAGCCGGGGACAGCGGTTTGGCTCCTCCGGCCGCTGCGTGCCACCCTGCTCAGCGACCCTCAGGGATCGCCATCCCAGAGGAAAAAAGAAAAAGACAAAACTGCCCGTTCCAGCATTCCCTTGCAGGCGGTAGCGGGGCTCCTCTCATGGGGATGTGATGTAAAAACAGCCAGGTACCAGCGATTGCCTTCTGCATTTAAAAATAAATAGGCAGGAAATTCTTTACTGCTGGCTCTGTAGGGAAAAGGGTGGAAATGCAGAGTGAAACTGTTGGGAGAGAGCATGCATATGTGTGTGTCTGTATGTTAGTTTATATAACACTTTAACTAACAAGCTATGATCTTCTCCAGAACAGTAGATAAAATGGCAAATGAAATATAGGGCAATAATTCTGACACTAAGGCGAAGTTGCTGGTTTTAATATATGCCTCTTTGCAAGCAGATAGGCCATAACATGACAATAATGAAATATAAATGACCTACATAAAAAAAAGATAAAATCAGGTAATTACTGAAGCGTCAGTTCTTTACAAAATAATTGGTAATGACCTTTGATAAAGAAATCACTTTTGTGATATTGCTGACAGTACAATTTTCAACTCTGAGAAAACATAGCAGCTGGCTCTAAATCAGGGACGGCGCTGCTGGGACTCGCCGCGGCGGCAGGAGAAACATGCTCCTCTCCGCAGAGCTGAGGGGGAGGCTGGGTGCCGGGGGGCTCACGGTAAGAACCAGCTTCGCAGGCACCACCCTGGCAAACGCGGTGGCACCCAAAGCCACCAGGTCCTGCAGAGCCTGGAGGTGATGCTCAGCACCCTGCGCGGCTGCAGCCTCACGCTGAGGGGCGGTGGGGCGGCCGGAGCTCTGCATGGCGGTGTCCCACCGAGCACCCGGCAAAGTCATCCTGTCCAACCTGAGAGACCTGCTCTGGTGTCGATGTTGGAGCAGGAGCTGGACCGGGCGACCTCCCTCTGTCCCTTGCGACCTAGATCACACCACTGCTTCCAGGACGAAGCTTCAACCCCTCCATCCCCACTGCCAGGGGATGCCCTAAGTCATTCCTGCCCTCCAAAAGACCACGTCGAGATGTGATGTGGCATTTGCTTCTTCTCCCCTGCCCTCCTGGACCGACGGGCAGAGCGTGCTGCTCGACCCATTTGCAAGCAGGAGCTCCTACGCGACCCCCAGCTTGCTCCCAGCAGGCTGGAGGACGAGCATCAGATGGAAATGACTTTTGATTGCTTCCAATCTGGCTGAGATTGCAAACAAAAGGCTGCAAATGTCACATCCCATCTCCCCCAATGGACGCTCCCCCCGGGAAAGCTTCCGAGAAGTCCAAGTGAGGGAAGGAGAAGATGGCAGGCGTATCTCAAAAGAGCCACCTAATGTCAAGGGGTGACAATGACCTGCTGTAGTCAACCCTCATGCAAATGCACCACTGCAGTTGCAGAGCTATTCCTCAAGCTTTTAATTTTTCTGCTGATCATGTCAACTGAAAAACTAAGTGAATGACTGATGTTTTCAAGGGGATTCAATACACCTCCATCTTACCCAGAAGGAAGAGCAAATCTGAACCATGGAGAGGCCACATCCCTTTTTTAATCAGCAGTTTCAAAGCAAGAGGCACGCCTCAGTTTAGCTGCGAATGCAACCTGAGGATGAATGTCGGAGGCAGGGGGACCCGGGGCGGCGAACAGAGCTGGCGGTCTGCACGTCCCTGCGGGGCGGGCTCCATGCTCCCATGGACTCCCACGGCTCCGGCTCTCTCCACTGCTCTGCATCTTCCTGGCTGCTTCGGAAGAGTGTGGGGGTCGCATCCATCACGGGAGGCGAGAGCCACATGAACGTTAGAACAATCCTGCTCAAATTGTTTTGATCCCATAAGAAACCCATGTGGATATTTAGCATTTTCCCAGATTAGGAAATGAACCAAATGCGACACTACGAAGATGCATGGGCAAGAGCAAGACTGAGGGTCTCTCAACTCATTTCCTCTGCCTTGCGTCTCCTCGCGAGGACGCGCTGGGTGCCTCGGGGCCCAGGTGCTGAGCTCTGGTCTGCAGCTCTGCATGCCTCCGCTCAGCCACCCCGCCAGCAAAGGCAGCCGCTGCCGAGGGCTGTCTTTCACGCTGGTCATGTAGGATGAAAAGAGGGAGGTGGAGGTTCTCCCGCCTGGGTCTGTGCTGCCCCAAAAGCCTTCACTGCCCTCCCCAGCGTCTGCCGAGCCGCTGCTCCCCGGCTGCGCACCCCGAGCACGCGGAGGGGCTCTGATGCTCGGGGAGGGGTGCAAGGGGCCAGGCTCGGTGGTGCGGCTCCCGCTCCCCACGCTGGGATTCCCAGCAGCGCGGGCTGACGAAATGCAAATGTGCCACAAGGCTTAATAACAAGCTGCCGACCAAATAGGTGTGACAAGATCAGCAGATTTCCTGAAACATGGTAGAGCAAAGAAAATAATAATAATAGCCCCAACTCTACTAAAACCATATTCACAGCCACCAAATCTCTCAGCTTTATGTGACAAACCTTGCAACACACCCACTCCCCTTCCCTTCCCCCACCCGAAGGAGAAAAAAAAAAGATCTTCACACTTTTTCTAATACCAGCTGGTTCATTTATATTGCAGAAGTTTCACGAGACAGTTACTGACAGTGATATACTAAACACAGGTTAAACCCGCCATGATCGCTGCCTCTGTGTGTGCAGCTAGGAAATTATAACATTTGCATAAAATTGTAGGAATGGCACTGGCTTCCTAATGCCACCATGAAAAACACATTTGTGGGGTGCCCCGGCCAGGGGCCGCCAACCCCCCTGCAGAAGCGTAAAGGATTCCTGCTGCACCTTTCCAGCAATTTTGCTCAAATTGCCAAGATGCGACCGCGCTTCTGGAAACGTAGGCGCATTTCCAGATGCATGGAGCAGCCCCCGGGCTCTGTACGTGACAACCCGGACCCCCGGGTGCCAGCTCACCCGTGGGACCCATCCTGCGAGCATCCCCTCGCAGTGCCGGTGCCCACCGACTCAGCCACATCTCCTTCAGGATTTCAACTACGGGAATGCCTTTTCTCTCCGCACAAGCTGCACTGCTTGCAGAGTTTCCCCGGACTTGACTTTCCAAACCACGCCATTGCAGAGCGCTGCACAAAAGGACATGTCGGAGAGGAGGTCAACCCGCCAGAGTTACTGTTCTCCCTCTCAAATTCATGATTCGGCATTTTTTGGAAAAGGCCGTGGATTCTTTTGAATGTGAAGACAAATAAAAATGGCTCAACAGCCTCCTTCCCTTTAGATGAACATTTTTTCAATTTTAAAGGATGCTTCACAATACTACTGTTCTTCTCGGAGTATTCTAAATACTATGATGTATGAAGAGGTGGACAAGGCCTGTAATGATTTGATTAAAGCAATGTGTAATAATACAGCATGCAATACTAACAGCATGCAAGTATAATCCTGCTAAATGGGTGACTCCTTTCAAACTTCCCAGATCTGGTATTTTATAGAAAGACCTTTCTCCGGTGACAAAGAATGAGGATGGCAAGTGCTGGTGCCTATAAATGGAAACGAGTGCTCACAGGATGAACAGCGACCAGAAGCCAAACATGCCCGGGAAGCAATTCCCGGCACCCGGTGTGCCCAGCACTGACCGTGGCAGCCACGGGACCCCCAAAAGGGCTCTTCTGCCCCTCAAAGCCTTCGCTGGATGCCTGTTGTATCAAGTTGATCCTGTGGCAGGCATTTTGGCACCTTATCCTGGAACTCTCGGTCCACAGCAACAACGTCTGCAGACGTCTTTGGATCTCACGAGCCTGGCCAGGACCCGCAGCCGCCTGCGAGCAACGCGGCTGGTGGCACCTTGAGGGCACGGCGGGGCTCTCGGCCCCTCTGCCCTTCCTTTGCCGTTCCCATTCCCACCTGGATTTCCAGCCTCTGACACGCAGGCAAACACGACCCATAGGTAACCCCAACAGGGAAAGTTTAAGGAAAATGCAACCTGGTGTTTGCCGACCAAACGAGCGCCAGGCGCAGGGCGCGGTGCAGCCCCAGCACGGTGGCAGAGCTGCAGAGGCAGGGTGGCAAGGTGCACAAACCCACGCGAGGGGCCTCGGCAAAGACTGAATGGCTTAGCGGAAAAAAATTCTGTTGCTAAAAAAAATGCGGAAAAAAAATTCTCTTTCTTTCTGGGGAGGGATAAGCTGTCTTTTGACTCTGTGCAGCTCTTGTGGCTGCGGAGGAGTCCCTGCTGAGAGCAGAGCACGCCTTCTTTGTGTCTGCAGCCTGTGGCTTCCAGACCAAGTGATGAAAAAGTTCCAGGAAAATCAGGTTTGCAGATGTGTGCTCTTCATTTGTACTCGGAGATGCTCCCAGTTCTCCACTTATGTGCTGTCTACAGGTTAAAGAGAGGGAATGCTTAGCCGTTCCAGCAGGCTTTTCCTTTTAACGATCCGTGTTTATTAATTTACAAGCTTTACATACAGACCCATTCCATAATGCCGCAATTTGCATGTTAATATAGAAGTCGGTATAGTTTGTGAGCCGCTGCAGCTGGAGCGGAGGGTCTGCGCACCGAGATGGCACTCTGCAGCTCTGCGGGGTCTGTGAAAGAGCGGCTCCGGCTTTTGTCGGCGCTGGAAAGCACAGCACGGTTGCATCAGCACCGGGACGGGCTGGGGAGGGCCTGGCAAAGACGAGTGTCATCAGCACAGAGCTCTCTTCATCACGTTTCACATTGCTCTGCCGTAAGCCCCAGCAAGCCTGCCTGCCCCTCGGAAATGCAGCTGGTTAGTGCTACGCGCTAATTGCTTTTGTGCGAACGCCTGTCAGCGCCGGGGTAGGACCTGGCATCCGCCCGTGCCGGCCACGCTGCCCAGGCCCCTTCCCGCACGGTGGGAGCGAGCCCGGCTCTGCCTCCCGAGTGCTGGGAGCTGGGAGCGCTCGCCCGCACGCCGGCGGTCAGGGCTGCCGCTCGTTCCGGCTGCCACCAACGGGGTTGGGCTGGATGAGCTCTGCAGGTGCCTTCCAACCCAAAGCGTGCTGTCAGCGTGAAACGGGCTGCAGGCGGGCGGCGGGCGCTGCACCCAGGGCGGCCACGTCCCGCAGCCCCGCGGGTGCTCCCGGGGTGCTGCGGCCGTGCAGCCGCCACCTCGACCGCCTGCTTTTTACCCAGGAGAAGAACAACAGCCGCATCCCGCATCGTCAGAAGCCAAACGAATGTTGGCGAGTTAGGGGTGCGCAAAAAGACTTATTTACGAAATGCCCTTTTGTTTAGCACAATCTCAGGATTTGCTGGGGGTTTTTTAGTGATTTAGGAACACTCCAGACTAGCACTTCTGAAAACACACGTACAGAAACAAACCACCTCCGGAGGTATTAAATGTCTAGTAGATATTACTGCCTATTTTCCCCATCTAAAGAACTAACTTTTAATACTTTTCCAATTCAATATACGCTTTTAAGTCTAAGGTGCTTTTATTCTAATTCCTACCCTCAGCTCTGGCTGGAAATTAGGAAGCTCAAGAACTTTGTGATCCTCCACTTTGAGAGCAGCCGCCTCATTCCCTAACACAGCGAAGGGGAGGAAGAATTGTTCACATTTCCTTTTCAAAGGGGGGAAAAAAAGAAAAAGAAAAACAGGTGCTTTAAAATTTTCAAGGTGCAAACTAAATTACAAGATGCCCAGGAGTGTGCAATAGCATTTCATTGTTTGAGTTTGGAATAAAAGACAGATAATTAGGAAATCGGGAGTCTATTAATTTTCCAAATTTACTCATGCAAGAAGCACTGAGCTATGGTGATATTTGCTTACCTCGTCATTATGCAAAAATATATTAGCTAATTATTTTGACTAATGCAATTAAGATATGCATATTTAGCATAAACTATACAATAGAAATGTTACAGTCAGCAATTGCCGGGTTGCACTCATGGGCAGCAGAGAGGCAAAAGTCTCAGCACAGTCTCTGATGGTAAACCATAATATTGCTCCTATTCTGCCCGAACTGTTATTATTAGTTCTGTTGCAGTAATTAATTTACTTTACAGCATGACTAGGTGGCACCGTTAGCAGAGGTATTAATTTTTGTTATGAGCCACCTGAAGATGTCAGCTTTTGAGCAGCAGAGACCGGGCCTCTAATTGCCTAAATGAGTGGCAATGCAGTAGCTCTTGCCGGGATCCAATTAGGACACTCGGTAGCTCCTTTTTCTGCTCTTTATTTTGTATGAGGACATCTCTGTGCCAACACTGGGCTGCATCGCTGCGCCCGCGTCAGGGAGATGGGCACGCATCCTCCCCGCCATCTCCTCGCTCCCGCGGACATGAGATTTTTCTCTCCTTTTCCATTGCACGTGCTTGTAAAGCAGGAAGGGAAACCGCTTGGCATGCTTTGTGTTACGCCCCGGGTTCCCCTGGTGAAAACCGCTGCGTTGGGGGCATGGGGTTTTTGGGTGAGGTGTGTAATTCCAGCCCCGCACTCTTGCCCCGTCTGTCGCCACCCCAGAAGAACATCCTTACCGGGAACTAAAAATGGAAGAATTTCAGGCGAAGCTGGAAAAGTCTGGCATTTTGTTACCGTCATATGTTGTCCACAATAAAACCTCTTCCAGCGTGCGGGGAACGCGTCAGCAGAGCTTGGGATTGCCGGTACCCATCTGCTTCCCACTGGTTCCCAGTGTCCCCCTGCTCCCTGCATCCCCTGCCCCGGGCTCAGCCCCTCGCTCGGGGTCTCTGCTGGCTCCTGCCCATCCTCACCGTGTCAGGGTCTCCTCGCAGCCCCGCAGCCCCCCAGACCGGCCCCCGTGCACCCCCTTTTACTGCGGCTCGGCGGGCAAACGTGGGAAGAGGCAGCATTTGAAAACATCAGCTGTTCAGGTCCCAGCAAGGACTGCCAGCTTTCCGCTCACAGAAATCCCAGTCTCCCACCCCAACGAATTTCCCAGGGTTGTGCCATATGCCGAGCACTGGGTTAGAGAGCTCCAGACTCAGCATGGGGGGCCGGGGGGGGGGTGAAGAAATGCGGGCGGGTTGAGAAATGAGCGGGCTCCTCTTACATAAATCGCGTGATGAGTAAGTTGCTTTTGGAGGACAGGAGGGAGCAGGGCCCGGGGGAGGAATCCCGGCTTGGGCTGCAGTTTCCTTTCCCTCTTCCAGCTCCGCTGACCTTGGTAGAGACTGGAGCAAAAGTCCCAGGGTTTTTCGGTACCCAGTAGGTTTGCGTGGTCCAGATGTGATCAGTGCAACTCGGGGGCGAGTCTTACCGGTGCTTTCAGTTAAAGGCATCCCAAACACCCAAGGCGCTGCAGAAGAGCAATGCTAGGTGGGAAAGAGGCCCACGGATGAGAGAAGAGCACAACGCTTGTCCTGAATCTCTGCAGGTTTGGGTGCCTTCCCTCAGCTGCATCTCCAGCTTTGCTCAGCACTGGCTGTGCTTCCAGCGGAGTCATTTTGGCTAATTTTGCACTCACCATGTGGACTGTCAAATGGCTTCTGCTGTATTTTGTTGCCCTTTCAAATATTTCTCAAAGAGTAGGCTGTACCATCTGGTGGACAATCTGCCTGCGTGTGCAGCAGCAAGATACCTAGCGCAGCGCCGACGGGCCCGCAGCACCCGTCAGCAGCCGCGTGCGGGCAGGCGCTGGCCCCGCGGCACCCGGGGCTGCTCCTGGGGCTGGGCGAAGGGAGACGACTGCATCGGTGCAGGGGGCCGGTGCCGGGGGGCCGCTGCTCGCCAGGCTCGTGCCGGGGCGAGGGACGGTCCTGCACGCAGAGCCCAGCAGAGCTGCCTGTGCTCCGACCCCCCCGGAGCTGCGATCCCCCCGGAGTGGCTGCTACGGCCCCCGGAGTGCAAAGCTGTTTCCTCCCTGCGCACCGTGCACAGGAAAGAGAGGGGGGGTCCCCTAGTTGAGGACTATTCTCCTGGAGCCACATCATGGAGTTTTAAACCCCTTTCCTTTCCTTTTTATTGGTATTGCACATTCACAGTTACTGCTGACTCCGCAAACTTCTCCCTTTTCGCAGCACGCTCTGATAGGAGTTGCCAGACAGGTTAGAGAAGGAGGATTATACATTGCTGATGGTATATATAAATCCTCATTTATATCTTGCCGCTGAAAGAACAGGATGGTCTTAGGAAAATCACTCAAATAATTCCTTGTGGATTGGTCTACATTTTGTTATCAAAAGCAAAGGGCTCAAAGATCATAAGAGAAAACCAATAATATTGACATTCATCTCAAAATATACGTATCAGCCAGGCGTGCAGGATGGCAGTGGTAAAATAATCACCTTAACCACAGCAGATCCTCTCCCTCTGTGTACTCCCACCCCCCCGGCACAAGGTACATGTCTGTAGACAATACGTGTGTAATATCCGTAACACACATACACCAGTTAGTTAGAAACCACCAAGGAATAACAAAGCTTGCGGGTTAAGATTTAGTCCCTTTGCTGAGTCGCTTTGAAACAGCACCGTCCTCTGAAGGCTCTCTCCCCTTTTATAGCCCAGAATTTGTTCTTTAGCTCGAATGCATCAAGTCAAATGCAATAGGTTTAGTTTATGTTTTACTGCCTGGGTATGAATAGAAAATACGTGAGGATTCTGTAAAAACATTCTGTGGGTCTATTTATTTCTCTTGCATGCTCCAGGAGTTTTCAAAACCATGTTATGTGCGATTTCTTGTCTTGGGAATATGCAATACTGGGACAATCTTTGCTAGCTAGAGTTTAAGGAGTTAGGGAATAGACTTACAGACGGGGTTTCCTGCACAGCAGTAGGGAACTCAGCTCTGAAAGTCGAGGGCGCAGAACCTAGTTCTCAGAGTGGCAATTGTCTGGTGGCTGCAGGGGTTTGCCCCCTCCTCGGCACCTGCTGCCGCCGGCGCGGTCAGGGCATCGTGCCGGCACAGGGGTGTGCAGCAGCCTGCCGGGGCACCAGCCGGATTTTCACACAGTCAGATTTTCATCTTACATGGATTTACAGAGGTTTCGTGCCATGGTAATATAAAAGTTCTCAAAGCAAAAGGGTGTTTTTAGTTATATCAGGGTGTGGTGCAGGAAACACGCTGGACGGTCTCCTGGATGCCAGTGATCCCAGAGAGACGGATGCAGTGACGGGAGCTGCCCTGGAACGAATGCAGAGCTGTTGCACAAGCCATCGAGGACCACCGTGCTTCTCTCCTCCTACGTAGGAAAAACTAAGTCTTGTTCACACTTGAAGTATCTTTTGGAACAACGCTTCCACATTAATTTGCTCAGACATCCACAAAGTCGCCTGCTGCCTATAGGCGCTTGCCAGAGACGAGACGGAGCGGTGCCTGCTCCGGCGGGTGCCATCCCGGCTGCAGCCCCCTCCTCCCCACGGCCGCACCGGGCCGGGAGGGTCCGGCAGATCCCTGGCATGGAGCACGGCGGGACACGGGCTGCAGCACATCCCCAGCTGCGGCCGGTCAGGGTCACTCCTCTGACTTGATCCCATCCCCCCAGTAATTTGTCTTTATTCCCTATTATTTTATGTACGCTTAATATGTATGATCGTAACAGCTTTGGAGGCCAGATTATTTCAGCAATTGCTGGTATGCAAATCCCATTAGGTTCAACAGGAGTTCTGCCACACATCTGACAAGGCTATCTGGCAGCAAATCTCACTCATGCTTGCGCTCCTATAAGAGATCTCTTCTCCCCTGGAAGCTGGAGTGAAACTTAATAGGGAATTACACAATATGAGTACACACTAAGGAGAGACCGGACTTTTAAAACCCTGCTGGCATCCAAAAGCTGTTAATCTTCTTAGGTAATGATGAAAAATGCAGCGGAGATGATGATGTAACTCACCAAGGGGGAACAAGGAGCTCTAGTGAATGGATGGCTTGAGTAAAACTTCTGCTGTTCTTCTCTTTGTCCCATTCTCCGCTTAATCACCGTTCCCAAATATGTTTTTAAAACACACCCCTGTAAACAGCCTTTTCAGTGCTGAAAAGAGAAAAGCAACAGACACCAGCCGGCAGAGAACGCCTTTCCCTTCCCTTTTTTTTCATTTCATTAATTCCACCAGGAGAGGAGAAGAGAACGAAAACTTGGGACTGTCGACACAGGGCAGCAGGTGGATTGTGTAAAATAACACCGGCTGCAGGACTGCTGTCAGGAGATCCCAGCGCTGCTCCGGGTTAAGGAACGACCGGCGTTTCCCGTGGGGGCTGGCAGGTCTCCAGCACAGACCGGCGCCCGGCGGGCACGCAGCGGCGGCGGTGCAGAGCCGGGCGGCACGGGTGGGCACGCGGCAGGCGCGCTGCACCAGCCCGACCATGCCCTTTCGCCACCCCCCGCCGGGACCGGGCACGTCAGCGGTGTTAACGTTCGTTTCCATCAGTTTGCCCACAGAACCTCTCAAGAAACCTCAGGTTCCCTGAGGACAAACCAACAATTTCCAAATTTTGGTTAAATTTTTTTTTTTTGCTAATTCTCACACCTAGAAAGGGGGTGTGAGACCCTCCAGCGAGCTCGCTGTCCCTGCTGCTCTACACGCATGCCATACCAAAATACCCCCGGCAAAGCCCCAGGTGCACGCCCGCTTGCTGCCTGGCCAGGCTGGGCTGGGGGCCACGGGCCAGTGCCAGCCTCCTGGCTCCGGCTGTGCCCCTCCGCGTCCCGTCTCCCTGTGGGACCCAACGCCGGCAGCGGAGGAGCTCATCTCCAAAACAACATTTCTGCCGGAGGGAAACCCAAGTTGACGGCCGGAGGAGGGCTTGGGTGCTGTGGCCGGTTCCCCGGGCAGCGGAGGGGAGCGGAGCCCCCCACACGCAGGGCAGGGACCCCCTTTCAACCCACCGAGAGGAGGAGCACGCAGCGCTCCTCAGGAGAATGACGCTTGTTTCGCAGACACCCAAAACCTTTGCCACCAGTTGCAGTCTCCTCCCTACTTTCTAAGCAGAGTGATTTAAGAATAGGCATGCAGAATTTTTATTTTTACAGAAGCTGCCGGTGCCATCACCTCCAAGTCTCTCTGTGACTATTTTATTTATTTGCTGTAATAGAGTCGGGAGCATTAGAGTGCGATTTCACGCTCACGTTGTAACGGAGCGCGGAGGCAGCGGCCGAGGCTGGCGGCTCGGATGCATTAGAGCTGCTACACCTGATGGGGAGATGGGGCTGCTCCTCTGAACGCGCAAGCTCACCCCTGCCAGCCCCGCAAACCCCCACTTGCGATCCCCTTGGACTCCTGGTGCTTGCACACTGCAAGTCACGCTGAGAAATATTTATTGTGAAGAGAATGTGCTCCATAATTAAAACTTTCTGCTATTAGGGAGTTTATGATCTAATGATGTTAAAGGAAGCAGAGTTTATGGTCACTGAATCAGTACTTGATTCCGAGAGTGCAATTAACAAATCACAGAAACGGTGTATCAAAGGGCGTCGTTAGAGCCAGAGTTGCCCTCCTCTAATGAAATGCTAGCTTTAGTACTATAATTATTAAGATCACCATTTCACTATTATAGTAATAACTGTAGATAATTGCACAATATTATCTTTCACAGAATCGTCTTCTCTGCATAAATTAAAAGGTTCAAAATACAATTCACAGAGTAAAACCCTCCCAGGAAATCCAGGGGGAAGATCAGAAATAAACAGCAGAAGTGATGACTTGCCTTGATTGCAGCAAAGACATGTGGCTTCATCGCGTGTTTCTTTCATAAGGCGGTATCTCTGCCTAATTGGCCTACAGGGACAGAGCGGGACTGCGGAAGAATAAATTGTTTGGCTGTGTGACCAGAGGTGCAGAGAGTCCAATAGAGTTAAATCGTGGTTACAAACAAAAGTAATGGTTACATGACATCTTTGGATCTATTTTTAATTAACTACCAATAAAGCTGTGCGGCAATTATCGGTTGCCCTCGGTCCCTACTACCCATGATGTATAGCTGTTGTTACTATTGCTGTTGGTGCCGTCCTTACTCCATCTTCTGCCGAGGATTTCGAGGAGAACACAGACGCTAGTTGGGCTCTCATGTCAACCAGGCCTTTACTGAGCTGGGGATGTTACAGCTTGCCTTAGTACCTGTATGGCAAAAACAAAGCAAAAACCAAAAAGGTGTTCTGTCTTTGCACACGCACAGAAAAGAAAAAAAAACAAACCACTTTTATGAACTTTGAGAACTTTTCTGTTAAAACCTGAGCTGCCAGCAGATTTCAGGGATGGGATGTAGCAGCCTACAGCATCCCAGCTCATCTCATCCTAAAGCAGACATCAAACCATGGCAGATAAAATGTGCGTCAGACGTACTTATTTCTTCTCCACTGATTACAAATCAAGCTTAGGCGCCTACCACATTTGTAGATACCGAAAACGAGGTGAAATGCTTCCTATCCTGGTTGCCTAAGGGATTAAGCAGGTACCTCGGTGACTGTGCGCTAATGTGCTTCAGCAGCGACTACGACCAAAGTTGGGCCAGGCACACCTTTCTCGTGGGCTTGGGCACAAACCCCTCTATTTCCATTGAGTATTTTTTGTTGCATGCATAAAGAAAACACCATCCGTCTCCTCCGCTGTATGAAGTACTGCAGAGTGCACACAGGGGAGAGAGAGGGGAGCTCAGGATCCCAATTTGTGGAGTTACACACATCTGCAGCCGGTGAGCCGTTGGCATTACCTGCCGCTGGTGAAAAGGCCATTTCCAAGCAGCCACTACCATACAGGTTAAAATGGACTTGAAAAAAGTCTTGAAAAGATTTATTAGCGCTAGAATTGCATTCTTGCCTGGAACAAGGACTTCTTTTGATACAGAATAATTCCTTCCTGTCTAAAACCTGGAAATTTAGAAAGCCTTTCAAAATGCATTAGCATTATCCAAATAATAAGTAAACTGAGATGCTAATGAATGTGACTTCCTGAAAAAACGCAAAAAAATTAGCAATATACAAGGTTGGATCTCTAGCAAACGTAAAAAGCGGTTGTTCTTTACACTCCTGTAACTTACTGCCGGTAAAAAGTAACTTCAATGTTTCTGGCCTTCAACCTGCAAAAAAACGAGCCTGTGCATCAAGGAACAGCATGTGAAAATGCCTAAGGAGCCATAGGTGCCGCATCCTTTACAGCATAGGCGGTTGTTTATGCTAATAATTATGCTACAGACAGATTTAGCTGCACCCATTTTACAAACAGGAAAACTGAAAAGCAGCTACATCTGCTTGGCAGCTGTGTCAGGCTGAGATAGGCACAGAAATCCCAGTTTCCACATTTATTTTTAGCCAGATGAGATTGAATTGATACAAAAAGCCCGGTGAAATAAATATGAAAGAGAAGCCATCACTCTGGTGGTGAGGAATCCAAAGTGTACTGTGCCGAAGATCGTCTCTGTGCAATATTGATGATGGGGATGATGGGGAAAAATGTTAAGCACGGAAAAAAAAGAAAAAGAAAACTTCAGATGTGCCTCACTGGGAAACTAGAAAGGACACAGCTTCAAGTAATGATTATTTTTATTTAGGAAAACATTATACAAGGGACTCTTTCCAAGGAAAGCAATCTGGGTTGTGTCTGGGCTGAGTACACAATGTCATCCTGTTGCAAAAAAAGCAAACATCGTACGAGGATGTATAAACAGGAGTGTCATGTGTAAGACACATGAAGTAATCCTCCGCTCCAGGCAGCGGTGGGAAGGTCTCAGCTGGAGAACTGTCTCTGGTCTGGGCACAACATTTGGAGGAAGCTGGGGACCAACTGGAGACAGTCCAGGGAGAGCAGCAAGAACGATCACAGGCCAAAAAAAAAAAAATGTCCTAAGAGGAAAGATTGAAAGAGTTGGGCTTTTTTAGTCTAGGGAAGAGATGGGTGAAGGAAGACAGGCAAAAATTCTTCAAATATGATTGCGGCTGCTGCAGGGAGGAAGGTGACGGGCTCCTCTCAATGCCCACCCAATGCAGGGCAAGACGCAGTCAGGTCACGTCTGTACCGGCCAGCCTGCCATCGCCCGGGAACACCGCCGATCCTCGGCCCCGCAGCACGAAGAGCGCCGTTGAGCAGCCTCCAAGCCCTGCAGCCTACTGCCGATCGCACCGCCCGTCTCTGCTCCCTTCCCCAGGTCTGATGGAGATCCATTTTGCAGCCGTGCCAAGCAGCAATCCTGGAAAGCTGCAGCCTCGGCGCGTGGCACCGTGGCATTTTCTCGGGGGTTCGCTGCAGCAGTAGCCTGTACAGCACTGTGATAGGAAAAGGTGGCGTTCAGGCGGACGTCGTCCCTTGCACTTACCTCAAGCGAGGAAGAGAAACTGCTGCAGACAAAAGAACTTTTCTGTTCAGCGTTCATCCACGCTCTCATGTTGTCTGCACTGACCTCTGCATGCTCTTTGTAAGAAGCCTTGAGATCCTCTGGGATGTAGGTTTATATCACTGCCAAGCTAAAATTAGAGATATCGCAAATTAATTAAATAGATCTATTATCCAAAAAAGAAACAACACAGTTACCTCTTTTCTTTCCCTTTTTTTTATCCCCGCCACAGAGCAAGGGAGTTAGCAGAGCGCATTGAGCTGAAGTTCAGCATGGCGGTGGCTAATCTCTCCTTCACGCTTCTGTACTCCTAAAAAACTGCGCAAGTGAGCAGAAATTCACTGTATTTCAGATATCCTGTGAAAGGTTGTATCCCAGGACAGTCGCCCCTTGGGGGGGAAGAAATTTGTGACCTTGTTTAGCTGAGCCAGCACATCAGCTGCTGGAGGAAAGACGCTGTAAGCATTTCCAGCCCAGCTGGAAAGGAGGTCACGTTGCAGGCGGGCTACCTGCCGCGCCGGGGGCTCACCGGGGATGCCACGCAGCCGCCTGCAAGAGCAGGAGCGGCCAGGGCGAGGCAACGGGAATCAGAGCATTTATGAGGAGTCACAAAAGAGAGAGGGGAGGCGTGCACAGCCACTTGCAAAGCCGGAAAATAGCTTGCACGGTCAATAGTCCTGCTTCATTTCAACGAAGCCAACTGTGCGATCGGTACCGTAAAACCGCTCGGCGGCGGGAAGCGTCACGCTCCCCGGCGCTTGGAGAAGACGGGGGATGACAAATAAAGGAACGAGCAAGATCTGCTGTTTGCTGCAAGCAAAAAGTTTACCTAGCTGAAAGGATGCAGCAAGGAGAGTTAGGGTTTTGCCAGACTAGTTTTCATTAGGGTTTACATTGCAATTTTGCCTAATTAGTCTCCAATAATTAATGCTGTGAGTGTAACAGAGATGTAATCAGACAAAATGCTGGTAAGTAAACCCCATGGAAGCCATACATCTTTTGATAGTAATGATTATGTTCTTTTTTATTATTAAAGATCCCATTAGAAAGAATTTATGATTTTTCCCCTTTGTGAGAGAAATAATAAACATTACTTTGGATGCTCTTATTTTTGGTATTGAGCAACCGAGTATATGTAATTAGCCACAGTTAAAAAGAAATTTTGCCTGAATGGCTTTTGGGGAACATTACATCCAAATTACAACCCTGTAGGTTTTTTCATGTGAAAATACACTACCAATAAATAACTCAAATACAGTTTCTCTGAAAAAAAACCTTGAGATCCTGAGGAAAACATGCAGGGAAGGAAAATGACGGTGCTGAGGACCTGAAAACCCATGGGAGAGAGGACTGCGCCAGCAGCAGGTACCACCACCAGTGCCTTCCCATCACTCTTCCAGGGGATTTCTCTGCTTCCTGGGAATTCACCTGTGAAGGCTGAAGCACCAGCGCTCAGCGGACCCACACCGAGATGCGTTTTGCAGTGGGGACCCGCACCCAGCCCCCTTTGCCCGTCCGGCTTTGCCTGCTGAACCCTCTCCTTGGCTGCAGCCGATTCCTCTCCCGCTGGCGTTGGGCTGGGTGCTTATAACCACATCAAACTGTCGCCACCCCAGTGAACCCCCAGTCCAGAAAGACTCCTTCAGGCTGGAGAAATTAGACGTGCAGCTTTGTTCCAGTCAGATTCAGGTCGGTGCCACAAAACTCCAAAGGACCTGACCGCATGCAAGAGGTGCAGTGCTTAATCCTGCGGATTTCACAGTGAAGAAACAAGCAAATATTGGGTTTGTTAATGGTTCTCTTGAATGTTTGAGCCCAGGCCTTGTGCCGTACATGCTATCTGTGTCCTTCACAAGTGTGACCATGGCCTTCATCTGTGGGGAGTGGTGCTGCCCCCGGGCTTTCCATGGCTTCTGCAACCGGGGGAAGAGGAACATCCTTTCGGTTGCACAGGGTGGCCTTATCCGACAACCAGATGCGAAGCACACTCCAGGCAGCTCGTGCAGAGCCTTTTGGTATGAAGCTTCCTGTCCTACACGTTAAGATGCTTCACAAGCATTATCCATGCCAGCAGTCAATAAATGTGACAGCAGTGGCACTGCCTGCATGGGGAAGTGAGGCTCCTCAGCATCTAGCGATAAGATGTCACATAATACAGCAGCCAGCAAGGGAGGAAATGAAATGAGAACTGCTAAAAACGCCAAATGTTTGTTCTTTGCTTTTCACCACAGAGAAATCCCTTGGGTGCTGATTGCATCCTGCACAATGATATCTTAACACCTGCGTGTTGCATGCTTCCCTCTCTCCTACAGCAGCTCAGGATGGACAACCTATGGTGTGGCAACTTATGGGGAAAAAGCCCCCCTGGGATGAGAGAGGCCATCAAAAATTCCTCTTCAGGATGTAAAGGATGCACCTACAGCTGGAGGGACTCCGGTCAACTGGGAGGAACACAGATGGGACAGGTGGAGAGAGGCGATGAGGATGAGCAAGGCACTGGGAGATCTTCCACGCATGGAGACTGCCAGGGCTTGGCTCATTTATTCTAACGAAACCAAGACAGAAGGATGTGATTTGTCCCTAGCAATGTATCAGAGGTGAATACTGGAGAGGAAGAAGAACACCCTAAACAAAAAGATGATGTTTCATACAAAGAGATAATGGGTTTCAGCTAGCCATTAATATTGAACTGCCTGGAAATTGGATACCTCACTACTGGAGCAGTAAGGTTTTTGCCTGCTAATGGGAGAAGCAATAAAAGAATTGTTTTTCATCAGGACGCTCAATGACAGGGCACATAAGATGGTATCCCAGGACCCAGGGCTCAATAGTGTAGAGGTTCTGGGCTGGAACACGGATTCTGGGCTCACCTTCGATGGCAGCTTCCCAGACGATAGCAACGGGAGGTACGGCACAGAAAGACAGTAGGTACTACTGCTTTTATCCAGATGTCAGGACTGGAGAGGTAATGCACCAGAACCCAGGCTGCCCCACAGCTTCCATTCACGTTTTCACAGTGGGAGATGACAAGCGGAGAGCAGCAATGTATTTGCTCACAAGAGCGATGCCTGCAAGAGCTCGGGCTGCTTTTGAGAGCCACGTAAGCCACCAGATCAACATGAGAAAGTCTGTGCTCTTAGTTACTGTCAGGAGCTGTTCTGCCTGGATGAAAGACTGGGCATCCAAGTGGATCACTGTCATGAAACGGGGACAATTGCCACACCCGTCCTAAGAGCAGCAGCTTCAAGAATTGCCCCTTCCTTCACAAAGGTATAACCAAGACTCGCCCTTGTATTTGACTTGTATTTGAAAGTACAAAATTGCAAAACACACCAAGGGGCTCTGAGGAAAGGAGGCGAGACAGGGAAATAATTAGAAAAGCAAGGATGATCAGAGCCGAGGATCAGGTATGCGAGCAAGCTTTATGGCTTTGCAGAACATGAACGGAGACACCCACTCAGCCAATGCAATAAAAATGCAATCACCTGCGCAGTTCAAATGCGAGCTCAGGAAGCATGAAGTCCTAAGCACAATCGGAGCTCACACCGTTATGGGCTCTGCAGCTCAGCAGATACTTTTCAAACTCATAAGTCAACAGGCTGCTTTGCGAGCATGAGAAATCGCATGGCAACGTGATGCAGCCGCACAAATCTCAAGCCAACTCAGCCAACGTGCTCTCGTCTTCTGGACAAGCTCCAAGCTGGGAGAGGACACAGACTGCTCCCACGATGAGGCGATTGCCTGGCTGAACCGGCAGGCATGAGGAAAAAAGTCACTTTGAGGAACTTTCTATGAACAAAAAAGAAAAAAAAAAAGGAAAAAAGAAGTGGTTCAAAACTGACGTCCTGTCAGTAATGGGAAACAGGAAGAAGGAACAATTCATGATAAAGATGACCTCTCTCAGAGCAAGAAGATCTGCATTCCCAGGGTGGAGGGGACATTCCAGCAGACGGCAAAGCCTTCTGGGTGTTTCCAGATACCACTAAACAGCCAATCTAACACTGCGCCGTGACTTCCCCAAATGGGGCAAAGCTGCGCCATACCCCTGTGTTGTCTCAGGGGGGTGTGGGGAGACTTTCCCTGGTGCCAAAGAGCATCTCCTCCCTCTGTGGCGTCTCACGTCTGAACAGGTAGTGATCGCTTTGGGAGGATGTCCGTGTGGGGACGGATGGCTTCCAGCTTTGAGGGGAATGCTCTTCCTCTGTACCCACCTCCATCTCTCCAGCAAAGCTCGTGAGTCCTTTACCCTTTCCAGCAGCTGCACTGCAGGGGGTAACCCGCTCAGTCCTTTGCTAACTTACACATGCGCTGCAGGAAGAAGTGGGCAGCTCCCAGCAAAGCTCTGGAGCTTCCCTGAGAAAGGAAAAGAGAGAGTATGAGCCCTATTCCATGGGTATAGACCTGGCAGAGGTTGCACCCCAGCCAGTCATATCTGATGGTGGAGGAACAGCTGATGAGAAGTTTCTCTGTGCATGGCATATTGGAAAAACACTGAGCTGAAGTATTTTGCAGCTCTAAGGTGGGTTTTACCATGCAGATGACATCCAAGACTAACCTTGGAGCAAGTATCCTCACCAGAGACAGCCGCAGCCACAGTTCAAGGCTGCACTTGGCCTGGTTCAGCGCTGGTGCTTGACCCTTGGTCTGCAACATTCGCTGTGAGCAAATCAGGCAGAGAAGGAGGAAGCCAGGACTGCAAACTCCACGCCTCCTCCACCAGACTGTTTCTGAGACACAGCTCTGGTATTTCGCAAGTACGCTGTCAATGGTTCCAGCTTGGTCCAGATATAAATAGCAAATTTTCATGAGGCAGAAGCCATTTCAGCCCCGCAGGACCATGCTTTTCCAGCTCAAGGTGCACGTTCATACCTTCCACGGGTGCCATTTCCGCAGCTGCACTGGAAGTGCTTTTAATGGAAAGCCATTACAGGAGGAAGTCATTCTGAGATCATTCACATGCTAGGAAATTTTGTTTCAGTAGACATTTAATGCAAATTTCAGTTGGTATCCACTCTGAAGCCTTTGCTTGTTGAGAGTTGATAAATTTAAATGGCGCTTGCCTCAAGTGAAAAGATCTGAGTTTTATACTGCAGTACTCGCTGTGGATCTTAAAAACAATGCATGCACAACTTACATTTAATGTCTGGATTCATTTTTTAATTTCAAAAACACAGACACTTTTTAAAGCGATGTGCAGCCATGAATTTGGCAGACTGCTTAATTCCGTATACAGTAAGGATGTAGCAGGGAGCCTTTTCCATTTTGAATCAAATGGAATTTGTGATTTGCATGCACCTTTTGAGTCAAAATCAAACATTTGCCCTGGATTGGCCCTAGTTTAATTAAAATGATGAGAATGTGCGATATGCTTTTGGTCTAAGGCAAAAAGGATGCACAGCACTGAAATTTGGAACAAACATAAAAAAAATTGAGAAATGCATGGTTGGGAGTGATAAGAAATGCCAAGACTATGTATTACATGGGATCATGGGATGAAAATAGAAAAAATCCTAAAAAAATTCTGGCGTACTGTGAAACTGTTGTCGGAGGGTTTGGATAGGATTACATGCTTTATGGATAATGTCCCTGTAACTAGCACTGTCGAGGTTTGTAATCTTTTCTGTGGTCTTTCTGTAGAGCTGATGGGGATGCTCAGCGGTGTGAGCAGATGTTCCCCTCTCGGTTTGGTGTAAGGGAAGGGGATGGGGATTTTTGTCTTGGACTTGGGCTGGAAGAACTGGTGGGTATCTCAACATTTGCATAGATATATCTGTGTATACATGTTCATTTCTTTATGAGGAATGCATGTAAGTTTTAGAAAACAATCGCTCGTTTCCAGCAGGTGTCATCCGTTTAGGTAACCAAGGATTCTTTCTCCATTATTCCTATCACTTCCATCTTTGTGCAGTGCAGGATTCAGGAATTTTGGGCATCAATATTTCAAGATGTCGGTAAAAAGGGTTTTGAAAACCTTTAAGCATGAACTTCCCCTTGGCCTTTCAAACCACGATGCCCAGAAATGAGAAATATGGGCATGTCCTCCTACCCCAGCTTGCAGCAGGTCACCGGCAAGGAGGAGGTGCGTGTTGTGAATTGCTCAGAAGAGCTCCATTTCAATGTGTCAATTCATGGATGAAGGACTTAATCCCGCTTCCCGATCATTGCTTTCATATAACTATGTCCAGCCTATCCAGACTTGTTTTCCACTGTCCCATCATCCTCTTGAGTCACTACTTTGCTCAGGTTGAAGGTAACAAAAAGCAGGGAAGGGGGGAATGTTTTAAGAATATGTTTTCCAAAAAAAATGTTATTTAAAAAAATGTAATTTCAAAACGCTGTTAAAAAGAGATGATAGAAATAGATTTTGTTTTCACAAGAAAAAATTGCCAGTTGAACAGCTGAGTTATTTATAGGCTAAAAGCTTTTCACTTTTAAGTTGCTTGTTTGATGCCAATAAAGAAAAGAACAAAGGATTTCATCTTACCTAATTTTAGCCATCCAAAAGCTGCTCTCTGGTTCAGCCTGGTGTGCTGGTTTTGGCTGGGATAGAGTTTGCAGTCACCAGAAAGACCTGGGTTGCTCCAGAGGACGTTTCATCCCACCTGCCCTGGACACCCACCCTGGCCATGTGTGCCGGCGGTGCCTCCGGCCGTGCTGGGAAGCATGGAAATGCTCTGTCCGCCGCGCGCTGGCTGCAGTGCGGAGGCGCGAACTGCCCCAAAAGGGCTGGCATCGCTGCAGTAGCTCTTCAGCTGCTCACATGCACATGAAAGCAACCCAAGCGAGGATACCCCAATGATGGTATTGGTTTGAAGGGTCATTTTTACAACCACCGTTGAAATTTAGTGTCGGCTGCATACAGCGATTTCATATGATAAAATTCCTTCCCATATTAATTTTCCCCTTTTATGAAGAAACCCACATTGGGTCTCCATCAGCCCATCCCATTTCCTACAGCACCATGAGAGCCGACTTTATTTTAATTTGTAAATACTTTGATGTCTGTGGACTTGGCTCTTGTACAGTCCTAAACTACCAGCAGGAGGTAATAGTTTCCAGGACTTAACTTTACTTGATTTCACACTATTCTTCAGGCTCCCTGATTTGCATTCATCTTAAGGGGGAACTATTAATTTTCAAGATGAATTTTCTTCCGCTATTGGGCTTGCTGCTATTCCAGGAGTCACGCAAGGCTCCGTTCTTGCAAACCAACCCATGCATATGGTTTGAGAAGAATGGGTGGAAATGTGAACAGAAGCAGCAAAACTCCAGATGATTTGGGAAGGGGAGAGAAGGAAGGAGAGAGATGCAAAGCTTAAGAGCTGGACTGGGAGCAAATTGGAGAAACTGGTGAAGACCTGTCCCGCTGGTGCTCATCCTGCCCTTCGTGCAGCATCTGAAAGGAGAGGAAGGCGTAAGAAAACTTCCTTTTTTCCCCTATATCTGCAGCAATGTTTCCAGAGGACCGTTTTTCTCCCCTCCCTCTGTAATATCCCAGGGTCTCACTTTGAAAACACGGCCAGTCCAAGAGCACAGTCGCTCTCCTCCTGGTTTCGGTTTCCAGGAGCCACTGGGCTGCACTCCCCAAAAGCCACATGATGTACTGGGGTTCAATCTGAGCGATCAGCTAATGAGGTTAAACCCTGTGTGAGGATAAAGCCCAGCCCAGCCCTGGCTCTTGTCACACACCGCAAAGTGCCCAGGAACTGGAGGAGCAGGAGGACTTGGTGGCTGAGAGGACGTGTTCCTGCCCACCAAGGGCATCTTCAACCAGGACAGGAGGGAAACTGGGCAAAACAGCTCTGCGTACGATCGCCCTGGACCCCAAAACGATGAGTTCAGTGCACCCCACCAGCATCAAGCAGCCTTTTAAAATTCTTAGCAAGCATATCCAAAAAAACATCAGCTAGCGTTGCTGTCCTCCTGCCACGCATGGCTCGCAAGGCTTTTAGGGCTGTCAGGAGCATCCCTGTCCCTTAAGGAGAGGTCGATGCCCAGTGCAAAAGCAGCCTTAATGTAGGTACAGCGTATTGCCATGGGTCAGATGGGGAGAGAGATGCATAAACATCCCATCTTTCAGAAAGATGCCTTCTGCAGCCTCCAGGCTACTCAGCCTACCCTGAAGGACTGAGCTCTTTGCTCAGAGAAAAGACAACCCCAGAACTTAATGTGATTTTAGAAGAGACATCTTACTCCCCCTCCCTCAAACTGTTTTGGTTTGGTGCCCAGAACATCTGGTCACCCTATAGCCTTTTTTTTAATCCAATAGATACATTTTCTCAGCACATTGCCGACTGCCAACAGATGAGCTGCAACTGCTGGCACCAGGGAGCCAGCGAGACATTAACATGCACGGCGTCTCCGCAGGCAGCCCCCGGGGTGCTGCCGCGGGGCCGTGCCGGGCTTTGCCGGTCCTGGCCCTGCGTCGCCGCACGCCCAGATTCAACATACCCTCTTGCACAGGGCACATTTGTTTCCACTTTAAACGTGCGATTTAGCCCCAGCTGAGGGGAAGGGGGTTTGTTCTATTTTGAGAATGGCGTAGGGTTTGTTTTGGGAGAGAAGCAGCGGCGAGCCCGTACGGCTGAGCTGAGCGCCCAAGGCAGCAGCCCTGCGCCCCGGTGGGACGGGGCTGCTGCTGCCACTGCCATCGACGGGCAGAGACCAGGAGCGGCCCCCGCCACTGCTGAAGCGGGTGCGCAGCCCCGCGCTGCTTTAGATCTCAAGTTGTCGTTATTGAATTTCCTACACAAACAGAAACATTTCCAAGGCTTTTATCGTTAGCCCTTTGTAGAAGTAAGGGGGTCTTTGCCTTTAGAAACTCCCAGCAGCAATGGATCCCCGCCCCAGACCTCAACCTGTGCCGGGGAGCGTGAAAATTATCTGTCACGCTCGTGCCCGTGTCTGGAGCTTTGCAGGGGCAGAAGTGGCTCCCCACCCGCTCTCGGGCCAGTCCAGCACGGCCCGAGACAACACCCACGTACCTCATGCCCACGCCGGGAGCGTTACTTTGCAAGGTGACTTCCCCAAGGCGTGCGCTCCCAAGGGATAACAACTGCCCATTAAATCCGACCATGCGTAGCACAGGGTGGGAAACGAACGCCGGCAGTTGCTTTGCCGTGACACACATGCAGGAGGATGCACGGAAGCCCTGCGGGGTGGGAGGGCTCCAAGGACCCTCAGGACCTCCAGCAGAGCCCACGTGGACCTCAGAGACCCACCGTGAATCATAGAATCATAGAATCATCGAATCGTTTAGGTTGGAAAAGACCTTTAAGACCATCCAGTCCAACCATTAACCTACACTACCAAGTCTACACTAAACCAATCAAGGGTAGACTAGACTAAACCATGTCCCCAAGTGCCACCTCTGCCCGTTTTTTGAACACTTCCAGGGATGGTGAAGTGACAAACGTCTCTGCTGAGGACCAGGCTGAGCCTACAGCCCATGAGCGAGGGGCCGTGGGGTCCCGGGGCAGCTCTGGAGAGCCTCTGCACTAGTGACAGAGGGGGAGGCACGGGGATGCCCCAAAGCCATTCCCTTTCCTGCATGTATCATGCACGCTGCGCACCTCATGTCAGTTTGGGGGAAGAAATTCGTAATGTGACAGCTTTCTCCTGGCAGGATGGCCACGTCCAGCCTTGCCACTAAGCACTTTCTCGCTGGAGGGGTGCAGGGTGTGCTCCCCTGGCACTTGGGGTGAGTTAATAGCAGGTGACAGCCCACAGCTCACAACTGGCTCGGTCTGGCGGTCCTCTGGCACCTGCCACCACAAAAGCCTCGCTACACGCAGTCAGATGGCTTCAGCACA